>NC_081428.1:2485354-2789840 GCF_949786415.1 Peromyscus eremicus | reverse complement strand
ACACCCCATGGCCAAGGTTCCATCTCCCACCGAGTAGGATCTCCCACTCCAAAAATGGGGATCCCGCTCTTACCTATACTGGGGGCTTCTGTGTCTGTCCCCAGTGAGGCCTGTGGAATATTCCTCAATTCATAAAATACAACCCAGCCTTCCTCAGAGCCCACCCGATACTAGTTCCAGGACCTCTGGGGATACCATGATCCACGACTGCTCTAGTCCCAGACACAAAGTGGCATAATATATGTATACAGCTCACAGCACGTGCTCCCTAGTCTCCAGATTATCTTCACATGACTCCCAACACCATGTAAACTCCAGGTCAATTCTTGCTATTTAGTGTTGTTTAGGAAATAATGACAATTCCAAAAAACATACACAGGGCAGCCACCTTAGGCCTCACTACTAACTAGCCTGTGGTTTGTGGCTGACTGAATCTGTGACCACAGAAATGGAAGGTTATAAAGGTTCCCAAAGTGAGCTGGTGGTATTGAGAGGAGGTAAAAGGTAATTGGGGAATATGCATGCATCTCCATAACTCTGTATCTTGTGATGTATACACACCTCTTTGTAAACTCTAGATAAAACGATTATTGGTGTGTCTAGTAGCTATCCTGGCATCCAAGTTGTGACGGGCAAATGTCGCCTGGTGAGCTATCGGCAATGATGGAACATACCATGGGAAATTAGTGAGCGTCGTACTGGGGACAAAATCACAAGTCATGAATCCCCACTAACGATATTAAAATACACGTTACAAGGGGAGTTCGTCTAGGAAATAATATCAGTAAGACAGAGGTGAAAACAGATATTTTTTTGTAGGAGAGCTCTAAAATCTTTTGAGCAATAGCTCCATTCACACCCTCGCCTGCAGGAGGCAGCAGAGAGTTGCATGCAGGGCCTCTGGAGAATCCCAGGACAGATCATCATGACAGCCACCAGACCAGCCTGACAATCCCCTGCTGGGGCTGGGGCTTGGTCCCCTGAGGTCTTCAGCCAAGTCTCAGCCTCTGGACGTCATTGCAGGTGGCAACGGTCCATTCTTCACTGGCATGTTAGGTTTGGGAAGCTGGGAGTCGTAAAGATGGAGAAGTCAATGGGACCAGGTCATGTGGGCTGTGGGTGATCACTGCATGAGGGGGCAGGACTTTGGAAGATTGTGAGAGATCTGGGTCAGCTGCTGCAGAGACTGGAGATAGGGGGCTTTGAGGGTAATCACAAGGAGGAACACACAGAGATGTTTGGGGAAAACAGCAATGTTTTGGCTCAAGCCAAGGCAAAGCCTATAGATGATTTCCGAATTTGATTTGGGGTGAGCCTATCACCTTGCCAGGACCCTAATAGAAAGTGTGGTAAGGACAGCAAAAACCTCAGACAAAGATCTCCTAAAGTAGCATCTTGTGCCCTTGGAAACACAGGGGAGAACAGTGGGACATCCATGATGGCCATTCCAAAGATGCCAACTCAGCCAGTGAAATTGAGCACAACAGGGCAGTCATATAGTTGTGCACACTGGTCGAGGTCACACTGTGTGTCCACATCATGTGACGCTTACCATTTTGTTCTATAGAAAGCAGGCCTCTCTGGCAACAAATTTAACTCTGGTGCAAGCCTTGTACATGCCTCTGAACTGTCCCAGCTTTGTGCCCCTGGTAACTGTGACAGGAGCTAGATGTGGTCTCCTGCACCTCTCATCCCAGCCACGTGGAAATCTGCGGTGAGGGGAATCACTCGAGCAGCTTGGGCAACATAGAAGATGCCACCTCGAAACCAAGAGCAAAACAAAATGAAAACACACCGCACAGCCTTCCCAGCACCGTGTCCGGGGAGGCTTGGGTGCCAACCCAGTGACACTGTCACATAAAGTCTATTGTCACATTGGCTGGCAAAGAAGCAGAGGTAAAGAAAGCCCACAGGCTCTGACCCATGCCGGGCACGGTGAGTCGAAGCTCCATGAGTAGTGGTGGCTTTGTTCCCCATCCCAGGCCAGTTCCAAGAGCTGTGCGTGAGGCAGGAGCCCTGCAAATGCGGAGCTGGGTGCTGTGTGGATTCCCCTCACCTCAGGATGCCTCACCTGACTCCAGTGACCCCTCGGAAGACACCGAAGGCAGCTGCTCCAGACCAAGAATCCTGTCCGAGGAAGGTTCTCGTGACCACAGCCACCCATGTCCACCAGGAAATCATTAGTGACCTTCGCCTCCCTCTCCAGAGCCTTGCTTGACACCCTTCTTTGTAGCCATTACTTCTGTTCGGTCCTGAGCTCTACCCAGCTGTCCCACACCCCTTTAAAACTGTCATCATCACCACTGACCTGCAGCTGCACCCGTGAAAGGACATTTCAGTCGATGGCTGACCTCACATACAAAGGTGTCTTACGGGGCATGTGCTGTGTGCTGCTGTGGCCAACTTCTATTTTGTTATAGTTGTCCCGTCCTTAACTCCACAGCGATGCCTCTCTCAGAGCTCACTTCCCAGGCAGGCAGTGGAGAACTAGTCATCAGAGCCTGTGACACACATGCCAGGTTCTCAGGAGAGTCCCACAGTGCGGAACTCAGCACCTCGGCTCTCACCTGTTAAGAGTCACCGTGGGAATGAGGTCTGACGCCAGCCAGAAGGGCAGCGGTGTGAGAGGATGACATCAAGCTTGCACTCCACCTTGTTGGACTGTGTTTCCTTTGGAGTCGCCAGGATGGTCAGGACTCCCAGCCTCGGGACTCTGGAGAGGTGGCTCAGCAGGTAAGAGCACTTGCTGCTTTTCCAGAGAGCCTGAGTCGGTTTCCCAGCATCCATGGCAGGCAACTCAAACTGCCTGAAACTCCAGCACCATGGAATCCAACTTCCTCTCCAGGCCTCAGGTACCCACATACACATGGTGCACACACACACACCACACACACACACACACACACACACACACACACACACACACATGCATGAACGTATGTATGCACAAACACTGATATATATTCATGGAGAGTCCCTGGTTGTCACAGATGCAGAGAGTGAGCTGACCTTCCAAGCTTTTCCCAAAAGCAGATTCTCATATCCAAGAGCTACAGTGATGGGCTGGCTCTGAGGCAGGGGAATAAGGAGGGCAGAGAATTGGATCTGAAAGACTGAGGCAAAGGCTGCAAAATCAACATGTAAAAGAAATCAGTTAGTAGAGGGAAAGACTGGAAACCTTAACACTCCAATGTGGACTCCTAACAGAACATGCTGGAGAAGGCCACACGGTTCAAATGCCCCATTTTCACAGTGCCATGCAGCTTCAAACATTACTCCCTGCTCCAGCCCATTTCCTCCTTGGAAGTGTATTGATTCTTTAAAAACTGACTCTTCTCTTCCATGACCACCACACGTCTCTGTCCAATTCTTTGTTCTGGAACACAAGAACCTGGAAGTTCTGGCAGGAGCCCACAGAACCCAGTGGCTCCTCAGGCTTGGGGCACCGAGGAATGAACATCACACATAGCTGAGGATGCTGGGAGAGACCCTGGCTCAGTGGACATCTTACCTGCGGAAACGGCAGACTGGAGAGAAGGCCCTGGGATGGAGCCCTGGGCATTTGCTAGGAGTCCAGCACAACAGGGCAAAGCTGGTGGAGTCAGCCAGAAACCAGCCCCAGGCACCTGTCGGGAGCCTCCCAGTGTGTGCCCTTACAGAGTAGTCTGTTGTGGGTTTTTTCCTCCTCTGTTGTATTCTACATACACAAGCATTTTTTTTTTAATGAATAAAATAGTGATGTGGTCAGAACCCATTATCCACCAGAAGATGCAAATAAAATACTATGTTCTGCACAAAATGTATTCCCTGTGTTTATGTGTAGCACGCTTGCTGTGTTTGTGCCACTTAGGAAGTGTGAATGAGTGATGAATGGAGGCAGCTCAATGGTTGTACTATGGCTGTATCCAGGGATGGAAGTCGAAAGTCGCATTTTCTTTGGTAGTTTATACGTTTCTCAATTATTGAATTTTTCCGAATTAAAAAAAATTTTTAAAGGTTTTAGGTTGAGAGGTAAGCTTGAGGACTCTGTTCTTTTCTAATGACAGAATCATAGGTTATCAGTGTTGGAGGATCCTGGGTGATTACAGCTTGTTACCTTCGTATCCCAACAGTCTCTGTTTGCTGTCTCATAGTCCAGACACCCTTCCTGGGTGCATCACCACGGAGATGGAAAGGACCCTCCTATTAAGGTCCTCAGTGAGGGAAGGGCAAATAGAGAATCCTTCCTGGATGCTCATTCAGGGGCACTGGTCCCAGCTGTCTGAGGGTTCCTGGAGTTCTTAGGAGTTCATATGCTCCCCCTGACCCCAACCCATCAAGATCTTGTGGCTTACTGCATTGGGAGCCTGTAGTCCAAAGTGCCTTCACTGGCCCTGTTGTTTCCACGCTAGACTTAGGGTGTTCTTCTAACCCGTCTGAGGACACCTGTCTCCCAAGCTGCCTGAACTTTTCTGTTTCAAAGGTGCCTTTCACACAAGGATAAAAGCTATTGAAAATTCCTAAGTGTTATGTGTGTGACGGGAAGGGGTGTCCATCTGGTTTTCAAATTGGAGTCTTAAATGTAATGTGATGAAGGTAGCCAGGTTAGGCTAGGGGAAAGGCCTGAAACAAGACGTTTCCATCCCTCTGACCATCCTGGACTGTTGGCAAACTGCTCTCAAGCCCTGCTTTCCTGGCGACACTTCCCTTCATTTTCCTCATCTCCTGGAGGGTTGTCCTGCTACCCACTTCCCGCACTCTCGGCCCCATGTCCCCTCCATTTTTATTTTTTGTCTTATTTCCCAAGATCTTCACTACCCAGAATGTAGAATGGCACCACCCCTGGGCTTTGTCTATGGAATAAAAACAACCCCTTTCTTTGGTCCTTCAACATTTTCAAGTGATTTTTCCAAAACACCTTAAGCAATTTTTTTAAGCGTAGAAGTCTGCATCTTATTGTTTAATTCACTATAACTTTTAAATGTTTTTAGAGCAACTATGTTGGAATCATAGGACAGTCCAGAGTTCCCATGAACTCTTCTCTAGTCCCCTCATGAACAGCTGCCACCATTATCTACATCTCCCATCAGAGAGGACATTTGCTACAGTTGATGGCCGACACATGGTCACCACACAGAGTCCCTGTTTAGATCATGTTTCAGTCTTGTGTTGTATGTTCCATGAGTTTAAGAAGCTTTAAACAATTTACATTTTTCCCTTAACGGGCCTTTGACAAAACTTGTCTTGATAATTATTGTGATTCTGTTACTTGTTGTGGTGGTTAAATGTCTTTGTCAGCTTGACTGGATTTGAAATTACCTAGGAGATACACTTCTGGGTGTGTCTGCGAGAGTGTTTCCGGAGAGGCTTATCTAAGGAGAAAGACCCACTCTGAATGTGGATGTCTCATGGGCCAGACTCCAGAAATAAATGAGAAGGGAGAAAAGAGAACACATGAGCACCAACATCCACACCTCTCTATATTCCGAATGTGCAATATGACCAGCCGCATCATACTCCTGCCTCTGTGGCTTCTCCAACACAAAGGACTGTGTCTCACTTCAAAACTGAAGCCCAAATTTCTTCCTTGAGCTGCTTCTCACCAGGTATTTTGTCTTAGCAACGAGAAGAACAGTAATTGACACACTCAACTAATTTGTTTATTTTTGATCCACTGTTCCAATGTGTTCCAAATTCTTCCTATGGCAATTTTTAAAATTGTCTTCCAGTTTTTTCCTCATTTAAAGTTTAATGATTCACCAGCACAATCAGATGCCCTTTGTGATGGTGAATAATGACTGTCAACTTACAGGATCTACCCAGGAGGCCAGCCTCTGGCCATGTGTGTGAGAAACTATCTAGATTAGGCTAACCTATGGACAAGCCTATGCAGGATTATCTAGATTCAGTATATAACTGAATCGGAAAGGTATGTCTTAACTGTGGGTGGTACCATTCCATAGGCTGGGGTCCTGGGCTGGATGGAAAGGAAAAAGCAAGCTGGGTATTAGACTTTGTCTCTCCCTGCCTCCTCAGTGCAGATAAAGGTGACCAGATACTTCACAGTCCTAAAGCCAAGACACACCTCACCCTCAAACTATAAGCGAAAATAAACCCTTCCTTCCTTCCTTCCTTCCTTCCTTCCTTCCTTCCCTCCTTCCTTCCTTATATTGCTGTTTTTTGAGACAGGGTTTATCTGTGTAGCTTTTGGAGTGTATCCTAGAACTCACTCTATAGACCAGGCTGACTTCGAACTTACAGAGATCTGCCTGCCTCTGCCTCCTGAGCACTGGGATTAAAGGCTTGACCACCACCACCCGGCTACTTATATTGCTTTCGTTGGTTATTTTTTGTCATAGCAACAAGACAAATAACCAATATACTCTATGCTAAGGATAAGAAAGTCAAATTTAAGAGGAGCCCTGGAAGCATCCATGGACTGCAGCTGACCATGAAGGAGTCTCATTGTCTAATTTTAATGCCTTGAGTGAAGTCCTCTTTCCCTATCTTGATTCTCAGTGGGAGTGGGGGTAGGACAAGGAGTTCAGAATCAATAGGCATGACCTTTGAACTTTATTCCATTTCCCAGACATCAAACAGTGAAGGCTACTGAAGACTCTCTGGACCTACATAGTGTGAACAAGCCCCTGATAGATAAAAGACAGTCACTAACACACCAGATTGCAATGTAACCACCTTCATCTGGGTACATAGTAGTAGACATAGTCTATAACCAAGAGCAGGTAAAATGAGCTGGACCAGTAGGAAGAGTCCATCGGAACGGATTGAAGCAGCTCAGAGGTACCAGCGGCATCATACACTGTTGTCACCATCAGTCCCATTAGCGCCTCCAAAAAAAGGGGGGGGGGTTGTCAATACTGAAGTTAAAGTCTATTTTAACCAGTCCTAATCCAGAATCTATGTGTATAACAGCCTCAGTGACAATTAGAAAAGCATCTTCACTGGGGTCAGCTGTTGGTAGAAATAGTCACTGAAACACAGTGCCAGGCCCACCACAAGCCACTTTGCACTAGGTGACCATGAGGTCCTCCTTTGTCCTGTACCATGACACCTAACTATAGCATCTCCTGTTTCCACTTCTCTGGGGTTATAGGTAAGGGAAGCTGGCTGGCGGACGTGAATCACTTCCTGTGGTCACTGCTCTGTTCACGGTGCAGCTATTTTTGTCAGTTGTATAAAATTCTAAATCCAACTCTAGGCGTGCGTTTTGTTTGTTTAACAAGAACCTAATAAGCTACAGAGGGAGTGGAGGCAAAAGGGGGAAGGACTGAGTCAGTGGAGAGAAACGCGAGAAACACCCTCGGTGAAGGGAAATAAATCCCATCAGCGGGGGCAATCTCAGCAACTGCCGCAAACAAAATGAGAAATCTTGTTTGGAGCCAGGTCTAGGGCGATTTCCCACTTCCTGCAGAGGAAACAGTCTTCTTAAAGCGAGAGCGCGCTGCCTGGATCCCACGTCCAGCAGCCGGAGTGAAGGGAAACTCCCATTCTTTATGCCAGTTGAGAAGCCCTTGTGTGTGCTGCCCAGGAGTGAGCTGACCAGAAACACTGTGGTTTTACCTCAGCACCAGCTGAGGGAGTGTGTTGGTCTGCCACAGCTGCTGTAGCAAGTGTCATGACCAGGAGCTAACACAACACAAAGTTGTCTCCTGTTCTGGAGGCTGTAGGTCCTGATGGAGGTCTCAGCCAGGCTGGCTTCCTCTTGGGGTGCTGGTGTTGTCTAGCCCAGGCCCCTCTCATTGGCTGGTGGGTATCCACCTTCCTCCCGTACCTCTTTTGATGCTATCTCCATTTGGCTGTGTCCATATGTTCTCATCTCTTAAGAACTTCAGTCATATTGGACCTGGGCTCACTCTAATGATTTCAATTCTACTTTGTCATTTCATGAGAACCCTCCTGCCAAGCTGGCGAGGTGGCCCTGTGGCTAAAGTACTTGCCGTGTAAGTGAGAGGACCTAAATTTGAATCTCCAGCACCCACATAAGCTAGGCATGGCTGTGCAAATCTCTAACCCTACCACTGGGGTGCAGAGCCATGGTAGAGCTCCCTGGCCGGCCAGCTTGCCAAAGCAGCAGGCTTCCAGATCCATGTGTCTTAGTTAAGGTTTCTATTGCTATGAAGAGACACGGGGACCACAGCAACTCTTAATTGGGGTGGCCTGCTTATAGTTTCAGAGGTTCAGTCCACTATCATCATGGAGGGGAGCATGGTGGCATGCAGGCAGACGTGGTGCTGGAGGAATAGCTGAGAGTCCTACATCGTGCAGGCAACAGGAAGTTGATTATAGGGGTTTCCTACCTGAGCATAGGAAACCTCAAGGTCCACCCCACAGTGACACACTTCCTCCAACAAGGCCACACCTCCCGATAGTGCCACTCCCTATGGGATTATGGGGTCCAGTGACATTCAAACTCCCACACTGTGAGAGTGTCTCAAATCAGTAAGGAAGGTGAGTGACAGAGGAGGACACCAGACACAACCTTGTCCTGTCTGCTGATTTCCACAAAAGCCTTGCTTCTTGGACACTGTAGAAACCAGAGGCTGTGTGGCTGGTGGCCCAGTTCCACCCACGTCTCTCTGAGCGTTTGCCCCGCCCCCCATCAGTACCTCTCAGGAATAGGATTCTCCTCCTTGTTCTGACCATGGTCAGTTAGAATTCTCTGGGGTCAGCAGGGTTGGGTTTTGCGTTGAGAGGTGCTACAAGGTGCCAATAGCTCTCTAGCTAAGTAAAAAGCCAACACCACGAACTTCTAACTGAACGCTCTCAATCCCTTTGTCTTATTATTGCTGTTGCCGTAATAAACCACCCCAGCAAAGCCAAATTAAGGGAGAAAGGATGTATGTAGCATTCTCATCACTGTGGGGGAGTCAGGCAGGAAGATCTTGAAGTAGCTAGTCACAGTAACCCATAGCTAGTCACATTAACTCATAGCTAGACCCATAGTTAGTCACATTGACCCATAGCTAGACCCATAGTTAGTCACATTAACCCATAGCTAGACCCATAGTTAGTCACATTAACCCATAGCTAGACCCATAGTTAGTCACATTAACCCATAGTTAGTCACATTAACCCATAGTCAGTCACATTAACCTGTAGTTAGTCCCATTAACCCATAGTCAGTCACATTCACCTGTAGTTAGTCACATTAACCCATAGTTAGTCACATTAACCTGTAGTTAGTCACATTAACCCATAGTCAGTCACATTAACCTGTAGTTAGTTACATTAACCCATAGTCAGTCACATTAGCCCATAGTCAGTCACATTAGCCTGTAGTTAGTCACATTAACCCACAGTCTGTCACATTAGCCCATAGTCAGTCACATTAACCTGTAGTTAGTCACATTAACCCATAGTCAGTCACATTAACCCGTAGCCAGGAATGGAGAGCAGTGAACGAATGCACGACTACTTGTGCTCAGTTCACTGTCTCACCTACACACAATCCAGGTGACCTTTGCCCAAGGAATGGTGCCACCCACAGTGGGGAAGTCTTCCAACTTAGTTGATATAATCAAGACACTCTCCCATGGACAGGCAACCTGATCTAGACAATACCTCACTGAGACTTTTCCAGGCGATTTCCGATTGTGCCAAGTTGATGATTAAAACTAGCCCCCGCAAACCCTCCTCTGCCTTCCCTCCAAGCCCTGGGCCTCTGGTCCCCCTCTTCAGTCATTTCACGCTCCATAACACATCACTTATTTACCAGCTTTACAGAGCCCAGGGCATTACTCAGGAAATCCTCCCCATACATAGGCCGAGTGAGGCTTGAAGACCCCAGGAGGGCAATGTGGCTATGTTTTAAAATGGCTTCCTTCGGTTCTCTGCTCTGTGCTTAAGGTCAATCAGTCTTTTCCATGAAGGAAAACAACTGTGGAAATATTCTGGATGTGAAATGATTGCACAGATTATCATGCCGTGAACTCTGACTGCCCCGTCCCCAAGCTGGAACCTGAGCCCTGCTCAAAGATGGCTTTGAAGTCCTGTTCTGTAGTGGAAAACTGGGGACCAAGGAGAGAACAGATGTGTGGAAAGCTGGCATGACTTGTGTGCTAGGACACCAGACTTCCAGATGATGTGTGCCATCAGTAGTTCCCTGAAGGAGACAGGCACTGCCAGCAGCTTGGCCCTCATCTCTTACTTTTTTTTTTAAGATTTATTTATTCTTGCAGGGCAGTGGTGACGCATGCCTTTAATCCCAGCACTCGGGAGGCAGAAGCAGGCAGATCTCTGTGAGTTCAAGGCCAGCCTGGGCTACAGAGTGAGTTCCAGGAAAGGCGCAAAGCTACACAGAGAAACCCTGTCTCAAAAAAACAAAACAAAACAAAAAAAACAGATTTATTTATTCTTATTTCATGTGTATGAGTGTTTTTGCAACATGTAAGTGTAGAACATGCATGCAGTACTTGCAGGGGCCAGAAGATGGAGCCTGATCCCCTGGAACTGGAGTTAACGGACAGTTAAGAACTGTCATGAGAGCGCTGGGAACGGAAACCAGATCCTCTGCAAGAACAGCAAGTGTGCTTAACCACTGAGCCATCTCAGCTCCACCTCTGACTTCGTTATGCTAATAAGAGGTTAATAATGTTCAGTAGTGCTGTCCCCAGAAGTGGAAGTTCCTGGTGAGGGCTCTCTTAAATCTGAGTTGCCATCTCTATGGAAGTATAGGCTGGGGGTAGTTTGCAGAGACAGGCACTGAGATGTCTGGTGAGATATCTTTCTTAGAGATCCATCTCCAAATATGGCCACACTGGTGGCTGGGACTTCAGCATGTGAGTCTGGGGAAGATAAATGTAACATTCAGCCCCCACCACAGGTATGCAAAGCCGTCTCCTGGACTCCTCACAGAGCTGGTCGATCCTGTGATTATTCTCTCTTGGAGGATCTATGCACTAGCTGTTTCCAGAGCTAGATGATGGTGGTGGGCAAGGAGGAAGCTGCCTCACCGCACCGTGGTTAGAATGGCCGCTACAGAGGACTTAAAAACTAATAAGCATCGGTGAGTGTTCAGAGAAAGGGAAACCTCTGTACACTGTAGGTGGATGTCAGTTAAAGTAGCCGTTGTGGAAAACAACTGGCGGGGGGGGGGGGGGGGGGGCGCTCCTAGAAAGGTTAAAAAATAGAACTACCACTTGATGCTGCCGGGTATTTATCTAAAGAACTTGACACTAATACATCAAAGAGATAGCCTGCTCCCCCAGGCTTGCTGCGGCACTGGTCACCGTAGCCAAGGCGTGGAATCAGTCAGCTGTCCGCCCACTGATGAATGGCACGTGCATACATACTCCATCACAAAGATGGAGTCTTGCTGACCGTGTCCACATGGATGAATATGGAAGACGTTATGTCAAGTGAAACAAGACAAAGACAGGAAGGCAAAGACTGCATGTTCTCACTTTCATGTGGACTCTAAAAGCGCTCATCTCATAGCAGTACAGAGGATTCCTAAAGGTGGCCTGGAAGGGGTGGTGGGGAGAGACTGGTCGGCGAGCACAAAGGTGACAGTTACAGGGCAGGAGGACACCCCAGAGCATAGCGGGGTGACTGTGGTAATAATACTACAGTATCCTTCTTTGAAAATCACTAGAAAATTCCGATGTTTGAGGTGATGTGTATGCTAATTACCCTGTTTTGCTCTTTACATGTGGGGTGGCATATCAAAACAAAACTGTGCCTCATAAATATGAACAACTGCGTGCTGGTTAAAAATAAACTGAACCAGACACAGTGGCTCACACTTGAGAGGCTGAGGCAGGAGGATCACCGAGTGTTGGAGCCCAGCCTGGGCTACCGGGCAAGACCCTGTCACAAACACAACAAGAACCAAGTATAGATTTGGGGTTGGGAATATGGCTCAGCGGTGGAGCACTTGCCTAACGCACATGAGGTCCTAAGTTAATTCCCAGCAGTCCCTGTGCGCCCTACACACACACCAACTCCCAGCAGCTGTGGTTCCAGGAGAGGAGACAAAGAAAGTAACAAACAAAAAATTCACCGAGATGCTGCCCAGGTAACTCCATTTCCCTTTGTGTGAAGCTTTAGCTGGTGTTTAGATAATAATCCGGTATATCGTTCTGGCTAGAAAACTGTTCCTTACCCCTTCTTTAAGTTTCTCAGATGGGATCCTGACTTCCGCCAAAATGATGTCACGGATCTTCACAGAGTCCCTGGGCAGAATGTACACATGAGCTCACTACTAGGTGCCCTTCATGTCACGTCCAGGGATGTGACTGGGCAGGACTTGAGGAGGAGGGTAGGGGGGAAAGTATAAAATTAAAAGCATACGAGAGAATTCTCTAGATGGTGGTGAACTCTCGCCAAAGATGGCTAAGTTCGTCTCTCACACCATCTCACTGTGTGGCTCTCCACCACCCACCCACTGACTTGTTGCTCTGAAGGGAAGGGGGAAAAAAAGTGCGTGCCTAAGAGGGAAAGCCACGGATGGGAGCAACCATTACAAATCTGACATTTCTAAACTGGGCTTGACAGAGCAACTTTGAAAATATTTATCTATCAGAAAATAGTTTCAGCCGTGGGCAATTTGGTGCAAAAGGTTTAGCTGATGGAAAAACCATAACTCAGGGTGACTGGCTTTAATGTAAGATGTTCTCGAAGGCCACCCAATCACCAGCGCTTCCAACAACCTGGAAAATTTAGAGCAGCTTGGAAAAATAGCGGGGGTGTGTGGGGAAGCAGCCCGGGCACAGTATGGGGTCAGATAATGCTTTAGAGACACGGATGGAGTTAATATTAGATTGTGAGCAAAAGCAGAAAGCAGGCTGTGTTTAAACAGGTCCTCTCTGCCAGTGCCATCTCCTCTGACAGTCAGGAGCATCTTCCAAAATGAGAGGCTCTGCCATGCCTTTCCAGTCCTGTCCCTTTTCCATTTCTGGACCCTCGGGCAGTGGGAAAGCGGGAAGGCACTGCCTTGGCTACTGGCTGGCCTCTAGGTATTTTCGTTTGGCCATCTTTGCCACGCTTAGAATGTGTATGGTTTGCAGAGCTGGTGGTTGGACATGCCACTCCACAGCTGCCTGTGCACCCTCACCCGCCTGGGCAGCTACACTGGCCACCCGAGGTCCTCCTCCTGCTGGGCCAGGCTGCTCTGCTGTTCCGTCCTCTGCAGGGCTGCTGGTCAGAGCCGCTGGACGTTTGGAGATCATTTCATTACCACTCTCACCAGCAACTTCCCTGAAACGATTCTCTCCTAGGACTTTCCCACGGACACCATCTTCTCTGTTACTGCTTCCATACCAAAATCGGATACAGCAGGCCACTTAAGAACAGGAAAAACATCAGCAGGAAAGGAAACCGTGAGCCTGGGCTTTCAAATCTGCCCCTCTTCTAATCCCGCCAACTGCACACAGAGGGCTGTTAGCTACTTCCAGGTTCAAAACCCACCTTCCTACTGCTGCTGGGGTCGTCTCCCAGACTGCAGCATGGTACATGACCCATCTTCTACCCTTGGTGTCCCCCAGAACCCCACATGGTCTCTATTTGCACCCCCCCTTAAGCAGGACCTCAAAAGGACCTCCAGACACGGGGACATTATAGGCAGGAAAGTTATCCTAAAAGCTTCCACGGCTTTCTCCAGTCGCTGCCCCCACCTCTGCCAGGACCACTGCTTCCCTATGCAGCCCCAACGGTGGCTTAAGTGCCCTGGTAGGCTGCCATGTCCTACTGTAGCAACTGCTTCTGCACACGTCTGTAACCGCCTGTTCCCACACCTGCTTGCTGTGAGACCCCCCTGGAGGGCAAAGGCCGCATCTTATGCCCTGTTATATTCTCAGGGCCCTGCTCTGTGTTGAACATATGAAAAGGATTGAACAAATGTTTGGTGAATCCATTAATACAATTCCAAGAACCAACGTTTAGGTTAAGCCATATAAAAGGACAAGTATGTGAGCATTTTAGACCTAGGAAAGTGGCCATTGCGTGAGTCTAGCTAATAAACTAATCTCTTAGGGAAACTGCCCTGGGGAGTGCTTCAAGTTACCTCTAAAAGATGCAGGGGGAAGCTGAACCCCAGGAGGAGAAGCAGAAGGATTCACAGAAGACAACTAGGTGAAAGCAAAGAGAATTTTGAAAAGGACTGAACAGGCATTTCCAATCAATTATGTGCTGACAATTTTTCCTGGTCTCCCAAATATTGCCCTTCAGCCTTCCAAACCATCTGGAAAATTCCTTCTCCTGGATGAAGCATGATCCTGCCAAGTGCGAACTCCGAACTCTGACAGTCACAGTGAAGCCTGTCAAACCCTAGGGCACTTTAAGACGTGGGGGAAAAAAACCTACCTGACATCAAAAAAAAAACATTCGGTCCTACTTGTTTTTCAGAGAACTCCATAATCTTGGGGTTAAGTGCCAAATACATAATACACTTGGGCTGCTAAATGGGAATGTTCAGAAAATCCAGCTTCCAGGAGAAAAATGAAGCTCAGAATCAGGGGAAAAGGGAAATGGCTTCATTTGAGTTGAAGTTGAGAACATGTTACTCTTGCCACAAGTAACTGGGAGTATGATGGTTAAAAATAGAAAACCAGCTTTCTCCTGTCCTATAAGAAATACATCATGGGCACAAGCCATGACTCAAATCCACCCCCTCGGTCTGATGGCAGAAAAGCCGTCCCTGTGTGGCCGATGAAGTGGTACAGTCTGTGTGACTATGTAACTTTGGTTAGTCAGATGAAACAATTTTGAAATATACAAATAGAAAATCAACTCCCAAATGCCCTACAGTTCGTGGTGTTCAGGCAAAGAGGTACATTTGGGCACTGAGCCTGTGCCAGAAAGATGCTTCTCAAGGTAGGATGGGGTTCCACAGAGTGACATTCACAGCACAGGCACTCAGAAACACCATTCAAAGTCAGCCTGGGAAGTCCACAGGGCCTGTTCCCAAACATCCATCAAGAGCAGGGTTCTAGATTCCAGAGATACAAACGCAAAGGAGGAATGACTCAGGCACCCCAGGAGCTTACTCTTCTACAAAAACTGAACCAGAAAATATGTCTGAACCCAAATAGAATGTCCAGGCACACTGCAAGGAGATGAGGAGCAACCATAGTTGACCGTAATGTGAGAAGAAAGCCGCCATGCTGGGAGTGGAGATCGAGGCGGCAGCTGACAGAGGGCAGGGCTAACTCAGAAGACACCGTGGAGGAGAGAGGCTGAACAATGTTCAGTGTGTTCCTGGGAGAGAGATGCTTTCAGAGAGGAAAAGGGTGCTTTTGCTCCTGAGTAGGCGGTAGAATGTAATTAGGGACATGAAATTTCTTATTGTTTTTAATGTTGGTACAAAGCCACTAAGAAGTGATAGCTTTGCTGACATAGACACAATTGTAGAGTACTGTTTACTACTTTGCTGTGTTCTGTGGTGCTGGCAACCCAACCCAGGGACCTGTACCTGTTAGGCCCATGCTGTACCAATGAGTTATTCTGTTTTCTCTTATAAGAGTGATATCCTTTTATGAATAAATTTATTTCATTTACTCTTATTGATATGTTCAGGGTTAATTCTGATGTTTTATTTCTTTCCTTAATTTTTCAGGACAAAAAAGAAGCCAATTAAATGAAGTATGTACACAGTGAAGAATCTTCTCAGCATAGATGCAGCTGAGGACCCAGCACCCAGGTAAAGAGATGGACATGACCTTCACCTGAGAGATTCTCACCACGCTTCCTCGTCACTGATTCTTCCCAGGAGTTGCCATTAGCCTGACCTCTCAGTCCATGAACATTATACAACTGGAATCATGTGTGCTTGTATGTTTTGTGTCCAGCGTTTTTCACGGCAGGACGCTGAAGAGCTTTGGTTCTGTCATTGTATGTGGTGGTGGTTTGCCACTTCTCCCACTGGACAGTACTGCACTCTGTGGCATCTGAGCACTCTCCCACTTAGAGCTATCAGAGTCAACGCTACTGTGAGCTCTGCTGAACTTGTTGTTTTTGTGGCTGTGGGTATGCATTCCTGCTTGGCATACACCCGGGAGTGGAATTGCTAGGAGACAGAGTTTGTGGACTGTTAGGTTCAGCAGATTCTTCCAAAGTAATTGAACAGATTTGCATTCCTATCAGCAATTGGAAAGCCTACATAATTTACATTAATAAAACACTGTTATGTTTCCTCACGAAACATATACTGGATAAACACTTTCTGTATCAAATGATCCTGCCTGGAGACTTAGATATGAAACATGCTTGCCATTTCCTTAGAACAAAACTGAGTTAGACACACTGTTATTAAAAGGCCAGAGATCAGAAAAAAAAAATCGGAGATTCTGATAAGACTCAAGCCTTCTCTCCAAGATGGATGAATAATGTAGAATAAAGATTAATAAAATGGCACAAAATAACAGTTGATCGTTACCAAGCCCATGCCAGATGGCAAGGGAGAACCAGATGTTTCCAGGAAGCTTGGGCTCTTATTTTGAATTCAGCTGGCCAAGGTCTGGGTAAAATTGAACATGTCAAACTCACAGGCCAAGCAGAAAACAATGCTTCCTTATCTCACATGGCAAAGAATTTCCTGGGACACATCCGGAGGAACATGCCGGCAGCTGAAAAACTCGTAAGAGAAACTGTAAAGACTTTCCTGATTTTCCTCACAGCTATCAGCATCCAGCACTGTTAGCTTTCAGAAGTGCTGGGGGGAAATTGGAAATGACCAAACTAGCTGGAGACTAGAAAAGGTGAAATCTTTCTAAGCAGCAGGAAAAGTCAAGAAAGCCATAGAGAGGGAGACACCCCTGTTCCCAGACAGTAATGTTTCTCTATAGGCTTGGAAAAAGGATGCAGCCTAAGAGCGCAGGCCCATTCAAGGGCACCAAGTATTTCCTGTCATACTCAGTCCCTGTAAAACTGGCCAATTGTTCCTTCCTAATGCAAAAATCCCACTTATGAGCTAGCCTCAGCCTCCCTCTGCCTCTGTCCCACACTCCCCGGTGTCTGGAATCTTAATACCAATCCCACATGAGAAGACACGTGACACTCCCAGCATGCTCTGCTCTTGACTCTCTAACAACTACCATCCTGGCTCCACTAGCTTTGTAAGAACACATTATTATGTTCTTATTCATTGCTGATAATATTTATTTTTACAAATTCAAAACCGGGGGCCAGCAAGATGGCTCTGCAGACACAGGCTGTTCTCACAAAGCCTGACAACTTGAGTTCAGTTTTAGGAGCCCACATAGTGAGAAAGAAAGAACCAACTCCCACAACTTGTCCTCTAACCTACACACACACACACACACACACACACACACACACACACACACACACACTTCTGTTGCTTTGATAAAAAAAAAAAACTAGAAAAAGCAACTTAGGGAAAGAGAAAGGGGGTTTATTTTATCTCCCAATTCCAAGTTGTGAGGAGGTCAAGGCCATAGGAATTCAGAGCATCTTGTCATATCATAACATATCCACAATCAAGAGCAGAAAGAAATGAATGCATGCATGATTATCTTCCTCAGCCCCTCTCTGCACTCACACAGTCCCCAGGATCTCTTGCTCTTATAAGGAATGGTGATGCTCACCATGGACAGGTCTTCCCACATCAATTAACAATTAATATAATCCCCCACAGACATTCCCACAGGCCAGCCTGATCTAGACAGCACCTCTGTGAGAGTCTCTTCCTGGGTGAATCTAGATTGTGTCAAGCTGACAGAACCAGCCAGCACATGTTCTCTGTTTCTGTTTGCAGACCAAATGTCCACGCTGAGAGTTTGGGGAACCAGTAATCCACAGCCAGTCGTGGCATCGTGAACGTGTGTCCCTGAGCCAGTGCTCAGAAAGTTCTTTCCTGTCAGGAGGCAAGTGTGGAAGTGGCCAGGACCGTGCAGCTTGAGTGTCTATTCACAAGGGTACACTTGTGAGTTTCCGTCCCAGACACATAGGGAAGAATGGACAAATCGCCACAGCTCTGGAAATGAACTCCGGGTGCAAGGGACTTGGCCATGCTGGGAAGTAAGTGTTTGGAAATTCAAGTATTGGAAAAGACAGACTGCTTTTCCGTATACTCCCATAATTTCAAACCAGGCATATATTCATTCTATCAGTTCTGTTCCTCTAGAGAATCCTGACTAATACACATGCCTTTGGGATTTTATCTGCAAGAACCCATAGACTGTTATACCATGTCTAGCCCCAACATGGTATAACAGCCTGTGTTGACTACCCAAGTGAGGCCTTACTCTGTTTGAGGAAGGGATGGGGGTGGGATAGGGGTAGGTGGGGGGAGTGGGAGAAGAGGAGGGAGGGGGAAACTGGTTGGTATGTAAAATGAAAGAAAAATCTTTTTTTAATAAAAAATTATTTAAAAAAAAGCCTGTTCTCTTCCAGGAAGTAACAATTAAAAAAAGGTAAACAAGAAAACAGAAAGTATGATTCAAATTGGTGCATCTTTTTTAATAAATGGATGAGGCAATGGCTCAGTGGGTAAATCGCTTGCCTTGGCAATCTGAGGATCTGTGTTTGCAACCCATGAAGAAGCCAGATATGATAGCACACATCTGTAACCCCAGCATCTCCATGGCGAAATAGGAGGGCAGAATCAGGAGAACCCTACATCAGCTAGCCTGGTGTAGACAGTGGCAGACAAGAGACCCTGCCTCAAATAAGGTGAGAGGTGAGAACTGACACCCTAGGTTGTCCTCTGACCTACATGTGCACACCTGTACTCACACTCATGAACACGATGTACACACTAGGATTAAAATACAATAAAATGCAAAAGAACAACCCAGAAGCTTACTTAATATTTATGAAGTTTGGGGAGTGGCCGTCTTTGCGTTCTGTTACTGTGCTAAAAACATTTCTACCAAAAGCAGCTTAGAGGAGGAATGGGCTTTGTTTGGCTTCCAGGTAACAGTCCAGGACCGAGGAAAGGAAATGAAGCAGAAGCCAGAGGGGATGCTGTTTGCTGATTTGTTCCAGAGCTCATACTTACTAGATTTTCGTTGTTTTTGTTTTGTTTTGTTTTGTTTTGTTTTGTTTTGTTTTGTTTTGTTTGTTGAGGGGGGGAGCAGGATTTCTCTGTGTAGCCTTGGCTGCCCCAGAACCCACTCTGTAGACCAGGCTGGCCTAAAACTCAGAAATTCATCTGCCATTGCCTTCCAAGTGCTGGAATTAATGGTGTGTGCCACCAACCACCACTACTGGCTTTAACTAGATTTTCTACATCCCAGACCACCTGCCCAGGGAATTATTCCACAGTGGGCCGAGCTTCATTCATCAACTAACAACCAAGACAATTGCCCACAGACGTTGTCAGTCTGATTTAGACAATCTCTTAATTGGGACTCACTTCTCAGGTGACACCAGGGTGTGTCAAGTTGACAGATAAAGCCAGCTAGGAAAGGGAGGTCTGTTCTCATTTTATTGGAAGATATAAATTCATGGATCCTTTCTTCACAGCTACAGATGATTGCATATCTCTCTCTCTCTCTCTCTCTCTCTCTCTCTCTCTCTCTCTCTCTCTCACACACACACACACACACACACACACACACACACAAATGCACACATGCACACACCCCAAAACAAAACTAGAACATTAGGTTAGTGAATCATGCAGATATTCTGCTTTTCTAGGCATGTTACTATTTCACTATATTAATGAATTCTTTAGTACACAATTTTTTTAGCCTACTGTGCACCAGGAGCTGTTTCAGATAGACAGGACAAAGTCCCTATCCTCGGTGGCTTTCCTTCTGGAAGCCAGGCAAATGGAAGAAGAGAAAACAGGGGCAGGTAAGTGATACCTACCTAAGGTACTTCCCAGTCATGATGAGTGCCTTGACTTAAGCATCTCCTAGTGACTAAATCCCCCAGTCTTCGGGAGACTGAGCTACTGACAGACAGTGAGGCTGCCAGCATTAACACACTGTTCAAAGTAAGCAGCTCATCTTAGTTGGTTTCAGTGTCAACTTGCCAACATTAGCATCACCTATTTAGGAGGCCTCACCTGAAGAACTGTCCTGGTTGCATTGAGTGATGTGGGAAGACTGCCCTAAGTGTGGCCAGCACCTTCTAGAAGCAGCCCAGATTTTTTTTAAGTATGTAGCAGAAAAATGGCTCATCCTTTGCTCACTTGGCCTCCCCTCTTGCCACAGAGTTGATTCAATGCTGCTACTGCTGCTGCTGCTGATAGTGATGATGGTGATGGTGATGATGATGGTTATGGTGATGATAGCTATGATGGTGATGATGATGATGGTGGTGATGGTGATGATGATGATGATGGTGGTGGTGGTGATGATGATGATGGTGGTGGTGGTGATGATGACGGTGGTGGTGGTGATGATGATGATGGTGGTGATGGTGATGATGATGATGATGGTGATGATGATGGTGGTGGTGGTGATGATGATGATGGTGGTGATGGTGATGATGATGATGATGGTGATGGTGGTGGTGATGGTGATGATGGTGGTGGTGATGATGATAGAAATGATGGTGATGGTAATGATGATGATGGTGGAGATGGTGATGGTTATGATGATGATGATTCTTTCCCTGATAGCAGAACCAGCATCTCCAGGCTTCCATTGTAGACTAAAGAACTTCCAAGTTTTCAGTTATAGATTGGAACTGCTGAGGCACCCAACCTTGTGTACAAAATGATTTCTGGGTTTGGGTCCTACTAGGTGTGACTGTCACTATGGGACTACTCTAACTGCTTAGGCAGGCTCTGGGATCAAAGAACCGCTGGTTTCTCAGTCTCCCAAGTATGAGACCACTGTTATTATTTTAATGTAAGCTGGCTTGATAAGGTCTTTAATACATACACATAACATAAACACACACACACACACATACACACACACACACACACTCATCTCATTGGTTCTGTTTTTCTGGAGAACTCTGACCAATATAGTTGGCCAAGGCTGGGTTTTGCATCCCATCATCTTTCCGGCACTTAATGTCCAGTATTCTAGCACTTACAAAAATCTTCCAAGGAGACTCCCAGTCCATGATAACTGAGATGACAGAGGATGCTATTGCATGAAGAAGAGGGTGTTCGTGGGAGGAGAAAAGAGGCCAGCACTTGAAGCACATTAGCACGTAGAGGACAAAGTCCTACTTGGTTTAAGATTTCAGGAGTCTCCTGTCCTAGTCAGCCAAAGACCTGCAAAGGGAGGTGAGGAGGCTGTGCTGCTGACATCGATTTTATTGTTTGGTGGCTAGGAGACCTAAGGACTTGGGGAGCACAGCAGAGACCCTCAGCCTCATCTACTGAGAATGATGGAAATGGGATCTACGCTAGGACCTGGGGACAGGGACATTCTGCCCTGGAGTGATGATGATGAGCAGTGTGGGGGCAGGTATGCTTTCTAGGGAAAGAGCACCAATGGGACAGGTTAGAGAAAGCAGTGTAGAACAGCTGTGGAGTATGGAGGGAATTAGGGTTGGGAAGCGTGTAGTGGTGAGAACGTGACTTTGTACCTCATCTTGTAGGCAAGAGACACAGTGGAGTCATTTGGTAGCAGCAGAGGTGACCCGTTTGCATTTTAGAAGTACCACTGGCTCAGAGTGGAGTGAGAACCCAGCCTTGAGAACCAAGAAGGCACTTGAGGGACATCGGTAATGGTCCCCAGTAGGCATGAGGGCCCTGCCTACCCCTCAATAGGACTTTGGAAGAACATATGAAATAGTATGAAGACAGGCAGTGGTGGCACATACCTTAAATCCAAGCACATAGAAGGCAGAAGCAGGTGTGTCTCTGTGAGTTCAAGACCAGCCTGGTCTATATAGTGAGTTCCAGGACAGCCAGGGCTACCTAGGGAATCCCTATCTCAAAAAAGCCAAAAAAAAAAAAAAAAAAAAAAGCCAAGAAACAATATGAATGGCTGAGTTTACTGAGGGTGTGATGGAGGACAAAGCAGAGAGACAGTGCCCCTCTGAATGTCATGGACACATAGGAATGGCTAGGTCGCCCACATACATCTAAATGTCACAGGTGTGTGCTGTGCCCAACCAGAAGGATCTGGGTGGAGCACGGATCAGGAATACCCACAGGTTGAAGAAGGTGATGTGGCTCTTTGTTGAGCAAAATACTAACAAATAAAATAATAAAAGGCCATTGATCTAGTTACCCAGTACCTGGAGAATGAGAGAGCTCACAGAAGGTTAATGTGTATGTAACTTTTAACTTTCTCGCTTTTGCTTACCTATGCTATCTAAAATTCCCACAGTGAACATGAACTATTTTTTTAATCAATAAAAAGCTATTTTTAAAGGGAATGTGTGGTAGTCAGTAAAAAGAAAGGAAGTAACAGAATGGTGGGTGTGCATTTGGGGTGTGAAGGTATTAGGGAGCCCCGGAGGCCACAGGGACCCAACTAAGGACACACACTTACCGCAGACACTCAGCTTCCCTGCCACCTTGGCATCATATCCATGTGTCTCTTTGTGTGGCTGTTCCTCTTCCAAAAGCTTCAACCCACATCATGCTCATGATCTAAATACACTTCTGCCATGGTTAACATAGACTGTCCACTTGATGGAGTCTAAAAATACCCAAAGATACGTCTCTGGGCTCATTTTAATTGTCAGCTTGACACAATCTAGACCCACCTGAGAAGACAGTTTCAGTGGGGGATTGTCTAGATCAGTTTGGTCTGTGGCATGTCTGTAGCGGGGTTTGTCTTCATTACTATTGTTAATTGATGTGAGAAAACCCAGCCCACTATGGGTGGCACCATCCCCTGGCTCGGGGCTCTGGGCTATATACAAGTAGAGAAAGTCAATTAAGTACTGGAGTGTATGCGTTAGTTTTCTCTCTGATCTTGAATATGTATGCAACTAGTCACTTCAAATTCCTGCCTTGATTCCCCCCCCCCAAAAGATGGACAGTTACCTGGAATATCAAACCCTTTCCCCACTGAAGTTACTTTGTCAGGGCAGTTTATCATAGCAACACAAATGAAGTAGAACAACGTGTCTGTGAGGAAGTTTCTAGATTGAGTTGAGGTGGGAAGATTCACCGGAACTGTGGGTGACACCAATCCATGGACTTCAGTCCTGGACTGAGCAGCAGCATTCCCCATACCCCACTTCCTGACTGTGGACACACTGACCAGCAACCTTGAGTTCCTGATGCCAGGACGACTTTCTGTTGTGGTGGACTACCTTTGTACTATAAGTCAAAATAAAACCTCCCTTTCTTGGGTTGTTCTGCGGGCATTTTACCACAGTGAAGAGCACAGTACTCTAATGACCTGCCTTGGCTTGCTGTTCACTCTGTCTGTTACTAACACATACTAGATAATATCCACATCCATGGTGGGGCTGGGAGGAGAAACAAGAGTGTCTACCACCAGCCTGGCCTTCACATTCTATTCTCTCTCACCTTCACAGTTGAGCACAGTGTTCTGGTGCTCAACTTCCAGTGTAGAAACTGAGTCTTGGGCATAACTTGGTCCCAAATCTCAAAGTAAAGAGGTTAGCATTAGTCACAGTGCTGCGTCATATCCTGCGAAGCAACTGGGGTCCAATATAGTTCCCCCAAGTGTGGACTTGGAGGTAAGACTGCCTGCTCAGGTTTCTGCCCCATCACCCAGGCGTGTGACCCAGGGAAAGATGGGTGCCTGGAAGCTATCTACAATGCAGGCTCCCACTGATCATGTCGGCCACCTGGTGTTGCCGAGGGTACCACGTAGAGATTGGTAGAAAATCATGAAAGTATGTCAACACAGCTGGGACACCACTAGGGTGATGATTGCTTCCTGTTCACGGGTCCGTCCTGCCTCCCCAGCTTACTTCAGAATCTCATCGAAAAGAACCCGGGGACACTTCACTAACACCTCCCCTCAAACAGGTTCCAAGATGGCATCTTTCATGTGGTACAAAGACGCCTACTTTAGGGGCCCATTAAGATGAAGTTCTGGTTTCTCTGTCATTAGAAGATGCCTGAGCACCATATTCCTCATGAGCTGGTAAGTCTTGGTGCCTTCCCTGGGTAGTTCTAGACTCCATTATGTCTGACAAAGTGCCTGGACCATCACTGTCCAGTCACAGAGAAGAGAAGACTTCAGAACAGGGACAGTGTGAGGCAAAGGAGAAGGAACAGCTCCCCAGGAAATGGGCAGAAGAGGATTATTACTTAAGAGTGCAGGTCCAGGAACGGGAGGGCAATGGCTCCTTGCTGGGAATGTAGCCCACTGTGGGGTAGCCAGTGGGCTCAACTTTCTCCTTAAGCCTGGGGGATATTATCTCTCATTTTCAAGGAGAGATAAACCACCAGGTGACAAGTTACTACCAACCTAGAGGAAAACATCCCTGTGAATATAACATGCCATTAAAAGGCAGCTATTAATGACATCAGAGTGAGTCTGAGGATTCCAGTGTCTGCAGTCATCAGCTGAGACCCTAATGTCACAGGCTTCCTGTGGCCCAGATCCCATACCGCACTGGCCATGTCATCTTCTCCCTAGGTACATTTCCAAAACGTTGTCACCCTATTGAGCAAGACTTTAGATGAGACAGTTCCCCTGCAGCAACAAGTGGTAACAGATTTCAGACAACAAGGAAATTATAAAATAAACCTGAATTCAAACATGTTAAAGTAGGGGAGTTACTGTAGTTTAAGATGTCCCCTCAAAATAAGAAGACGGGACAACATAACTGATCTTTCACGTGTTCTTTCACGCTAAGTGGAGGGTTAAATGATGGGAGCCTCTGTCTTTCAGGCCTCCCTATCCCACAAGAAGAAGCCTGATGGCTGGGGCACAACCACCGACCATCCTGCTTCAGGAGGGGGATGGCTCCATGTGCAGAGCAGTTGCCGGGCAGCCAGGAGCTCTGAGGTCTGCTGCCTGCCCAAGCCAGCGATTATTCTTTGCAGTTTCCCCGATTAAAAAGTGTTTAAACACCTGCTACTTAAACGGTACTTAAAAAGCAATAAATTAGAGGCCAGGGGCACAGGACTTGGGAAAGTGAATAGAGAAAGGAAGGGTCTGTATAAATCGAGAAGCCGTACTTTTCCATTTCTGAAATGACCCCTCAATGATTTAAAAATAAGCACCAACTCAGGTATCCAGGATGTGAAATAAATCTGAGTAAGCTTAGTGAGAATTGGGCAGCTGTCCACAAAGAAACCAGATCTCCTCTCTCTCTTGTTTCTCACCATCTGAGTTGGCCAGGCAGAACTTTTAGCAAGAGAATATCGCCTTGCCCCATGGCCTTCTCGGGGAAAGACCTTGGGCTTAAGTCACAGCTAAGCGTCAAACCATGTCCTGTCCATTCCAGGCTAGGCTGCACCTAAGTGGGATGCAGGCACTGAAAACTGCATGCGTAGAATATTATCAGGCCTAGAGACTCTGAAAGGATTTGCCAGACTTAGGTGGAGGTGGAGACAGGAGGCTCCTGGTGGTCAGTGGCTGTGCCCCAGCCATCAGGCTTCTTCTTGTGGGATAGGGAGGCCTGAAAGACAGAGGCTCCCATCATTTAACTCTCCACTTAGCGTGAAAGAACACATGAAAGATCAGTTATGTTGTCCCGTCTTCTTATTTTGAGGGGACATCTTAAACTACAGTAACTCCCCTACTTTAACATGTTTGAATTCAGGTTTATTTTATAATTTCCTTGTTGTCTGAAATCTGTTACCTCTTGTTGCTGCAGGGGAACTGTCTCATCTAAAGTCTTGCTCAATAGGGTGACAAAGTTTTGGAAATGTACCTAGGGAAAAAGTGCCGTGGCCAGTGCGGTGTGGGATCTGGGCCACAAGAAGCCTGTGACACTGGGTCTCAGCTGATAACTGCAGACTCTGGGTTCCCCAGACTCGCTCTCTGGGGCTGGCTGTCTGTCTAGTCCCAGGTTCAATGTGACCTCCTGCCTCAAGAGAATACAGCAGAGAGTGCACAAGAGCACATACATGCACGTTCCCATGCCTACGTGTAGAACACATGCACAGACAGACACAACACACAAGTTTACTAATAGTCTGTAACTTGTTAATGATTGATCATAACTATCCGGGACTGCAGCTTTGCTGCATCACATTTGGGTTCATTTTCATCGCTATTAAAAATTTGTTGTCCCTTTAGTTTAACCTACAACATACATGTGTCTGCTCCCCATCCTGATCCGTGTTTTATTTTCCATGGTTGCAGTTACCCACAATCAACTTCTCCATGGAAATACAAATAAAATTTCCTATAAGTCACCAGGCGTGGTGGCTCATGCTTGTAATCCCAGCGAGCAGAAAGCTTCATAAAATGCCCCTCCTTGTAAAAGGAGCACATCGCCGACTTCACCCAGCTATACCTGTCCTTTCCTGGTGTTAGACAATGTCCGTCCTAGTCCCTGAGGAGTCCCTGTCATCGAAGAACTCACCAAGGGAGAGAGAGAGACAGAGAGACAGAGAGAGAGCCTCTTCCCACTGCACTTTCCTATCTCTTTCTACAAGAGAGGGTTCGTATATTCAAAGCTACCCAAGAGCTTTCTCCTCTCTGATCATCATCCTGCTGGGGATGGATGGGGTGTACATATTTCATGGGGTCAGGGCAATGACTTAGCCAGTAAAGTGTTTGCCATGCCGATGTGGGGACCTGAGTTCAATACCCAGCACCCATTTAAAAAGAAATCCAGGCTTGTTGGTACGCACTTATAATCCTGCTGGGGAGGAAGAGTCAGGAGGAAACCTGGGGCTTTCTGGTTTAGTGAGAGACCCTGCCTCAATAGGTAAGATGAAAACATCTGACACCGACTTCTGGCCTCTACACACACCCGTACACTTGTGTACACACACATCTGCATGCATACACACCGAAAAAACATTTACTCAGGAGCCAGAGTACTGGCTCAGCAGTTAAGAGCATTTACTGCTCTTGCAGAGAACCCAGATCAGGTGTGTTTCACAACCACTTATAAGCCCAGTTCCAGGGGAAATCCAAAACACTCTGGCTTCTGAGGGCACCTGTATGCACATGGTACACATAAACTCAAACAGGCACACAGACACACCACACACACACACACACACACACACACACACACACACACACACACACACACACACACTTTTTAATAATGAAAAACTATTTTAAAGAAGTCTCAGGAGCCATGTGCAGCGGACAGCCTTGCTCTCGTAGCTGTGCTTCAAGCAGCAAATTCACTGTCCACTTGTGAACAATCTATTCTCTGTACTGTGGAACTGATTACCAAAGAAATAATCATCAGTTTCAGCCTTCCTTCCCTCCCTGGACACTCTAATACCATAAAAGCCTCATGAAACGTACATATCTTTAAATAACCTCAGCATAGCTTTCTTCACAAAGGCATTACGCTTTCCAAATTTTCCTTCCCCGGCTTCTTCTTCAGTATGTATGAATTTATAGATGTGGAAGACAAGTCAGCGCCCTACAGTGCCAGTGATTTGCTTTGCTGTGGCAGCCAAATTTGCAGATAGTGATATGTAGACACAGGAGTGACAGTTAAATCCATGTGTGACATCCATTCCTCTGGCCTGACCAAGGTCACACTTTCCCCCAGGAGCAACTCAGGAGAGTTTATAGGACAGTGTCTCAGTGACTTAGTCATCCTGATACAGAAAGGGATGACCTCCATTAAGCAGAGACCTCCCTCAGAGAACCCCAGGTGGGAAAGCTAAAACTGGCCTTCCAAATCCCTGACCAAGTCTTAACTTTGAAGAGTAAAACTGCCAGGACCCAAGAAGGCACAGTCCTCCAGGCTCTCCTCCCAATTTTAACTAAGTCACATTAAACAATTCTACCTGGTTGGGTTCCCTCTCTTCCCATGCTGAACCAGATGCCTCTTGGAAACGAATAAATGTAAATAAGATACAAAAATGAATCCACATGATGTGGTGTGTGTGTGTGTGTGTGTGTGTGTGTGTGTGTGTGTGTGTGTAAATCTTTTACCATCAACCAACACAAAGATGGAAAAAATGTTGAAAACACTATTCCACTCTCTAGGGATCTCCCTACCCCAGATGAACAGGCCTAGCCCAGGATCCAAAGTCTATCAGTTAAGGCCAAACTCTTCCTCCCTATGAAGTGACCCACATGCAGGGGAATGTTTACAGAACCCTTACTTCCATCAACACTTGCAAATGAGCCCTAATTGATTGCACAGTCAACCACAAGCATGTGCTCCCACATGGTCACACCCTCCCAGCTCTCCCAAGATCCTTAGGGACCCCAGAAGAAGAAAGATGCCTGGCTCTTTGGCTTCTGTTGACAGAATGATGTGTTTGGAAATGTACTCCCATTTTTTTTTTCATTTTTATTTTTGTTTTTATTTTAAATAAGGCTGATCAATGAAGCAAACTAAGATGGAAAAACACCACAGATGACCAAGTAATAGAGATACTAGAAAACACAGGATAAGCCAGTCTAGCCACAGATCCAAGAGGTACAAAAGTCTAGGCAGAAATCAAGCCTATGGTACTGAGTTGATTTATGACTGTCACAGAGGAACAGCTCCGCCCGTGCCGTGACTGTGCCTCAAGAACTTGCCCAAGAAGGAACCAATAAACAGTGTTAACTCTTGGAAAGGAAGATCCTATAAGAGCTGCAAAGAAGGGTCTTATCTCTACCCACCCTGGACCTGATGGATCATAGCTTTGAAGTGGTTAGACACTTGCTGTGTGATGGCCATCTCTTGTCAATCATCCTCACTGCCATCGCTGTTGTCACAATAAAAGCAATACCTGTGTTCTTGTGCTGTGTGTGGATGATGTATGCATGTGCACATCATCGTGTGTGTGTGTGTGTGTGTGTGTGTGTGTGTGTGTGTGTGTGTGTGTGTGTGTAGTATTTGTCCATGCATACAGATGCCAAAGGTTGACCTCAGGTATCAATTGTTCCCCACCCTATTTTTAACACAGGGTCTCTCACCAAATCTGGCTCATCCATTTGGCTAGTCTGGCTGGCCATCAGGCCCCAGGGAGCCTCCTGTCTCTGTCCCTCAACACTAGTATTACAGGTACACACCCCTTTGCCTGGCTCTCTACACAGGTGCTGCGGATCACACTTGGGTCCTCATGCTTGCATGGCAAGCACTTGGCTGAGCATCTCCCCAGCTCCAAAAAGTAATACTTTTCCAGTGCCTGTTCCACTTTTCAGCTGATTAGGTCTCGCTGGGCACCTGCTGGGCCAGAATTGCTGGACCTGACACCATGGACACTCTAGTAGCTGTCTCCAAGAGCAGAGGACTTAACTCCTCATCTCTTAAGCAGGAGCCTCATTTGTTCAGCATGAACATGCATGCATGCCTGCTCTTTGGCATGCATGTCGACAGAGTGATAGGTTCAGAAATGTATTTTCCACAGTATCTGTCCAACTGGCCGCTGTAGATTAATGAGTTCAAGAGCAGGCACTCCCCAGGCTCTCATGTCCCTGTACCTCACATAGTTTGGCACTTGTCCCAATGGGCAGTGAGCAAATTTATTCAAGAGGAACTTGGGGGTGCTATGACAGCCAGCCCCGTGGCAAAGCTGTTTATCTCCGTGATCATAGCAGTAACTGGGCCTGTAGTAAGTAATCAACCAGTACTTTGTGAGCTGCATGTCAATCAAAAGATCATCTCTGATGTCTCCTGATCCTCATACCCAAGCCAAACAGGGCAGGCTGGCACAGCTGTTGTAGGGTCACCTTTTTCTCCAAAACGGGTGCTCAAAGTTGTTCCCCATTATGAGAGAGCAAAAGGTGGGGCTCTTTACTGAAACCTTTAAGAGATGCCAAAGTCATCAGGGTTCTTCCCTTTTGAATGGGTGAGTCCATTCCTGGGTTAACCAAATAGTGATGGGGCTATCACAGAGTAGGTTTGTAACAGAGTCCACCTTGGGCCCATTGCTGTTCCTAACCACATGGTGCTTGCTGCCCTGCTATAATACAGCAAGAAGGCTTTTCTGTCAGAGGCTGAACATAAAAAGTGATTGTAAACATCAAAGCTTAAAATAATATTTCTTCTCTGGAAAGTATTATTCTGTAACTTGATGGTAGCTGAGCTGGGTGGTTCTGGCCCAGGGTCTCTAAAGAGAGCCAAGTTGTATTGTCAGACCTTCAGCTTCTGTTTTCTGGAAATTTGGTTAGAGATTTGGGATGGGAGGGTGGTCTCAGCTCTGTCACACGGCCCACACACTGCTATGACTTCCAGAACCATGAGATAAAATCAAGCTGCTTCCCTGATGAATTACCCAGTCTTAGCTGTCTTTGCCATAGCAATAAAAAATGGACTAAGACAAGAACTAATCGAATCGGTAGACACGACTTTGTGGCTTCCAAGTCCAGCCCACAAAAGACACCACAGATCCTGTCTCTCTCCCTCAGATTTCTCTGCCTGGTCAAGGGCATCCACCATAACCTAAAAGGCCACTCCAGCAGCCACCACCCCATGGAGAATCGCACAAACACAGACCTGGGAGCTTCCTGCCACAGCCAGCACAGACCTGTGGGCCACATGAGGAAGGCATCTCTGTTTTCAGCTAAAATCCAGAAAACAGCAGCTCATATAACAGAACGCTTAGAAGAAACCAAAGCCAAAACTACCAGGCTAAATCACTGCTGGGTTCTTGACTTTGTTCAGCCTAGTCTGCCACTCACAAGCACAAACACTAAGTAAGGAAACTGGGCTTAAGACAACTGCATAGTAAATGTCACCGCTGAGCATTTCCTCCCAAGATCAAGGAAATCTGAAATGTCTCTTTTTCATTGCCCTGTTTCATACAGGAGAGTTTTGCATGTCTTCTGCAGGAAACGCACTTGACTCCATATGCAAAGGGCCACTTCGGCCTTGTCGTGAGGCAGGCTATCCAGAGTGCGTGAGTCAGTCTGTTTCTGTGTCATGTCTTCTCATGTATCCTGCAAGGACAGCACAAAAAACAAAACAACAACAACAAAACTAAGAGGCTAATCCCACCGTTGTATTAGACTGATTAATCAGAGCAAAGAGGAGCCGCCGAGGAGCAAGGCTGTCCAGTCTGAGACATATCAGACAAGGGTGGGCAGATCGGGGTGTGTGTGGGGGTCTGTGTTCAGGAGCAAGAGTTGCCAGGCAGATCTGACAGTGCTAAAGTGTGCTTGCTCGGCAGCCATCCTTCGTGTGACTCTGTGCTTGGTCTTGCAGCCTGTGAGATGATGGCAGTACACCTATCAGATGACCCCTATATCCACTCAGGCATCCTAGGTATGCACAACTGCACACACATGCACACATGCACACACAGACAGGCATGTACAGAGAGAGGGTGAGGGAAAGGGGATCAAGCACATTGCCAGCAGAAGACATGCACACCTCTTCTGGACCAAACAGGGCAATGAAGCAAACAAGGGACATTTCAGATTGCCTCAGTCTTGGGAGGAACACATGGCCTCCAATTATCCAATTAAAACGCATCTCGGAACCTGGCAGGAACTGCTCTTTCCCAGTGGCATCGAATCTGGATGATTGACAGCTCACCTGGCGTTTCCTTCACTTTAGCACCGGTGGCAGAAGTAGGAGGAGCCGACAGAGGAACAAATGATGCTGAGGATACCTGGCGTCTCTGGGTTGGTGGCTCACAACAGCATTCCCTTTGGGGCAGAGCTTGAGTTCCTGCATAAACAGGTGATTTGGGAGATAATCCCAGGGAAGACCAACAAGGAAGTGAGTGAGACAGACAGCAACAAGCCTGGGGTACAGTGAGCAAGGAAGTCACCATGTGAGTCAGGCCACAACACAGCCTCAGGGTGCTGCGGAATCATGATCCCCTAAGGCCATCTAAACTCCCCTACTCAGAATCTGGGAGTCAGCATGCCAGAGTCCACGGCCACAGTCAGTTATGCTTGCCAGCCCACTGACCTGAAGACAAGGCAAGGACCTGGTTCATCCAAATGAGTCCAGCACGATGGAGTCAAAGTTGCGAAGGGTCACTGGAGTCAGGGGAGAGCCAAAGCCGTCACGTCGCTGACTTCTGAAGAGGAAACAGAAGCCACGAAGTTGGAGCGCAGGCAGCCTCCAAACTACAGAAAAGACAGGAAGCTAATTCTCTTCCAGAAATCAGAAAGAAATGCACCTTGCCACAACCACCCCACCACTTAGTTTTTAATGTATAGCCTTCAGAGCCATAAGGAAATAAATGTGTGCTGTTTTGATCCACTAAAGTCACAGTAACTTGTCATATCAACATTTGCAAACTAGTCAGAGTTTATGTCCTGTGAGTTACCATGCTGCAAGGGGGCTCAGGCCAGCGAGGGAACCCTGTGAGAGTCTAGCACATACTGATTGCCTCCACGGCCTTCCTCGTTAGGCCACAAACCAATGGGAAGGAAGATCTGGTGTTTTGCCCCTGTCAAGTCCAAGCACACTAACATCTCCTGCAGTGGCTCCTGGGAGGTAAATGACTGAGACAGGGAGAGAGCGTTTAGCTGTCATGGTCATGGGAAATCCTGCTGGCATTCACTGGCAGGGGTGGGCGTGGTAATCTGTTCACAATGCTTGGGATGGTCTTTTGTTCACCATAGTAGCAGGGTGCTTTCACTCCTAGGCTATTCTGCCGGGCCAACAGATGTGTGTGCTCCCCTCTCAGGTCAGCGCAGAATACCTGTCTGTCCCCTCAGCCCGCCACACCCCAAGTGCTGCAAACAGGTGACTGCCACACAGAGAACGATCTAGTTTTCCCCTCTGTAAACACTTCAGCGATAGCATTCAGAGGAAAAGGGGGAGATAGTGAGTAACTCACAACAGCTGACCTAGGATCCCATCCATCCTTCACACTCTCTGCCTGGTGTTGAAAGGAACATAAATTCAACCGGGCCCTGTCAGAGCATTCTGTCCTGAAGTCACAGAGACACGTTACAAAAGGAAGGAAGAGGGGGTGCCACATGCTTTCCTGCTCCCCAAAGGCACAGAGGCCATAAACCTGTAATGCTAAAGTTCCAAATGAGCGCCCCAGAGACCCTCTTCCTGAACTTGGCTAATACCCTTAGAGGCAGACAGGGAGGAGGTAAGGGAGGGTGACCTTGAAAACCTCGAAAGGGAGGCAGGCAGGGAGGAGGAAAAGGAGAGGGGAGGGAGGGAGGAGGGAGAAAGGGAGGAGGGGAATGTATTAGCCCATCCCCCCTTTTTTTTTACTGTTGCAACATCACACCCCCTGAGCATCAGCTTGTCCCTGGGTTCCGGGATCCCCATGCTGCAGCCCAGGGTGCTTGTCTCAAGTGTCATCCCCAGCCTCCTGCTCTCTCCATTTTCCCTTTGACCTGAGTAAGGTGACACACGTGGGTGGGTCCCAGTGGTTAGGAAACCTTTTCACAGGCTTCCTTCTCATCTTCATTTCAACAGCTCCAAGCAGCAGCTGCAAGCAGGGGCCTCAACTACGGTGTGCTCCCAGACGAATGAACCTGGGCTGGGGAGTGGGGGGCAGCTGGGACCTTCGGGGCCGGTGGCACCAGAGGCATTTGGCTTCTCTGAAGCTGGTGGGGAGCAGGAGACTGTTCCCTCCCATACTTTGGGCCTAAGTCAGTTTTACACATTTTGTCACAAACAAGTGGAATTATAAAGTCTGGTTACTTTAAAAAGAAATGAATATATAAGAGCCTAAATTTCTAAATAAGAACTTCCATTTTTTATGTAGCTACCTCACAATTTGACAGTCTTGCTGTCAGGATGAGTCAAAGCCCATCTCAGACGTCCCTTCCCCTTCCTCAGACTTTGCTGGAAATACACGTGGTGCCCACTGGTCCCTTCGAAAGGTGACAACACCTCTTCTGTTAGGGCCTGCAGAGACAGCTATGCAGTTAAGAGCACCCGAATTTAGGACCCAGCACCCACGCTGGCCACCTCACAACCACCTATAACTCCAACTCCAGGAGATCTGACACCCTGTTCCAGCCTCCAAGGTCACCAGCGTACATATGGGCACACACACACACACACACACACACACACACACACACACACACAGTAAGTAAGTAATAAAATTTTTTTTTAAGAAAAAGAAGAACCTGTCAGCCAGAGGTTAATCTAATGAGTTATCCAGGCAAGTGAAATTATTATTCAGGCTGAGTAGTCCTTATCCAAAACACTTGAGGAGCAGCAGGCATTTAAATTTGGGGTTAATTTGGATTTGGGAATATTTACATGTGCCTAATGAGACATCTCAGGATGGGACCCACATCTAAATGTGGAGTTCATTTGTATTCCATGGCTGCCTCTCCCACTCACACACACAGCCCAAAGTTACCTCCATGCACTATTTTGAGCAGGCCCATGTTTTCACTGTGACCAGTCACAGGTGGGGAATGTTTCATTTCCACATCAGGGCTCAGAGAGCTCCAATGCAGAGCAGTCCCTCTCTGACTGAGGATCTGTGACCTGAGTAAGTAAGAAGACATCCTTGGAGAGCTGCAGCAAGAAAACCCTCGAGAGACCTTTTGATCCCTCACATTCATTCTGAGAGAGAGAGAGAGAGAGAGAGAGAGAGAGAGAGAGAGAGAGAGAGAGAGAGAGAGGAGAGAGAGGGAGAGGGCTTTGAAGTTGGTTGTGGTATTTAAAAATCATAATAGATCAAGTATCTACAAGCCTAAAACCTCTATCACATTTGTGTGTGTGTGTGTGTGTGTGTGTGTGTGTGTGTGTGTGAAGGTACAGTGCACATGTGCATGTATGTAGATGCATGGCACAGGTGCTGATGTCAGAGGAAAACCTGGGGTGTTATTTCTCAGGTGTCTTCCACATCTTCTTTAAGAGAGGGTCTCTCATTGGTCTAGAACTTTGCTGTGTAGACCAGGCTAGCCCTTGAGCTTCCAAAGATCTGTGTGTCTCTGCCTCTCATCACACCACCATTAGGCTATGACACCATGCCTGACTTTGGGGGGGGGGCAGAAATTAAACCAGACAGGGTGGTGACATCTGTCAACTTAGCACTCAGGAGGTAGAATCAGGAGGATCAAAATTTCAAGATCATCCTGGACTATGTAGTAAATTCATGGCTAGTCTGGAATACATGATACCCTATTACAAAAAATGCTAGCTGAGCTTGGAAGACAGCCCATCACCTGAATCCTGGCTGTGGTCTGGGAATGCTCCAGAGCAAGAAGGGTCTGTTTCTACATCCTGCTCTGTTGCTTCTCAAGGTCATGGTTCTAAGTCCTGGCTGTCACAGAGAGGTTCTTGTGTTGGAGCTACACCACTTCGGTGAGCACATTCGTTGGTGAACAGCAGCTTGGGAAGGGTTGTTCTAGCTGCAGTTACCTGACACATAGTCACCTGATGTCCCTGACAACCTGACTGAGTGTGGATATGGTATAGCACGAGGGAGTGATGTGGCTTGAATCCTGTTGCTGAGGAGATGTGTTGCAACTTTACCTGTGGTGCTGAGGTGGCTTGAATGAGGAATGCTCTCCATAAGTTCGAGTATTTGAATACTCGTCCCCAGTTGGTGGGGCCATTGGAGGGGTGGAACCTTTAGGGTGAGGAGGCTTGCTGGAGGAAGTATGTCACTGGGGTGGGCTTTGAGGTTACTGTGGCATTGCTACACTTCCAGTTTGCTCTCTGTGCTTCCTGCATGTGGTTGAACATGTGACCTCTCAGCATCTTGCTCCAAATGCTCACTGCCATGCCTTCCCTGCCATAATGGAATCTTATCCCTCTGGACTATAAGCCAAGCATTAACTCTTTCTTCTACAAGTCACTTTTGGTCACAGTGTTTTATCACAGCAACAGAAAGCAACTAATCCAGGACCCACGAAGACGAATGTCTTCAGAGATTAGGTCTTGCCACATTAAACTGAGGTCATACTGGAGGAGGAGGGTCCTAAATCCAAGGACTGACAAATGTATAAGAATAAGGACATTTAGACATAGACAGGGAATGCGGGGAGAAGGCTAGTGACAACAGGAGCTGAGATGTAGTGACACACACAAAGGAGGAAATGTCAAGGACTGTAGACCACCTCCAAGAGTCAAAGAACGAGGCACCACCACACCTGGGTGCCATTTAGTCCCACAAATCTGAATGAGAATGCATCTCTCTTGTTTAAAGCTACTTATCCAAAGACTAAAGACCTCTGTCCTGGCCATGCTAGGAAGGCGCACATGAGGAGTGACTTGGAGAAAGACACTAAGGAAGTCACCAAAGGGAAGAACGGGAGGGCAGCCAGGGACATCAAATGAGAGAAAATGACCAATATCACCTCTGATACTGGCTCAGTTCTCTTTATGTGATTATCACCAGTTGCATGCATGTTTCTGCAAATGATATAACTCCCTTCTTTGTGGCTTAAAAAAAAAATCCCATTGTGTACATTACAGCTAGCTTCAGCTGTCAATCTGACACAAACCCAGAGTCACTTGGGAACAGGGAACTTCAACTGAAGAATTGCCTCTATTGGATTGGCCTGTGGCATGTCTGCAAGGCACTTTCTTAATTGCTAATTGATGTAGGAAGGCTTGGGCCACAGTGCCGTCCTGAGGCTGGTGGGCTTGGGCCGTATAAGAAAACCAGCTGAGCTAGCCAGCAAGGCGGTGAGCAGCATTCCTCTATGGCCTCTGCTCCAAGCCCCCACCTCGAGTTCCCAGCTTGCCTTTCCTCCATGGTGACCTGTGGCCTGTAAGCTGAATAAACCCTTCCTCCTCAAGTTGCTTTGGGCCATGGTGTTTATCACAGCAACAGAAAGAAAATCAGGATAGTGTATATCTACCAAATTTTCTTTCTCCATTTCCCTCTTGTTGGAAACCTAGGTTGGTCCCATAATGTAGGACTTGTGAGCAGTGCTGCAGTAAATATGGGCGGCGAGTGTCCCTGTGCTGTGTTGGCTTAGAGTCCTTTGGATAAATAATCTGGAGTGCTACCGCTGGGTCATATGAAAGATCTACTTTCAGTTTGTTTTTTGTTTTTTTGTTTTTTTTGAGAAACCTCTATACTGATTTCCATAATAACTGCTAATTTACGTTCTCACCAGCAGTGTATGAGAGTTCCCTTTTGACCACATTCTCCCCAATATTTATTGGCCTTTTTTTTTTTTTTAAATGGGGTGAGATGGGCTCTGTGTAGCTTTGGCTCGCCTTTCTCTGATGGCGACTGAGGGTGAATATCCTCTCATATTTACCGGCATTTGTGTTCCATCTCTTGTGTGTTCATAAACATGCCCTTACCCTTAAAACACAGAAGCCTGACTCAAATTTTCTTTGGCAATCTCTGCCTCTGCGGCTGGGTTATTTCCTTGTGACCAATTCTTAACAGCAGAACGTCCAGGTCAGAGGTCACGAGGACAGCTGATTAGAGCTGACTCAGGCTTCCACCTGGTGCTTCTGAACGGTCTGACCAATGTTCCCCTGGGCCAGTGGCAGCTGAGGCTCCAGCGTCCCACTGACAGAGGTTTTCTGACTCAGACATGCTGTCTCCCATGCACTCCAACCCTGGCTTTACAGAGGAGGAAACAAGGCTCAGCTCAGCTGAGTTACTCGGCCAAGGTTAGTATCAAAGCAGACAGAACAACATGGGCAAAGATTAGAAGCCACCCACCTGGCATCCATAGTCCAGCCCAGACTGTCACTTCTCCATCCTGCAACTACACCTCCAGCCCCTGGCCACCCACATACTCTCATGCAAAGCAAACAGCATACTGTGTCTTCAGTGGTTCCGGAAGCTTCCCCTCCTGGGACCTGGAGAACGTTTCTAAATTATAGTGAAGCCATGATTTCTCTAGCCCACACACCCACCACATGACCAAGTAATGAGGATCCCTAGGACCAGATCCAACACTAATAAAATGTTCTGGGCCCAGGCTGGTCCAAGCTCTGTGTTTGACTCTAAAATGGAAGTAAAAAACCTGGCAGCTGCCAATAAGTCACAGGTGAACCCCCAAACACAGGTCTCTGTCTCTTCCCTTCATCTTAAAATGGGAGGGATCTTATATCCTGTGGCTTCAGACATGCCAGGGCCATTGCTGGTTTAGGAGTCTGCTCAAAGCTGTCCCTCAGAGAGTGATTTGTATCACCATTCTCAAGTCAGGATTGCATACCAAAAATACTCCCACATCTTTCAGAACCAGGAGTCCTAGTTTCTTTTCCCAAAATATATCAAAATGAGCTTTTAAAATTATAATTAAGTTCTTGAATCATTAATTTTGCCTTTTCCATGCACTTTGATAAAACATATACTTCAGAGAAAGATGCTGTCCTTCTTCGAGTTGCTACAAGAAAGTACCATAGGCTGACCGGCTTAATCAACAACACAAGTAATTTTTTGTTTTTTCTTTTATTGAAAATGGATTTTTTTTTTGGTCACATATATGCCCTGATTACCCTTTCCCTCTACTCCTCCCAGTTCCACCCACCTCCCCTCCCACGTGGATTCTCCCCCTTTCTACCCCTCATTAGAAAGCAAGCAGGCTTCTAAGGGAGAACACTAACTAAAACGTGGTAACAAAAACTAACACATTGGAATGGGACAAAACAAAGAGAAGGAAAAGAGCCCAAGAGAAGGCACCAGAAACAGAGACCTGTTTGTTCTCACACTCAGGAATCCCATGACAACATTAAACTGGAAGCCATAATATATACACAAAAGATGTGTCGGGTAAAAAGAGAGAAGAAGAAATACATATAAGTAAAATTGAATTTAAGTTTAAATAAAACTAGTTTTGGTTTGCATTGATGACTAAGGATGTTGAACATTTCTTTAGGTGTTTTTCTCCGCCATTTAAGTTCCCTCTTTTGAGAAGTCTCTGTTTACATCTGTACCCCATTTTTTAAAAAATGAGTTTTCTTGATTTCTAGTTCTTCGAGTTCTTTATATATTCTGGATATTAGACCTCTATCAGATGTGGAGTTAATAAAAACCTTTTCCCGTTTTGTAGGCTATCTTTTGTCCAATTGACAGTGTCCTTAATATGCAAAAGGTTTTCAGTTTCATGAGGTCCAGTTTATTAATTGTTATTCTTAGCACCTGTGCTATCAATGTTCTGTATTGAGGGCTTTGATCCCTTTGGAGTTGGGTTTTGTGCAGGATGATAAGTATGGATCTATTTAAATTTTTCTACATATTGACATCCAGTTTGGCCAGCACCATTTGTTGAAGATGCTTTCTTATTTCTGTATGTTTCTGACTTCTTCATCAAAACTCAGGTGTGTGGATTTATTTCTGGGTCTTCAATTATATTCCACTGATCAGCCTGTCTGTTTTTGTGCCAGTATCATGCTGTGTTTATTACTACAGCTCTGTCGTACAACTTGAAATCAGGGATGGTGTTACCCCCAGCAGATCTTCTATTGTTCAGGACTGTTTTATCTGTTCTTTCTTTATCCTGGGTTTTTTTGTTTCCATATGAAGCTGGAAACATATGAAGATCTGAGAAGAACTGTGTTGGAATTTTGATGGAGATTGCACTGAATCTGTAGATTGTCTTTGGTGGGATGGCCATTTTGACTATATTAATCCTACCAATCCATGAACATGCAAGATCTTTCCATCTTCTAAGACATTCTTCCATTTCTTTCCTCAGTGTCTTTAAGTTTTATCATACAAGACTTTCACTTGCTTGGTTAGAGTTACCCCAAGATATTTTTTATTACTTGAAGCTATTATAAAAGATGTTGTTGCCCTGATTTCTTTCTCAGTTCATTTGTTATTTGTATATAGAATGGCTACTGATTTAATTGAGTTAATTTTGTATCTAGCTTCTTTGCTGCGAGGGTTTATCAGCTGCAGAAGTTCCCTGGTGGAATTTTTAGGGTCATTTATGTATACTGTCCTATCATCTGCAAATAAAGATACACTGATTTCTTCTTTTCCGATTTGTATCTCTTGATCTCCTTCAGTTGTCTTATTGTTCTATCTAAGACTTCAACTACTGTATTGACTAGATATGGAGAGAGTAGAGAACCTTGTCTTGTTCTTGATTTTAGAGGAATTGCTCTGAGTTTCTCTATGCTTAAGTTGATGTTGGCTATAGATAGTCTGTAAACTGCTTTTATTATGTCGAGGCCTGTCCCTTGTATTTATAATCTCTCAGGACTTTTATCATGAAGGAGTGTTGGGGTTTGTCAAAGGCCTTTTCTGCATCTAATGGAATTATCATTTTTTTCTCTCAGCTTGTTTATATGGTGGATTGCACTGACTGATTTTCATATGTTGAACCATCCCTGCACCTCTGGGACAAAGCCTTCTTGATCATGGTGGATGATCTTTTATGTGGTCTTGTATTTGCTTTGCAAGTATTTTATTGAGAATTTTTTAAACATTTTAACTTTATTTTATGTACATTAGTGTGAAGGTATCAAAGCTCCTGGAACTGGAGTTACAGACAGTTGTAAGCTGCCATGTGGGTGCTGGGAAATGAACCTGGGTCCTCTGGAAGAGCAGCCAGTGCTCTTAACCACTGAGCCATTTCTCCAGCCCATTTTATTGAGAATTTTTATAACTATGTTCATAAGGGAAGTTGGTCTGTAAGTTTCTTTGTTGGATCTTTATACGGCTTGGGTACCAGGGTGACTATTGTGGCCTTGTAAAATGAATTGGGTAATTTTCCTTCTGTTTATGTTTGTGAAGTAATTTGAGGAGTATTGGCATTGACCCTCCTTTGAAAGTCTGGTAGAATTCTGTGCTAAAACCATCTGAGCCTGGGATGTTTTTGGGTTTTTTTTGGGGGGGGGTTGTTGTTGTTGTTGTTGTTGGGAGACTTTTAATTACCACTTCGATTTCACTAGGGTTTATAGGTCTATTTAAATTGTCTAGCTGATCTTGACTTAACTTTGGTGGGTAGTATGCATCAAGAAAAGTATCCATCTCTTTCAAATTTTCCAATTTAGTGTAGTACACAATTTTAAAGCATGTTCTTATGATTCTCTTGGTGTGTGTGTATGTATGTTCCTTGGTGTATGTTGTTATGTCTCCCTTTTCATTTCTAATTTTGTTAATTTGGTTGTCTCTCTGCCTTTTAGTTAATTTAGATAAGGTTTTGTCAATCTTACTAATTTTTCTCAAAGAATCAATTCTTCGTTTCATTGGTTCTTTGTATTGTCTGTTTCTATCTTATTGATTTCAGCCCTGAGTTTGATATATCAATGAGCAGTTTTTGTTGGTTGCTGTTATTTTATTGTGGTGACACTAGTTGTCTCGTAAGCTCTGAGGGATGGAAGTCTAGGGACTCCAGCGTGGCTGTTCTGGGAAGGGCCTGTTTCTGGGCCCTTCCTGATGCTTTATTGCATTCTCCCATAGTGGGAAGAGCGAGGAAGCTTTCTGGCCTCTTTCTTTCTTTGTGTAAGAGAGTTTTGCCTGCACACACGTGTATGTGCACCACTTGCACATCTGGTGTCCACAGAGGTTGGAAGGGAATATCAGATTCCCTGGAACTGGGCTTATGGATGGCCATGGGATATATACGGGTCCTGGTTACAGAAGCCAAGTCCTCCACAGGAGAAATGAGTGCTCCTAACCACTTAGCTACCCTCTAGCCTCTTTCTGGACTCTTAAGAGCGTTAAGCTCATTTGTAAAGATTCTACCCTCTTAACCCAACCACTTTCCAAGCACCATCCCTGTCACCTTCCTGAGACAAAAGTGCTTGAAATAATGAACTTGTAAAAAAGAAAGGTTCGTTTGGGTTTCTGATTTCCAAAGTTTCAATCCGCTGTTGCTTGGCCCTCTTGCTTTGGGCATGTGGTGGCTCAGCACACCATGGTGACAGGTGTGAGCAGCGGAAGAAGACTACGTCATGGTTTCTTCAAGGGCATGGCCCCAGTGACCTAGTTCCTCCCACCGGCTCCCTTCCCTAAAGGTCTCATCACCTCTGAAAGACGCTGCAGGCTGGTAACCATGCTTCAGTACAGGGACACCTGTACAAATGACAGCACCATCCTCTGGATACCAAGGCTTTCACTTGTGGATTTTAGAGGAACACAGTGTCTAATCCATTGCAGATAGAAAGCTTAACTTCCTCCTCTCCACAGGCTTTGCTTGAAGGATATATTCAAAGGTAGGTATAGCATCAGGAGGATTGATTTTGTACACTTCCTGTGTTTCAATTTGATAATTAACATAAAAGGCGTGGGGGTGTCTATCAGCAAACACGGGCCTTCCCAGAGATGCCTACAGTATGTCTTCTTGCATGTATGTTAGGCCTTCGACTTGGTGCATACTTCTATTTCACACTTTAGATGATGTTTCAGGTAGAGTGAATGTCCCACTGTACATGTGTTAAGATGAGCTTGCTCCCACCCCACTGCCAGCCTCAGAGTCAATGCTTGCCATGATGCCCTCAGCTGGTCCTCCAAACACATCATGTGTGTAGCCAGGAGATCTCTTCGTGGGTGCGGAGATGCATTTGGGTCTCTCAGTAAAGCTGGCTGTGAAAGCCTGGGGTCTCCTGTATGTGTTACCACCTCCCTTCCCACAAAAGAGGCTCTGCCTAAGTAAACAGCAGCCCTTACTCCTGCTGCGTGGATTTCGGGCCCCATGACACCAGCAGGTGCTGTGTCATAACCCCCACACTTGATGTGGGAGTTAGAATGCTTTTCATTGTTTATACACTTAATAGATGCTTTAAGAAACACATAGTTCAAAAATTTCTCCTCTACAGTCTGTCCTCCCCAGAGAGAACACAGACTGTTCTCTCCCACCCACTGTCAAGAGCCCACTCTGTGGAAGCAGCCAGCTGCCCATCTAGACCCTTCCTGCATCTAAGTCACCAGCTGGGGAAGGACCTAAGGTGAAGTTCAAGGATTTGCACTCTCACCGCCTGTGTGCATGCAATCTGGCAGCCCAGTTTTCTATTCAGGAAACCCTCAAAGGGAAAGATGAAGAGCCAGACCCCACACTCACCTCTCCCCAACTCAAGGAAATCACCATCATCTTCCACAACGTCCTGAGCAAACCCAAATTGCGCAACCTGCATACTTAATCCCTGCCGCCATACTGACTTGTAAGGGCCATACAACCCTCCTAATAATTTTATATGAATTCTAAAAAATATAAAAGTTACATTTTGAGATAAAAATAAGTAAACAGAAAATCCCTAATGTGTTCTTTCAGTGTTACTAGAAGTCTGCTCATAGGAGTATCGAACATGTATGTGTACACACATGCACACACACTCTGAGGTATGAACACACATGTACCCTGAGGTGTGCATGCACAAACATGCACTCACTGAGTTTAACATGACACATTCTGAGGTGGGAACACACATACCGAGGTGAGCATGACACACTGAGATGTACACACACACACACACACACACACATCACACACACACACACACTGATATGTTTGTACATTTTTGGATTTCTGGGCACTCCACTTTGTCCACAGCATCAGGACTCAGACTTGACCACCAGGAGCTGGGATGCCTGGTAGTTTGGGGCATGGTGGAGGGGTGGGGGACACTCACCAAACAGCCATGAAACCATGGCTCTAGACCCAGCACTCCCATGGACAGGAGGCTTTAGGAAAGAAATGGGTGAGAAAAAAGCTGTCCTTTCTCCTGCTGCATTTTATATCAACACACACACACACATACACACACCCTTTTAAATACAATTTATGACTGTCATGTAAGGGCACCGGACGGATCCAATTTCCATTTCTTTAAACCCAAAGTATTGCCTGGAAATATGAATACTGCATTTACTCACCATTGCCTTTCAGAAAATGGAAAAGGAGCAGATTTTGCAAAAGCTGGAGTATGCTCTGGGTCCTGGTTGCTCCCAGGTGAGGGAACAGGTCATTCCTGTTTGGACCAGGTGGTGGCGCTGCAGGCAAATGGTGCCGCGAGCCCGTCTCGGGATGTGCTGCCTAGAGATGATTTCAAAGCCGGTGTGAGCATCGGAGCGAATGGACTCGGCCAGGGTAGGAAAAGTCAGACCATTGCCTGCACTTTGAGGTGAACTGGGGCATGTCTCTAAGCCCTGCTGGGGGAATCCGAGCCAGGCAACAACCCCCTCTCCTTGAATCCCGAAGCAATTCCAACACTTCAGGCACCTCCCGGTTTCTGCCTCGCTCTTTACAAGCTCTGCGTGTCCTTTCCACGAGGACCACGGATGAAGGGGCTGGGTTTGTCCTCTTCGTTTCCAAAACTATGCCTGACTTTGACAGATCTTCTGCCCTTTGGTTCACTGCTTAAATGCAGGGAGTGATCTTCCCTACACAGGTGGGAAAATGAAAGAAAATGAGGAAGGAAAAAGTCCATTAGAGGAGGGCCTGCCGGCCAGGCTGAGCACACTTTGCTTAAGTCTGATATATATATCAATTTCTGAATTGGAATGCTTCTGAAACCTGAAATAGCGAAAGTCCTACTGTCTTTGTTTGTTTTCAAAATAACAAAGGCATACTGCACCTCCACTCTCTAAAAGAATAATCTATGAACTGGCATGGTTAGATTCATTGTTGATTTATAACTGACTTCCCTGGTCTAAGTTGTAATTTAAATATCCTGCTTTGTCCCCTGAAACTGTGGGAACGGATAAAGGCTTGTGATGAAGCCATAAGAAAGGGCAGTGGGGCTGGAAGGACAGCTCCGTGGGTCACAGGATGCGCTGTGCCGGCATGAGGACCCGAGTTTGGAGTCCCAGCACCCACACCAAAACCAGGCATGGCTTGTGCCTGTGACCAGACCGCTAAGGTGGGAGGTGGGACTAGAGAATCCCTTGGGCTTACCCTCCAGCCTTGTCAAAAACCAGCAAGCCCCGGGTTCACTAAGAACGTCTCAAGGGAATAAGGCAGAAAATAATAATATAGCACTCCGCTGATGTCCACCTCTGGCCTATACATACCTCATTTAACACACACACGTATATACCCAGACACACATGCACAGATATACATAGATATACGAACTCCTATACACATGCATGAACACAGAGACACACAGTGTAACACACACATGCACACACATACACACTCAGACATACACATACATACAATACACACATGTACACAGACACACACACTTACACATGCACACAGACATACACAGATACATATGCACACACACACATGCATACACACATGGGTGCCCACTAATTTATTTTCAATTCTATTTGTATAGTGGGTTTTGCCTGCATGTATGTCTGTGTACTTCATGCATGCCTGGTGCCTGTGGAGCCGGGAGAAGGGAATTGAACCTGGGTCCCCTGGAAGAACAGCCAGTGCCCTTAGCTGCAGAGCCATCTCTCCAGCCCCATGCATACACAATATTTTTTTTAATTATAAAAGAAAGAATGGTGAAGGGCAAGAGGAAATTGAGTCCCTGACCCAGAGCATCACCATTTTTCCTTTTTGGTTTTTTTTTTTTTTATTGCTACATATTAAGTAGACATAAACGGGCTTTGTATGACATTTTCGTGCATATACAAGAGATACTTTGATTGCATCAACCTCCCACTGAGGTTGATGGCCCTCCTCTCCCTCTCATTCTGTTGATCTCCTTCCTCTTTACAAGCCACCCCCTTTTACTTCCCTGTCTTTTGGGGACAGGAGCAACCCACTGAGCTTCCTTAGGAGTCATAATTTTTCATGGACTGAACCAAGAAGAAGCCTGCAAAACCATCAGGCACAGCTCTCCCGCAAGCGCTCAGTTCAAGACAGACTCGGCAGCAAGGCAGAACCCAGCTCCCTGTCCCGTCACCTCCTGCTCCGTTTCTGATGCATCCAGTCCTCTCTTCTCAGATAGAACAAAATCCAGAACCTTCCACCCAGGCAGGATATGTGGCTCTCAACATAGCAGAATTCCTGCACTATACCCTAACCATGTTTGAGATCAAGATTCCTCTGGGCCAGAGTTCTGGACCAGCCGAGGCTGCCCAGTGGGACCCTGTCCCGAGAGCCCTGTTTAAAAAAAAAAAAAAAACATGCATGGTGGTGCCTTGGGAGATGGAGACAAGAGGACGTTGGGCCCACTGACCAGCGAATCTAGCCTGCTTGGTGAGTTCCAGGCCAGTGAGAAACCCTATCTCGAAATAAAATAAAACCGAGGGGATGGTGCCTGAAAAGTAACACCTAAGGCTGTCCTCTGGCCTCCAGACACATGCAAACATGTGTGCACATGTGCACCCAAATAAATAAATAATAATTGCAGTGACATGCCAGGACGTCTTCCCCCTCCCTTCTCCTTCCCTCTCTCCCTTTTTTCTTTCTAAATTTTGCTTAAAATAAAAATATTATCAGTGCTAATCAAATAGCCCCTCTTTTATGCCTCTTTGTCTCTCTCTCTCTCTCTCTCTCTCTCTCTCTTTCTCTCTCTCTCTCTCTCTCTCTCTCTCTCTCTCTCTCTCTCTCTCTCTCTCTCTGTGTGTATGTTCACCTCACCCCCTCTCTTTCCAACCACACCTATACCCATTCATACAATAATAAGTAGCTATTGCTGTTAAAATTATTTTAGACTTAGAAAATGCAAAAAGACCAAACAATAATATAACCAATCAAATGTCGACATCTTCTTTCTCTGGTGTCCCCTTGCTCTTGGACAAGCTTTTGGATTCCAACACTGGTCAAATCATGGAAGGACCCACCTGCACCTTTCTCTCAACAAAAACTCCACTGAGCATGCCCACCATGCTCACAGTCCTTTTCTGAGGACAACCCAAACTGGTCCTTTATATAAGAGCATCTCAGTCTGACCAGAGGTGCACATAGGTCCCTGGGCTGCTGGCTGGGGCTTTCTGCATCCAGGGGCATCTCAAAGCCTTAGAGCAGCTCCCTATCAGTGAATTTCCCTAGCTAAACCTTCCCAGTGCCAAAGATCCATCGTTTTCCCACTGCTACAAATGCAAGACTTGCTTGCTTTCTGCCTTATTTTGTACACAGCAAACACCCTTCAAAGAGACTACAAAACTAATTGATTTTCACTCTAGGACATTAATTGTTCCTGGGAACACAGTCCATCACAGAGTTATAGGTCAGCTGATTTACTACCTGCGATGGTTAATATTGACTATCTACTTGACAGGATCTAGGGTCCCTAGGAGACAAGACTACGGCAATACCCTTGAGGGATTCTCTTGGTTAGGTTAGTTGATGTGTGAAAACCCACAGTAAAAGAAAACGAGCAACAACATTCTCTCCTGGACTGAGGTCTTGAACTGCACGAAGAGGAGGAAGCTAGCTGAGCAGCGGTGTTCATCCCTCTCTGCTCCCTGACAGCAGGCTCAACACAAGGTGAGCAGCCGCCTCACACCTGCTACCAGGACCTCCCCACCATGAAGGATGCACCCTGGAATTGAAGGCCAAAGTAAGCCTTTTCTCTCTAAATCTGCTTTTGTCAGAGTGGTTTATGACAGCGACAGGAAAATTAACGAAGCCACTAGCCTTTCTGCAAAGGTAAAGGGTTTTGAATTGATGCCACCCCCAGCACGGAGGGCAGGACCCAGCCTTTGGAGTGTGTCTATAGCCGATGCCTGATGTATCTCAGCTCAAGGCTGGGGTCTTCCTTAGCACCTGTCTGGTCTGGCTGGTTCAGGTCCCATACTTTCCAAAGACCTGAGCAAATCAGGCAGGGAAGCGCAGGACTTTCCTTAGCTCACTCTGGAGTAAACAAATAGGCTCTCTTCTTCCTCTGCTCTCTTGAATCCCCAGCCTTCTTAACGTGCAGGCAAGCTTTCACACAAAAGCCATGCAATCTTATAATTAAATTAGGCGCTTGTGGGAAATGGCACAATTAAAGCCAGAAAATAATTTAGAGAGATGGAGCCCACTGAGGTGGGACTTTTCTTATTTAGTGGAGAGGAAACACAATTATGGAGCTAGCTTATTAAAACACCTCCTCAGAAAGCCGGGTTCCTCCCTGTGCACCGGGCGCCTGCTCTGTAGGAAGCAACGCCACTTCCTTCCTCCAGATCAAATTAGAAAGCCGAATTGCAGTGATACCCCAGGAGAGATATTTACAGCTCAAAGTAGTCTGGAAAGAAATTTAATCTGAAACTACCCGGAAATTATTAGGGAAGCAGGTTATTTCCATCCTTTCTCAGAGATAAACTCAGGAGATTTTTGTGGTGAAATTCTCACAACACACATTGAAATTTACATAAGGCTTAGGAAATAAATAAGAGAATAAAAACATGCATTTCAGGATATAGGCAGGAAAACTCTGGTGTGTGCTTTAAGAAATGAAGCTAGTTATAGATATGATCTGATGCATTATACGGTAAACCATTTTGGTGTAATGAGGTGTTTGTTTTTATTTGTTTGTTTGTTTTGAGAGAGGGTCTAAAATAATCTAAGCTGGCCTCTAACTCTATGTCAGCAATGGTGACCTGGAATTCCTGATCCTCCTATCTCTGCCTCTCTAGTGTTGAGATTACAAGTGTGCTCTCTATACCTAGTTTATGCCATGCTGGGGATGCAACCCAGTGCTTTGCATGCTAGGCAAGCACTCTACCCGCCAAGCTCCATCCCCAGCCCATAAGATATGTATGTATGTATGTATGTATGTATGTATATGGTCATCAGCCAGATGTCCTAGAGTTTGATGATTGGAAGGGCCTGATAAAGGGTGGGAAACTTCACCTGTGAGTGGTGTGGCCGAAGACCTGTTCACTAATAGCAAGGCAAACTTCAGCCTCTTCATCTGCAGTACAGGGATTACAGAAGCCCTTTGTGGGGCTCAGAGTGTGTGTGTGTGTGTGTGTGTGTGTGTGTGTGTGTGTGTGTGTCCTGACAGTGGCTGTGTCAGAGGAGCAGCAGGTGGCAATTGAAGTTCAAGCTGTCAGCTCATCAGGAGGCAGCCCCCTGATGGGTCAATCTCAGACAGGCAAGGCCCGGAGACCACAGACCCCAGAATGTCTTTTGCTTCTGCTGTGCCTTTGCAGGCTTGCTGCTGCTATCGCCTGCCAACAAGAGTTGGCTATGAAAAAATACTTTCTCCTTGTTCATGTTCTGTTAATATGCAAAAAGTTACTTAGCTGTAAATGTATATGGGTTATTAGGATGACTTTGTTTTTAATCATGTAAGGGAGATTTAAAAAAAAAAAACATGTTTTTACCTGTACTCTGTAGGAATTTAGCAGAATCATTGTATTAGGGATAGATTATTAGAATAAACAACTGGTTTTTTGAAGTACCTTGACCTTGAAGAATCCTTGTGGAAAACAGTGATTGTTTTGCTGAGGGGGCTTTGCAGCCATCCCATGATGTTGGTCACAAGATACCTCAGGCACACCTGAGGCTCTTGTATTATTGTGGATTGCACACAATACATAATAAAGGACTAGAGTCATGAAGGAGTGTGATGCTCTCCTTTAGTAAGACATGTAAATTAAGATTAGGAACCGTAGTATGAGGAAATACTTTCTATAACAATCAATAAATATGCCTCTGTTCAGTGTCCAGACCAGTCCAGTCCAGTCCATCAGAAAAGGCTGTACCTTTCTGCTGTCCCATAGGCCTTAAATTTTCATCTTGGAGTACCTTTTTTTTTTCTCCAACCAACAGTGAAAGGACACAGAAAGGGCATGGAAGAATAGAGAATAAAGAAAGAAATCATCAAGAGAGACTGTGAGTGTCTGTTTCCTAACCCCTTCAGATAGAAAAGTCTGGTATGCACTGATGATGTGGATTTCCCTTTGAGCCCTGTGCTGCTAGAGGCTGGTCCTCCAGGCAGTGATAGTGTACCAAGGTGATGCCTATGGTATGCCCAGCATAACTCTGTCACTCTGAAACTCCCAATGTCTCTGTGTGTGTGTGTGTGTGTGTGTGTGTGTGTGTGTGTGTGTGTGTGTGGAGGTGATGCCCATGGTATGCCCAGCATTGCTCTGTTCCTCCAAAATTACCCAATGTGAGTTTGTGTGTGTGTGTGTGTGTGTGTGTGTGTGTGTGTGTGTGTATACCAAGAAGAACTGCGAAGGTCATGGGAAAATGAAGCAACTCCTTTCTCCCCTTCCACTATGTGTGTTTCAGGGATTGAACTCGGTCATCAGGCTTGGGGGCAAGTGCATTTACCTGAGCTACCACACCACTCCTGTCTGCTATTTCACTTTATCAAATATTTTATTTTTATTGTTGAGTATGTGTATCTATGTATGGAGGATGGGTATGTGCATGTGAATACAGCACCCCCAGAAGTCAAAAGATGCTGTAAGACCCACCTGCAGTGGAGTTACAAGTGGCTGTGAGACATCCAGCACAGGGGCTGGAAACTAAACTTAGGTCGTCTCCAAGAACAGTAAATGTTCTTAACTGATGAGCTATCTCTCCAGTCCCATGTCAACCATGTTAAAGAATATAAATAGTAATACATGCCTTCACACCTCTTCTCAGGGACCAGGTCAGTGTTTTGTGGATGTTCCCTAATTTACTCCCATGTTCATCATATGAGTAAGTATCACTAATTCCATCACCATATCAGAACAGGGGAAACTGAGGCATGAAGAGTTTGAGTAATATGCCAAAGTCACATAGCCAATAAACAGCTCACCCTAGACCCAAGCCCCTCACCCGAGCCACAGTCTAGGAAATTAGATCTTTCTTTTTTCTTCCAGTAGATGGGACAATGGCCTCCTGAGCAAAGAGACAGGACTGAGGTATCCAGTGAGCCACCACACTGCACAGAGCACACTGCACACTGCACAGAGCACAGAGCACACTGCACAGAGCACACTGCACACTGCACAGATCACAGAGCACACTGCACACCACACAGAGCCATCAGGATTGCTCACCACCACTGCTGGAACACAAATGCATCCACCCCTCACTTTTCTCCTATTTACATAAACTTCACATTGCCTTGGTTTTAATAACATCAATTCTCCTACAACACAGTTCAAATGTCAGCCACCGTAGGAAAGCCACAGTCAGTGGAGCTGGCTCTTTACCCACAAATCAGAGCTAAGAATAGCTGGACACTGTTCTCAGTGACCAGTCACATCACAGCTTTCCTTGTGGTGGTGACTGGGCCCACACGTGTCTTCTTCAGTTCATACACAGACAGCAGAGCGCATGGATGCACTGTCCCCTTGTCTCCCACTGACAAGCACACGATATTTTACAAAAACAAACATGGGTACTTGGAAGAGGAAAATGGCTAAAATATAAATGCAGAAAGCAAAAGCAATAATAATGGAGGTGAGCTCAAGTCACAGAACCAATATGGCACTGCCACTGTCCTGGAAACTTGAGATGTGCAACATTAGCAACTTTTCTCATCGCAATGGCTAAAAACCTGGCAGGAAGCAACTGAAAGCAAGGAAACGTTTGTTTAGGCTCACAGTTTGAGGGCGCAGTCCATCATGGCATGACGGTGCTTCAGCAGGAGCCTGAGGGAGAGGGACATGCTGTATCCACAGGCAGGAAGCAGAGAGCAGCAACCATAATCACCAGTTCATTTTTCTCTTTGTATTCAGTCCAGGATCATGCTGTCCTAATTTTCTTTTTGTTACTGTGATAAAACAGTGACCAAAACTAACTTGGGGAGGAAGGGGTTTAGTTAGTTAACAGGTCACAGTCCATCCTTGAGGGAAGCCAAGGTGGGAACTCAAGGCAGGAACCTGGAGACAGGAACTGAAGCAGATACCATGGGGCAATGTGGTCTATGGGTTGCTCAACTTGCTTTCTTATGCAATCCAGCCACCTGCCCTGGAGTGGCACCACCCACAGTGTGCTGTGCCCTTCTATATCAATCATTAATCAAGAAAACACCCACAGGCCAGTCTAGTAGAAACAATTCTTCCCAGGTATATCAATTTGACAGTTAAAGCTAACAAAAATGGCAGTCTCTGGGATGGTGCCAACTAGGGTGGGTCTAGGCAGCTAGGGTGGGTCTCTCCACCTCAGTGAACCTAATCTAGAAGTTCCCTCACAGATAGGCCCAGAGGTTTGTCTTCAAGATGATCCTAGAGCCTGTCAAATTGACAGTCAATATTGACCATCAGAGACCCCAAGGGACTAAGTATATGTGACTTCTTAACATAAATGAATGTGTTTGTGATGAAGAGAATACTGATCCCCCCAGAAAGTGACACTAGCAAAGTGCTTCACATGAAGGGACCACTTAGAGATATTTCACATTAAAAGCTCAGAGGAGCGTCCTGGAGAGGTAGCTCAGCAGTGAAGAGCACTTGCTGCTCATGCAGAGGACCTGAGTTTAGTTCCTAGCTCCCACATGGTGGCTCATCTCTAGTTCCAAGAAGTCTGATGTTCTCTTCTGGCTTCTGTGGGTACTGCATGCACCTGGTGCACATACATGCAGGCAAACTCACATACACATAAAATGAAAATAAATAAATCTTTTTGGTAAGTATAAAAGAGATATAATGTTGGAGACTGAGCCAAACTTCAGAAGGAGTACCATTCAGAAGGCCAAGGACAAATGCATAATCACAGTCAGAAGCTGGGGGGAGGGAGAGAGAGAAAGAGAGACAGAGGGAGGGAGGAAGGGAGAGAGAGAGGGAGGGAGGGAAGGAGAGGGGGAGGGAGAGGGAGGGAGGAGAGAAATACTACAGACTGTTCTTAGTAAGGTGGTAAGCAAAGAAACAGCACTTTAATATCAGTGAGTTTTTGTCTGTCTGTCTGTCAACTGAGACAGGATTACAAGTATCCCAAGTTGGCTTCAAATTCACTGTGTAGCTTGAGTTGACCTTGAGTTCCTGATCCCCCTAACTTCGCCTCCCAAGTACTTGTGTGACAGGTCTATGCCACCATGTCCGACAGACCTTGGTGTTTGCAATGCTTTAGTTAGATTGAACTAAACACTACTTCTTAATTCTCAAATTCAAGGACCACTTCCCCTGCTTACATAGAAACATCCTTGGGACCCTTTAAACATCTTCCTTGACTACAAATTTAAAATCAAAAAACAAACAAATAAAAAACAAAATAAATAAATAAATAAATAAAAATGCCCAAATGTCTCTGAGTCTAACTGGGTGGTGCTACCAGATCTTGGGCCCATTCCTTGGGGTACACACCTTCCCTTTCCTTACTCTCCCATGAGGGGCCCTAACAGAGGGAACTACTCTTCCTGGACAGGCTGAAGCCTTTTATTCTCCCGCCACACTGTACAGTTCTCTAGTAAATTATTCACCTCGAGTTTGGGCCTGCTCAGTGTTACTCTCAGGGACCCCATTTCTCTCTAAGCCAGCACACCAGCCAGTGAGGGCCCTTCTGAGGACGCTTTCCTTGCTCTTCACCCGGCACCTTCTTCTCCCTTATGCAGACATCCTCAGTGTGTGTCTGGGTCCTGCTATCTCTTCCCAATGACCCACCCGATGACTTCCTGTTACCCTAATTACCTCTACAAAGGACTCTTCTTCTCCAAGTGCTCTTGCAGTCTGAGGTGCTGGGAGTACGGGCTTCAACATGTCTGATGCAGGACAGGAGACACAATTCAACCTAGCTTAGCGAGACAAGGATTAACCCAAGCAGCCTGCAAAGAAAAACTAAGCCTTGAGTTAGCATCACTGTCAAGGCTAGGCTGAAGTTTTTAAATGAATCTCTGCTTTCCATTTCATGCTTCCCTAACCCACTCCCATCTTTAAAAAAAAAAAAAATGAGGTCTTCATCTTGACCCAGGCTGGCTCTGAACTCACAATCCTCTAGCCTCCATCTCCCAGTCCTGGGATTACAAGACAGACCCGGGCCACAACATTCCAGTCCTTCCCCTGCCCCTCTTTTACCTTCCATCTGTCTCCTCCAACCCTCACCCTCCGTCTAGCTCATCATTCTAGACTCAAATCCACTTGGACAAATGCTCTTGGCACATTAAACCTCTTCCTATTCTTATTCTACCAAGAACTGTAGTCATGGTATCACTGGCATGTGACTAGGCCAAGAACATCTATTGCTGGGAACACAAAGGCAGATGTACCCTGAATCTTCCCATAGGGGAATGGCTGGAAATATCTAAAGGTTCCGATGGAGACCTGGCTTTAATCTTGCCTACGAGGTCACAAGCCCAGTAAGAAAGACAGTGCCACAGTTAACGAAATCACAGATCAAAGGAGCCAGCTTGTCCCTCTTCTCCTTTTCAAGGCTCCTGCCCTCATTTGAGACACCACCTGAGACTCTACTTGGGGACATTTGGTATACTGTTCCTTAAACCCCCAAAGCTGTTAACTGAATCTCTCCCCTCCCTTTCATGCTTCCCCAGCCCACTATGTGTGTGTGTGTGTGTGTGTGTGTGTGTGTGTGTGTGTGTGTGTGTGTGTATACAGTCTCCATCTATAGCCCAGCCTGTCCCTGAACTCCCTGTCATCCCAAGATTACTTCTGTGAGGGACCCACTTGGACCTCAGCTTTCTCGAATGACCTGGCCAAGTTCATTCAGTGCCTGTAATGTCAACTTGACATGATCTAGAACCATCTAGGAAGCAAAGCTCTGGGCATGTCTGTGAGGAAGTTTCTAGATTGGGTTAAGTGAGGTGAAAATTCCACCCTTAAGCATGAACAGCATCATCCCATGGGCTGAGGTCTCAGACCATATAAAAAGGGAAAGCTAGCTGAGCACTAACCTCATCATCTCTGCCCCCTGATTGTGGAGGCATTGTGACCAGCCACATTGTGTACCAACCACCGTCAACTCTCTGCCACAATGGACTGTACCCGCAAACGTGAACCACATAAGTCTTCTTAAATAGCATTTGTCATATGCCGTTTAAAATTGCAGTAGAGGAAAGTATTGATTAAGGAAGCTGATACTGCCCTTGGCCACCTCACCAGGTTTCTCTCCGCTCCAGAGTTTTCTAAAGAGCACCCTTCCCCTGTGTATGACATCTTAAAAATGGCTCCTGAGGGTGATGGCGGATGTCAGACATTGGCAATCTAGGGAAAATGGACTGCCACAGTTTGAATTTGTGTCACTTCTCTTATCTGGAGTGGGAGGACACCCTCATGGAAGCCACTTCAAACCCCACTGAATAAAAGGGACAAGTACGTGGAGGAAGGCAGGGACACCGGAGCTTACGTATTCTAGCACTTTCTGTGGCTGACATTGGAACCATTCCTTTCCGGTGTCCACGGGAATAGGGAAGGAAAGAGGCCCCACTCCACAGCAGGAACAGCATATACACAAGCTATGTATGCAAAGGCCTCTGCAGTTCTCCTCCCCGCCCCCCAACTCAGGAAGTCACTTCTTGTGTGCCCACAGTTTCCTCCCTGGCCTTGTGAATAACTCAGGAGACAAGCAGATAAGCCCTCTACACACAAGGGCCTAGCAAGAGCACCTGTCCTGACCCACCTTCCTCCCAGGGCTATATCCTCTGCCTCCCAGCTGTCACCCTAGTGAAGCTGTGTAGACCTGTCCATGTTGTGGGAGCCCGTTCTCAGGTTCCTCGTGGCTTTACCCAGCAGGTCCGCATAGAGGATGATTAGACCACGGGCCTGAGTGCAGGTGTCTGAGATGGTCTGCACTTGGCTGTGCTGGGGGAGGAGGTCTTTTGCTCCACCCCTTGGCGTCTCTACAAAAACCCTGGGGCAGAGACAGTCGGGGCCCGTTGGAATAGGTTCCAGGCCCTCTCGAGGCTATCCTTTATTTTCTATCTGTTTATCTCCGCGATACTCTCCGCAATAAATCCTTCTATCTAATATTTCCTGCTGCTCGCACTCAAGAAAACTCTGGGGAACTGTGGGGGTGGTGGGTAAACGCCCCACACCATGTGTCCTAGACTAGAGCAAGCCTGGGGAATTCCTTCCTCCCCAGCAGGGGGAGCCATTTCCAGAGGCCTCTTGTTTAGACAACCACACCCAGGGCTCACACACAGGCCCAGTCACAATTCTGCTGTTTATATCCCTGGGAAAGTAAGTTTACGTTGTGGAAGAGTAGATGAGTCGCTATATATGGCAGGGCCATGAACATGTGTTTCTTCCAAGTAAGGAGTATTGAGGAGGGGACAATGAGTTGGGGGACAAGACAGTAGGCCCAGGACCAGCAAGCAGGTCCACTACTTCTCTCCGAAGGTGATGTAACCAATTTGCTTGTATTACTGTAACTATGACATCAGGGCAAAGAGTCTGATTGGTATTATTAAAAATGAAAAGTGCCTCCCAATATAGTTTCCTCATTTCTTTCTGGTTTGGACTTCCTCTTCTCACCTCTCTCTCTCTCTCTCTCTCTCTCTCTCTCTCTCTCTCTCTCTCTCTCTCTCTCACACACACACACACACACACACACACACACACTCTCTCTCTCTCCATGTTTGCCTTTAATTCTAAGTCCTTTTAACATGATACTTAGCTTATCGTTTGCTTGTCCTAACAGGGATTAATGAAGAGACCGGGCTAAATTTGTTTAGACAAGTTCTATAGTATCAAATGAGAGAAGGAGAAATGTGTTGAGTTTCCAAGCCGAGAGAACATTCCGTTCCCTTGCCTGGGTTTACAATCCAATGTGCTTTACGTTAGGAGACAAGCTATAGCTTGTAAAATGAGTGTGGAAATCATGTTGAGTACGAGGCGCCAGGCAATGATTATGCAATTGGAGAAGGATCTGCCAGGAAGAGCTTTAGCTGAAAGCAAAAAATGATCAGTTTATAATTGTTCAGAGGCAAAATTAAAATGCCTCTGTTTCTTGGATAGTGTGTGGGGGTGGGCGGTCCTTCTCCTCACCTGCCACTTGCAACCTGCCAAGCTGGTGTCACCTGTGAGATTGCTGTGACATAACAGTATGGACCCCAGGGCAAGAAAATCAAATATTTCATCCGTTGTTTTGTTCAGATTTTTAAAAAAGCATACTAAAAGCCTGAAATTTAAAATTATCCTGTTTTTTGCCTTCAAGATTATTACTCCCCTAACAGTGTCCACTGATTCTTTTGAGTCTCACTTACCATTTAAAAGCATTTTGACAATGTTTCCTATGCTGTCTCTGTTTTGTTTGGACATCCTAGTCTTTTCAGGCACTGGCTATGATTCTCGTATGTTTAAGGACAGTCTTTCGGGATGATCTTGTTAAAAACATTGTGTATATTATGTGTGTGTGCACAAGGCGTATGTAGGGGCATGCAGATCATGGCACACCTGTGCCCACCAGAGGACAGCTCTGTGCAGCTGGTCCTCTCCTTCCACCTTTCCGTGGGTTCCGGGGACTGAACTCAGGTCTCCAGGCTTGTGTGCGGCCAGCACCTTCACCCTTGCTTTTGTTCATTGCTGTACATCTACAGGACTTTCCCAAAGCTGCCTCCCTCCTGTGGCCCAAGACTTAGAGAAGTCCAGCTGCCACTGTGTGACGATGATGTCTATAAATGTCCTTACTACCCCTGGAGGAAGCTCTGGGGGCACTAGGCATTTGGGCTTCTACACACCTCCCTTCCATGGTCCTGCCCTTACCTGCCCTATTTACACCACCATACTTAGCTCTCCACGGATGTGATTATTGTCTTTTCCTCTTGACAAGAAAATGAGGTCCATGGGGACAGGGACATTCTTCTCTCATTCATGTCTGTCTCTGAGCTTCTGGAAAGATATTGTAGATGCTCAGAAAGCATCCATGGCTCTCCATGACAGAAAAGGCAAGGGCAGAAGGCACCGCAACTTTAGTCACAGCATGGAAAGGCCATGTCTTTTTTTTTTCATCTATTTATTTTACATCTAAGCCACAGGCTCTCTCCCCTGCATCCACCCTTCAAGCCTCCTCCCCCACTTCCCCCTCCCACCCCCCAATCCCCTCCTCTTCTGTGTCCATCCGGGAAAGGGCACACATCTCCTATGAGTATCAATAAAACAGGTCATGTCTTTTTTAATGCAATAAATACACAAATAAAAACAACACACGTGTAGGGTGATATTTAATCACGGTGAGAGGTTCCTGAAGCCCCTGGAATTACTCAGACCAGCAACTGAGAACCACTGATAGAAGGGAGTCTCTCCTAAGGTGCCCCCAAACAACACTAATTTCCCCTTCTTGGAGGCTGATGGGAGTGTGGTAACTCATCTACTTACCCACAGGGCTAAAAGGAGACGCCTGATTCCAATGAGCGTAGACGGCTCTGTAGCTATGCAGGACCACACACAAGCATCCTCGCTACTGCAATGAGACAACAATTCCAGAGGAGAGGAAGGTGCAGCCTGCACCTCCTGCCACCGTGAGCTCAGTGGGCTCTCGTCACAGCATCGGAACAGAGCTGCCCTGGGCATCTGTTCCCATGTGCAAGAAAACCCCAAGCAAGTGTGGCCTCAGTGCAAATGCCCACATGTCCCAGAGCTCCACGGCTGTGTGTACTCTCTGCCTTCTGACCCAAAGACTGTGACCCTTGTTTTTCTCATTGAAAAAAAAAAAAAAAGAGCTGACCCAATGGCACACACCTATAATCCTAGCACATGGGAGGCAGAGGCAGGGGGATGGCCTGAATTTTGAGGCCTACCTGGTTTGTATAGCAAGCTCTTGTCTGCAAAGGGCTACAGTCAGTTTGAAGTAAGCTTAGGACACATGAGACACTGAGAAAGAAGGAAGAAGAGAAGGAAGGAAAGAAGGAAAGAAGGAAGGAAGGAAGGAAGGAAGGAAGGAAGGAGTGGTGAAAAGAAACAGGGAAGGAGGGAGGAAAGGGAGAAGGATGTATGCTGTGTTAACTCACTTGATTGGAAGGGCAAGGGGGGAGGAGGGAGAGAGGGAGGGAAAGAGAGAGCGAGAGAGAGACAGAGACAGAGACAGAGACAGAGACAGAGAGAGGAGTAATCCTACTTAATCCAGAGGCTGAAGTAGGAGAATCACAAATTCAAAGTCTACCTAAGCTATAGAGTGAATTCAAGGTCAACCTGGGCAACAATAAAAAGAGGATGTAGCTCAGCACTTCCGGTCATATGTGAGGCCCTAGGTTCAATCCCCAGTACTGAAACAAGAAAGAAAAAGGAAGGCGAGGGCAGGGAAGGAGGGAAGAAGGAAGGTAGGAAGGGAAAGAGGGAGGGAGGGAGGGAGGGAGGAAGAAGGGAGGGAGGGAGGGAGGGAGGGAGGAAGGGAGGGAGGGAGGGAGGGAGGGAGGGAAGAAAGACTGGATGTGAAAAGATGAGGGTGATGATTGGTTACTCTCCCTAGATTCTAACCAGTGAGATGCTGCCCTTATCACCATGGTTACACAACAAGCAGCATCCGCAGGAGGAACCCACCTCAGACACCTGCTGAGGTTATCTAGGTCTGCTTGCTGTCTACACTTAAACTTTACCAGGATCCAAAAACTTTGTATTTGAAGCAATTGGGATGTTGTACTGGCTAATTTTATGTCATCTTGACACGAGTTAGAGGCACCTGAGAGGAGGGAACCTAAATTAAGAAAGTGCCTCCATAAGATTAGGCTGTAGGCAAGCCTGTAGAGCATTTTCTAAATTAGTGATTGATGTGGGAGGGCCCAGCCCACTGAGGGTGATGCCTGGGCTAGTGGTCCTGGGTTCTATAAGAAAGTAGGCTTAGCAAGCCATGATGTGCAAGGCAGCAAGCAGCACCCCTCCACGGCCTCTGCATCAGCTCCTGCCTCCAGGTAGGTTCCTGCCATGTTTGAGTTCCTATCCTGACTTCCTTCAATAATGGACTACAGTGTGGAAAGCATAAGCCAAATAAATCCTTTCTTCCCCAAGTTGCTTTGGTCATGGTGTTTCCCTAACTAAGACAGGTGTGTTTTTTTTAACTACTTTTATTGCAAAATACACTACACCTCCTGACAATTGTACAAATCAGAAACATGCTGCTTAATGAATGTCATGCCTACCACCTTCCTGGTCTTGAGTTTGACAGCCTACCCATCTCTTTCTGAACACCGCAGCTTACTTTTTTATTTTCTAAAATCTGCGAAAGTGAACGCCTAGCCTGTATTTTCTTATGTGTCTACTTTACTTTATGCACCATTCTGTCTGAGATCATCTGTCTGAGATCATGATCATGTAAACACGGAACCTTGGCAGATAAAAATCGCATTCCCACAAACCCACTCCACTGCTGGCGTGTGGTAGCTATGAGGAACCGTGCTGCTGTGAAGATCCTACTAGTCCTTTGGTAAACAGAGACACTCTCCTGCTGGGATCTACCTAGAGATGGAATTCCTAAGAACGGGCACTCACTTCTCCCAGTGTCAGAACCAAGTGTAGGAGGGAAGTCTCCATACTCAATAGCTCATGACAAGGATGCTCTAGTTTAGCTACCAGGTGTAGCAAGAGTTTTCCTGTCTGGCCCACAGTCAGGGCAAATCTCTCTCACCTGCCAGTCCCACAGCTGCTCAGACCCAACCAAGTAAACACAGAGACTTATATTGCTTACAAACTGTATGGCCGTGGAAGGCTTCTTGCTAACTGTTCTTACAGCTTAAATTAATCCATTTCTATAAATCTATACCTTGCCACGTGGCTCGTGGCTTACTGGCATCTTCACATGCTGCTTGTCCTGGTAGCGGCTGGCAGTGTCTCTCTGACTCAGCCTTCAACTTCCCAGCTTTATTCTCCTCCTTGTCCCGCCTATACTTCCTGCCTAGCCACTGGCCAATCAGTGATTTATTTATTGACCAATTAGAGCAACACATTTGCCATACAGAACATCCTACAGCAACCAGGGTGTTATCAAACTTCAGGGTTTCATTTGCATTATTAAAATTACAAATGGGTGAACTATCTTTATAATCATGGGCCATTTGGATGTCCTTCTTGGTCCAGTATCTTCAAGGCTCATCCCTTTTTTCTGTTGGGTAATTTGATAGATGTAGTTATACATACACATCATATACAGCACATACATATACATCATATACATAAACATCATATACATATCGATGGCCAGTGAGAAAGCTCTACATGTAAAGGCACTTAGTGCCCAAGCCTAAGGATCTGGGTTTAATATCCAACATGCACATGGTAGAAGGAGAGAGCAGACTCATATAAGTTGTCCTCTGACCTTCATATGTTCATATGGCACACATATGAACATACACACACATACACACACACACACACACACACACACACACACCCTTGAAAATAAATAAATCTTTTAAAAATTAGATACAAATATAGAACTCATATCAAGGCACCTTGGCACTTATTGATATTACTAATTTAGCCAGATCCTAATTCTTTTCTGGATTTCGTGTACATAAATGAATATCATTTGTGATGCCGAGAGACTCTCTCTTCCTCTGCAAATGTCGTACCCCGTGTCTCTGATTCCAGCTTTGTTGCGTGGTGATCACAACTGCCCCTGGCTTGTTGACAGCTTTGACAGCAGTGCTCCGGCCTGTCATCGTCAGGGGTGAGATTTGTCATCGCTTTTCTGTGGGCATCCATGGCAAGCCAAGGCAGGCCCTGCTCACCCTGGTACACTGAGACTTTGTCATGAATGGATGCTGAGTACAAAATGCTTTCCCTGTGTCTACTAAAAATATCATCTTATATTTCTTCTGTTGGTGTGGTAAAGTTACAGCAGTTGACTTCTGAAACATTTACCAAACTGCTATGGTTTGGATCCTGGGTGTCCCCTGGGGTCCACTGTCAAAGGCCGGTACCAGTCACAATGCTCCTATGAGATGGTAGAACCTTTATGAAGTGGGACCTTGTGGGAGGAAGTTAGGTCATTGGAGCATGCTCTTGAAAGATCTCTTGATACCTTGGTCTCCTTACCTCTTTCCCTGTTACGTTCTATATGTTGCTATATGAATAGGCCATCTCCTATGCATGTTCCTGCCATGATACTCTGCACACCTCTGGCCTGAAGCAGCAGGGTCAAGTAACTGTGAACAGCAACCTCTGAAGCCCTGAGCCATGGCAAACCCTTTTAAAGGATTCTCTCAGCCACTCTGTCCCTGTGATGCAATTCTGATTAACACACCAACCTTGCATTCCTGGATTCAGCCCAGCTTAGTCACGATGCGCTAGCCTGTGTCTACTGGAAATGATTTGTTAAGGTTGGGTTTGGGGTTTTTCCACCTATGTTCATCAAGAAATAGGCCATAATTTCCTTTCAATATCCTTGTCAGGCTTCTGTATGAGAGATGCATTCTCACAGACAGTTGAGAAATGGCTCTCTTTTCCTGCTCTGCAAAACAATTGTTTTTGGTAACATTCTTTAGGGATGCAGATGAAATGTTCTGCGGGGGTGGGGTTGGAGTTGGGGGTTAAATTCGGATTCCATCATTTTAATGACTTTAAGGCTATCTTGGTTTTGATATTTCATCATATTTTCACAGGAATTTGTATTTTGTCATTTTAATTTAATCATTTTCCAGCAAAGCTATTCGTAACATCTTATCATAAAGAAAATGACAGTTACCCATGTGGCTGCTTTTTTTCCTTCGTGCTTCTATCTTTTTTTCTTTATCTCTCTCCTTCTCTGCCCCCTTCTCCTCCATTTCTCCTCCTCTGCCATGGGATGAGCATCTGCTCCAGCCACCATGGTGTGATGTTTTGCCCCCAATCCAAAGCCATGGAGCTAAGAGGCCATGATCTGAAGCCTCCGAAACCGTGAGCTAAGGTAAACCTTCATCCTTGGAGTTGTTTTTCTTGGGTATTTTGTTGCAGTGACAAAAACAAATGGCACTGAGTGTTTTGTGGTTATAGTGAGCTTTACAGGTAAAATTGGTTTTTCCTTAACTTTCCATTTCTTCAGTTACTGATAGATGGGATGTCTCTCATAAGCTGCATTTCCTGTTTTACTGACTTTTACTTGTTTAGATTTTGAGTTGTTCTTTCTTACAACTTTTCTGGGTCCTGGTTCTAACCAGATCTATAATTTAAAACCTTCACTTAAAAAAATAGCATTATTTATTAAAGAAACAAATATACATTTAGTTTTTTAAATTTTAAACATTTAAATTTTAATTTTAAATAATTTCATTTAAATAATATTATAATAAAATACATAATTTTTGCATTCTTTACAGAAACAAATAAAATAACAGTTTAGCTTTATAAGAAGTGGGTGGCAAGGACCTGTACACGGGCTAAATGGAGGACTAGTGTCTATTATGATGTTACTACATTTCAGGTATTGTGTTATGTGGTGGCATTTATTTTCTTATTAAATCATTAAATGTTAATTAATTAATAATACTATAACTCTTAAATGTTAGTAGTACTATATAGCCAAGTATGGTACTTCACAGCTGTAACCCCTGACTCAAAAGACCCTGTCCAGAAAACAGTGGTGGTGATGAGGAGGTGATGGTGGTGGTGGTGGTGATGATGATGATGATATACCATGACCCCTATTTAATTCTGTACTTAAAAAAAATCTGGAGACTAGAGTGAGCAGAGTGGAAATGAGATACATAGAGCCCATTTCTGACCTCAACTGTGGCCTCTTACACCCTGGCATTCAATATTTCTTGAATTTCTCACTTTGAGGGGTTCTTCCATATTGAAGACTATTACAGACAAACTTGGCTTGTGTTGAGATTTAACTGCCCCGAGGTTTTGAACAGAAGCCTTCAGTGTGCAAACGTGCTTCCTCTTTGTTTCCAGCTTCTGAGCCACACTCTGTACCCATATCACTGGTCCGGTAAAGATTTGGACATCTGTCGTCTCCTAGTGCCAGATCTCATCTCTAACAATGTGGAATAAAAACCCACAGCTCTGTGTGTTTGGCCTGCTCAGACTCCCCTCAGTTTGAAGAAATTGCCAGCCCCAGTCCCCACTCCCTTGACGGCGGGGCTCCTGGGGTTCTGGTTTCCCTGTGTGTCTGTCTGTCCACACACATTTCTAATCCCTGACATGTGCTGGGCAGCATACTCGATACTGAAATGAGGAGAAGCCTGTGCCCTGGTGTAATTCACTGTGGAGTGGGACAAATTGGCACCATGCTGAACAAATAAATGTACAAGGTGACAAGCTGTCCCAACGTATAGAGTGAGACTCACCAGGGAAGAGAGTAGATGACTGAAGGAAATGAAGCTGAACAGAATTATATGCCCATTGTTCCTCGCCTGGTGGTCAAAAGGGCCACTTCTGATATCCTCTCATCCTTTATTCTTCACACACACACACACACACACACACACACACACACACACTGCCACCTGTAAATCCCCGGCCAGGGGGCAACTTCTGTCTCAGAACCCGTATACACCCCAAAGGTCAAATGTAACACCCACATAACCAATTTTATTAATTCAGACATAGTTTTAGGATATCTTCATTCATTTAATAAGGTCAATTATACCTCTTAGAAGTTCCCCGAATTTTCTGAAGGCCCCCGTTGGCCTGAAGCTGTCGCTCATGCTCAGTCGGTGGTTTCTGGCGCTTTCTTGGTGCCAGTGCCCCTTATCCAGTATTTGCTGGGTGCCCTGCTGCAGAGCCACTGACGAGGCTGAGGCCTTGGAGAGCGCTGAGCTGGTGATCGAGTTTCAGGTTTGCATGTAAACACAGCTTCATCCAAGATGCCAGGATGCCTTGACACAGTTTCTCATCAGAGAATGACCTGGACCTCCCACGCAGCCCTACAGACACCGTGACTCTGCAGTCACTCCACATTAGACTCCACGAGGCATGTGGACCTGGAACCAGGACACGGAGGACCCCTCCATCTAGGAGGGGGAGGGGTGCTCTTCATGCCGCCCCCAGCAAAACACCTGTCTCAGCAATGATACAGACAGGAAGCTTTATTTCAAACCTAGTGAAAGCTGACCGTTTATGTGTGTTTTTGTTTGATTTAGTAGAAAACACATTTTACCTTGGATGACAGCATCATCGGTAGGGCAGGAGAGAAGAGACCACAGGTACAGTGAATGTCTTTCTTAGCCTGCATCCAGGTGAGTGGCCCATGGGTAAGAAAGCCCTGCCCACCTAGATGTGCCACCAGATGGAAACAGCTCTAAGTAGCAAGGAAGGATGCTCTGAGATAAGCCTGGGCAGCCTGGCTCCTGCAGGAAAGTGAATGAAGGTTCACTTAAAACAAACAAACGAAAGAGCCGTGCATGGGGCAGAGGTCTGAAGCTCAGCATGCAGATTATAACCAGGGAGGGCACCTCTGGGTCTCTGTCACAATCTGTGCTCACCCACCGTGTCCTGCAGACTGACTCTTACACCTCGGGGAGGTCTGTGTCATCATCCTATGTACATGAGAGAGGAGGAGAGCCAGTCCCTGACAGGCCATCTGTCTATCTATCATGGGCCATTCATATATTTGTGCCCTAACCCTCAGAGTCCCCCAAAAATGTGAATATATATGGAGACAGGGCTTTTAAAGACTTCTAAACTAATGGAATGTTGTTAGGAGTCCCTTTAGTAAGACAGTAGTATTTGGCTTCCCCCTAGATCTCTGGCCTGTCTAGTCTCAGGTTCTTGGCCAACTGAGCAGTGTTGGGGACAGGTCCCACCTCATGGCATGGACCTTAAATCTAGAGAGACACTGGTTGGTTACTCCCACAAGCTCTGTGCCACTATTGCGCTGGCGAATCTTGCATGCTGGTCACCATTTGTAGATCAAAGGTTTTGTAGCTGGGTTGATGATTACCTTTACACTACCTTTGGTAGTGTGCAGAGTCTTTCCAGGACCCTGAATACAATCAGCAGGGGTAAAAGCTCTAGGTAGGCGCCCGCTCTACTTCTCCACATTCAGTGAGTTGTGTGGGTGTTATCTTCAGCAGAAGGGTCTTACTGTCAGTTTGTGGGGAAGAACAGATAGCCTTGGCAATAGTCCGAGTTGTTTGGGGGTTCCCGGTGGACCCCTTTGACCGACAACTCAGTTAGATGTAACCCATTTCTGGAACTGGATTCTTCATTCGATGACAAGAGATGTCCACCTGGGATTCTACCTTCCCCATTATTTGCCAATTCCATTTAGATCACTGTAACACAAATTGCTAAATGGTCTTATTAATAATAATAATAAAAAACTGGAGCCAGATAGTGGGGTGAACACTGAAAGATCAGAGAGACAGAACAAGCCACAGCCAACCTCACCTGGCCAACTCCTCAGCTGATCTTGTTTCCTCAGACTGAAAGCCTCTGAGTCCTCACCCCGAGGGTCTCAGTTTTACTGCTCTTAGTTCCTGTCTCCTCACATGTTATATACCTTTCTCCACCCAGCCATGTCACTTCCTGGGATTAAAGGCGTGTGTGCTTTCCAAGCAAAGATATGAGATCTCAAGTGCTGGGATTAAAGACGTGTGCCACCACTGCCTGGCTCTGTTTCCAGTGTGGCCTTGAACTCACAGAGATCCAGATGGATCTCTGCCTCCGGAGTGATAGGATTAAAGGTGTGTACCACCACTGTCTGGCCTCTACGTCTAATCTAGTGGCTGGCTCTGTCCTCTGATCTCCAGATAAGTTTTATTTTTTAGAGCACAAATAAAATATCATCACAGATCACCTTCATGTATATATAATTTAGGAAGCTTCTACTGTATTAGGTTTCCATAAAACCTCTCAAATATCTGTCCCTCTCAGTGTTTCCTGCCTCTTCCCTCTCTTCCCTTCCCCTTCCCATTTGATCTTCAATTCCCATCTCCCCACCAATCCATCTATAACTGTCTATTCTATTTCCCTGTCCTGGAGTGATCCAATCTTACCCCCCAGCCCCTTACTCTATACCTAACCTTTGTGGTTATATGGACTGTGTCTTGCTTATTGAAGACTTAACAGCTAGCATCCATAGATAAGCAAATAAATACCATATTTGTCTTTTGGGTCTGAGTTACCTCACTCAGGATGATTTCCTTTCTCGCTCCATCCATGTACCTAAGAATTGCATGATTTCATTTTTTTTAACATCTGAGTAATATTCCATTGTGAAAATGTCCCACATTTTCTTTGTCCATTCACCTGTTAACAGATATCAAGGCTGTTCCAATTTCTGGCTATCATTCTGCTATATCCATAGATCAGTGTCTCACTCGGCCTGAAAGATTGCAAGAGCCAGAGGGGATGCAGGACACCAAGTAAATAAGGCTACAGTAGGACCCATGAACCCATGAACTCACAGAGGCCAAGGTAGCATGCACAGGTCTAAACCTGATGCAGTTCCGGCACTGAGAGAGGAAATGGATACAAAACCCCATCCCTAACTCAGAAGCTGTCTCCAGTTGATAACCACCTGCAAACAAGTAGCTTCTCTAACAGGGTCTCACCACTGTTACAACTGCACTTAAGGCCAGGATCCATGCCCAGCAGTAGATGGCCAACACAAAATTTACTCAGTGTGTTTCTGGAGGATTTTTTTTTCTCATAATGCTTTGTCATGTTTTTCTTTTTCTTTTCCCACATGTCTTTGTCTTATATATATTATGTTTCCCAATGCTGTGTTTCTATGGGATTTCTATGTTTTCCAAAGCGTGTGCCATGGTATCTATATGTATTTCTTGCACCTTTTTGGGGGCTTTTTGTTTTTCTGTTGCTTGTTTCATCCTATTCAGGTTTTTTTTTTTTTTTTTTGCTTTTGTTTTATCTTTCTCTCCTTTCTTTTTTCAGATGCCTGTTTGTTTTTTAATGAAAACTCAAGAAAGGATGTAGATTTGAGTGGGTGGGAAAGTGGGAAGGATCCAGGAGGAGTTGGAGGAGGAGGACCACAGTCAGGATATATTTCTATGAAAAACATCTATTTTTCAATTTCAAAAAAAGTAATAAAGACCATCTGACATCATTAGGACAGGACCTTCTTCAGTCTGACCACCATCCTAGGAAGAGGCAATCAAACCGTAGACACACGGATGTAAGACAATAAACGCCGTGTGCCACTGCAGGAACCCCTGGAACTTTGTCATGTTGGTGGCCCCAAGCAGACTCAGGGACCAATAAGAGGGCTCTAAGGATAGACCTGGCTCTTGCCACATCCGTAAAATCTCTTCAGACTGCAGAAGTGACCTCCTGAGGCAGCACCAGCCAAACCACAAAGGCCACCTGCCTCTCTCTCTTCCCCTTCAGTCCTTTCTTGATGTCCATTCTACCTCACTCTCCTCTCTCCTCTCCCCTTCCTCCTCCACAGGAGGGCCTGTTGGCCAAAATGGGCAACTAGTTTACACAATTTCTGTGACTTAGCTAGTGAGTTCTGCCCCTTTTCCTTGGGGCTGTTTTCCAGAATAATCCTTGCAGAATATCATTTACCTTGTTAACGCTGATCTCTCCCATGGTTTTCCTTATCCAGCCTTGACGGTGGCCTGGCCATTTCTGTTAAGTATGGAAACGTTTGTCTGTAGACAGGTCCGCCATCTTGTGGGTCCACACTACTGGGAAACAGGGTCTTCACAGCTCGCATTTCCTTCTCCCTGGAAGCATTAGAGTCTTCCTCTGGCTTTTGTTTGGGGATTTCACAGCACTTGGTATCCAGTTCCATCCCATGCCCCTGCAAGCCTGCATCCCCAGTCTCTCTGTAAGTCTCTTGGGTTGCTTCAGTGGTTTGTTTTGCCTTCCCTGGCCTCTTCTCCTGCAAGTCTTTGTCTCAAGGCTGTCCTTTCTGGACCTGGTGTCTTGTGCCTTCCATTCTCTGACTGTTGTTTTGTGTCATTTAACACCGACTTCCAATCGAGGTCTCCAGACACACCGTCCTGTCCTTGGGTCTACCATTCCATCTGTCCCTTGTTACTTCCCCAAAGTTCCTCTTTTGCTTGCTAGGTGGCTCTGAGTTGCAGTATTTGTCCTGGCTGGTTGGTTTTAGAACAAGTGAAATAAGTGGGGGTTTTTTTCCCCAAAGAAGGAAAAAAAAAATATTCCAATGTTTTTAAGATTCCTCTATGTAATTGTTATAGTAATTGTCAACAGCCAAATTTTCCTTCTTTTTTAAGGCAGAATATTTGTCCATTGCATCACAGCAGATTCTGTTTATCCGCTCAGCTGATGGCGGACACATGGTGAGCGTGAGTCCATAAACTCAATGCAGTTTTGAATTGGGCTTTCCTGCTGGATCGTTATAATAGAGAGGGGTTTCTGCCGTGAGCTTCTTGGCTTTTCTTGTTTTCAAATGTTCATCACCACCCCCACCCCACCCCCATGCTTGGCAAATTTTCAGTCCTCAGATGCTTGGGCAGTCTGCTCATTTGTAATCCGGGGAAACTCAAAAGCAGATCGAAGCGTCTGCGCGTTTACCCAGGAGCTATTGGAGCCCTTCCACAGAACCTGGTAAAACGTGGTTTGGCTGGAGACAATGGTAGGCAGCCCCTGGCATGACTTATTTTGGGTTTGGGGTTTTGGTTCACTTGTTGTGCGTTGTTTTGAGGGAAGTCCAAAGTGATGCTTCCGGTCTGCTTCCTGGCAGGCAAGTCTCAGGGCTGTGTGCTCCTCTGTGTGTGTCTGTGCCCTGCAAACATCCTGTTTTCCAAGTCCCATGCATGGGCTCTGTCATCTGTTTAGAGCTGCAGCAATCGGCACCACCAAGAAGAGCATTGCTCTACAGGATGCCAGATGTGTGGCAGTCAAAAGTTTCAGCACCTGGCAGCTCCATGTCTCTTTTAGAACCACTCATGGCCAAACAGCTGCTTGGAATAACTGTTAAAAACAGAAAGTTGTCAGACCCATGGCTTTAACTACCAGATCCAGCAATCCATGGAGGTTCACCTGAAGAGACCTTGGTCACCCTCTAAACCAACATCTCAGTGTTTCTCTCAGAAAACTCAAAGCAGCCAAGGATCAGACCCCAGTTGAGGGCTGGGGAGTAGCAGGTTAGGAGCTGTCTCTGTGGGAACAGATGACTCAGGCATATGAAAGCCATAAAAGAGGGGGGTCTATGAACTGCCAGTGCTGGAGGCTGAGAGGGAACCTTGAAAGGGACTCATATCCCTCATCATCTACAGCTGGGTCCTCTTAAGAAGATGTAGCAATGACCTCACTCAGAAAACAGCCCTGCAGAGGAGGATGGGTAGGGATGGGCTTAAGTTATGGCCCCTGATTCAGAATGTAATCTTATTTGAAAATAGGATCATTCGGCATGAATGGGCTAAGTTTAGGTCATGATGGTGTAGAGTGGATTCTAATCCCTGACCACTGGTGTCTTGTAAGAAGGGAACACAGAGAGAGATAGGCAGAGGGGAGAAGGGGACTTATGTGAGGACAGCAGAGAGCATGGAGATGGGCATACGAGCCAAGGACACTTAGGATGCTGGCAACACCAGATGTTCAAAGAGCTTGGGAAGGACCCTTCTTGAGCCTTCAAAGGTGCATGGCCCTGCCTCAGACCTGGTCTGGACTTCTGAGACTGTGGGCGATCAGTTTCTGTTGCTGAGGTCACAGCAGCCCTGGGAAAGTGAACACAGGACTCCAGTGTTATGAGCCAGAACTTTAGTCTCAGCTATGCCTTGCCCAGGGCCATTCTTCTTATCCATATTTGGACTGTGTTTGCAGAGCACACAGGGTGGGCACTCACATCTCAACTTGCTGAAGATTTATCGTCCAGCAATTCCAACCACCAGCCTCCTCTGCTACCTGTGGCCCCAGCTGCAGACCTGCGGTGTGGGTGATGGGGTCTGTGGGAGGTCTTTACGTTTCCTTCCAGATCCCTGGCCCTGCTGCCATGAGGAGTCAATGTGGATGTGGGGAAGGGTCAAGCTCACTGGAGCCGTAGTGACACACCCAGAGTGGGCTGAGGGAGACAAGGAGGACTCCTGATGGTCAGCACAAGACAGGCCACAGGCAAGAGGGAGATGGGGCTCCTATTCAAACTGAAACTGTCAGCTGTCCCTACAACCAACAAGAAAGAAAGAAAAACAGGTCTCACTCACTCCCATGAGTTATAGAGACAGCTGTGCAGGACATGTTTAATAAAACTAGAAGGGTCTCTGTCTGTGCTCCACATCTACCTCCAGGTACCAGCCCCCAGAACCAGCAATTTCCTGGTAAGTGTCCTGCGAGCAATGCCCATTGCCACTGTGTATGTGAGTGGTGAGTGTGTGTGTGTGTGTGTGTGTGTGTGCACGCATGTGTGTAAAGCCCAGAGGTTAACCTTGGGTTTCAGTCCTCAGATACTGTCTACATTTTGCTCTCTCCCTCCCTCCCTGTCTCTCTGTCTCTCTCTCTCTGTGTCTCTCTCTCTGTCTCTCTTTCCATATTTCTCTCTTTCTTTCTTTCTTTCTTTCTTTCTTTCTTTCTTTCTTTCTTTCTTTCTTTCTTTCTTTCTTTCTTTCTTTCTCTCTTTCTCAGTGACATGGAGCTCATCAGCTACGCTAGGCTGGCTGGTCAGTGAGTCCAGGGACCCAATCGTTTATACCTCCCCAGCACTGGGGATACAGAGGTACAATGTGGTCCCTGGATTTTTTTTTTTTCTTTTTCATGTTCTGGGGATTGAACTCAGGTCATCACGCTCGCAAGGCAAGCACTTTACTGACCGGGCTATCTCCACAGCCCATCATTTCATGTCACTTTAAAATCACAGTGTCAGGTGACTTGGTTCTCCATCGCTAGTACGTGATGAGTATCTCACACACCAGCAACTCAGGTTTATCTCAAAAGTGATTTGGAGTCAGTTGCTCTGGGGGTTGTAGTGATAACTTTCCAGCCTGCCCGGGAAACACCTGCCTGTTTCCACGTGTGATCTGAAACACGCCACAGAAGCTGCACAGCAAGAGATACTAAGATATAAAACCATTTGAAGGCTGAGGAAAGTGTCACTTGTACAGCTGGGAGAAAGTGACTATGTAGGAGGCCAGGTGAGAGTCAACAGTCATGCAGACTGGAAATTGTCGATGTGGAAGGGCATGAAGAGTGGGTGGGAGTTCTGTATTAATATCTTAAGTTTTGCAGGAGGTTCAAGCATGGTTGATCTATAGCTCAACTCCTAAATCTTGAAATCTGAGGAGGAAAATCTTAACAAAAACTGAAATGGCGCCAAAATGGAAGGTGGAGATTAAACACCAGACAACTTCTCTCCTTGCTGAGCATGGCATCCCGAGATCTGTGACCCCTTCATGCTCAGAGATAAATGTTCTAGGTGATTTAGACATTTTAAATAGCAGATTGATTTCTGCCTCTTCAAAGAATCCTCTCATGTCAGAGGTGTTCAACTTGGGTGTATTTTGGCCACCCCCAGGGGACATTTGACAATGCCATGAAACATCTTTAACTGTCACAACTGTATGAGGGAGAGGCTACTGATACTGACAGGTAGAGGCCAGAGTGCCTACTAAACACCCTTTGGGGCCCAGGACAGTCCTTTCGGTAAAGAGTCACTGAGCTCCGAATGTCGGGTGCACTGAGGCTGAAAAACTCAGCGCTGTAGATGTCTCCTCCAGGGACCGTTGTGTGTGTGCCTCATACCCCCATTTAATTAACCACTTCCGCCAAAAAAAGCAGATGTGAAAATCTTGAACAAGATCAATTGTTCATGTAAAACTGAAGCAAGGCTCAATAGTAACACCCAGAACACACAACAGATCTTAACCGGCAAGAGATGACTTCAGGCCCTAGAGGGGAGGGCAGGGCTCAAACAGCTATGCCAGGCACCATCCTGGCTTCACAGAAAGTCTGCTCACAGCTCAGAGATGAAGTTCTAAGCCTAGGCAAGAGTACATTTATTTACGTGATAAAGGGAAGGCATAAGAGCCTAGATTCTTCCATGGTTGGTTGCTCAGTAAGACACACACATTCTAACACCTTAGCAATAGAATCCAGCTCAGACCTGAGGGGAGAAACATTCCTCTCTTTCACTGAGCACCAGCCAACGCTTGTTAGCTTTAGTACATGTTCGACTTCTCCCACTCCGTTCCCAGCCCACCTCCAGCTCAAGCAGGCAGCAGAGGAGCTCTCACTCCTGACTGCTCAGCTTCGCAGAGGCTGGGGATCCTGTTGCCTCACATCTACCCTGAAAGTTACCATTGTCTTCATATGCCCTGGATGCTTTCTAAGCCCACCGGGGAAGCAGAAGAATTCAAAACATCCCAAACAGAGCAGCATCGTGTACACAAACTGTTTATGTAAGGGCAGGTGGAACTAGACTGTGGGGGAGCTAGGGATTGCAGCAACAGATTCGCTGTGGCCTCAGAAAAATCCTTGCAATAACCGCAGATGAGGATGACACAGGGTTGGCTGCCGAAGCCTCTGCCAGAGAAAGGCCACCTACAGCATGAGACTCGGGAAGGGCACAAATGTCCCTCTGAGGAGTTCTTTTTTGTTTTTCGTTTCTGTTTTGTTTTAGGTGAGGTTTTTTGTTTTTTTTTTTTTGGAGGGGGGCGTTCAATCCAAGTGCTCCTTGCTGCTTACCTTGCTCTGCCAGGGTGTAGCTGTCTTCTCTAACCCTCACACGTGACGGACGGCCTCCACTTAGTGATAAGACCTTGCTAAGCAAGCCACAGTCGAACGCGAGGAGATAAAGAACACAGCTGATCTTGGGGTAATGAGGGCTTCCCCCAGAAAGCTTAGCTCTGCCCTGTGCATTTTCATCAGACACAAGAACACTGCTGAACCCTACTTATTTTTTAAGTTATCATAAACGAAATAATCAGCTCCTATTAATGACCCTAATTATTCAGCTCCTATTTTTAAATGCTGGTCTTTCAGCATGCTCAAAGTGGGTGGATTTAATTAGGCCTAATTGTAGACACGTCACGTCCAAATATATGCCCTACCTGAATGATTAACAGGGCTTGGAATTTAGTTCACTAAATAGGAGGTTTGCCATGGGAGGCTGGTGTCTATCAAGCCTGAACACATCACGTAAATGGATCCTCTGATAACTCTAATGGGAGATTGATGTCTATGAAAACAGCATCCAGGCACATCCTGAGACCTGAATCCTCGGAGTCAAGTTCACCGGAGGCTTGTTCCCTTAACACTCTGAGATGAAATGTCCTGCTCTTCCTAGTCTTCTGGATTTGGAGTCCCAGCTGCTGTCTTCTATCATGGCAAGCTGATTTTATCATTAAAGAAGCTCTAATCCCCTGTAAAAACAAACACAGGCGTGAGCCGCCTTCTGCAAGAATGACTGCTCCCTTCAGCCTTTTGCTGGAAATCAGCGTTGTATCGCTGAGCACACACTCTGTGTCCTTAGCCAGCTAGATCTCACCCCGATTGATTCTCCAGCATCTCCAGCTCAGCTTCCTATGTGTGAGAAGTCAGACCTCTCAGAGGCTATCTGGCCAGCAAGAGCACTCCCAGGAAAGAGCTGACTTAAGCATCACTCACTGGTGAGTTCACCTGTAGGAGCCTGGTTTGTGCAGATCTACCTTTCCTGTGTAAACCGTCTCCCCCGCCCCCACCAGCCCAGGTGGGTATGGCAAACCAGCAAGCCAATAAGGGGTCACCACAACAAAGACACCCATGGCTCAGCTGACCACCTCCATACCTCCATGGGCCCACTGGTACTCCATGTTGTACCCTCCACGCCCATAAATGATTTGAAGTTATTCCCAGGGTTTTTCAGACAGATTGTCGTCCTGCCCTGGTACAGACCTCCTTCATTGGTTGATGGAGGGGTGGGGGTGAATGTAGCAAAGTATTCTTGGAGGGCATGAGAGGAGGTGGCTCAGTAGGAAAGTGCTTGCCTTTGAGCACACTGGCCCGAGCTTGAACCCCAGAACCCATGTGAATGGCCAGGTGCAAGCAGAATGCATCTGTAATCCCAACACTGGGAAGGCAGATGTAGGTGCACCTGGGGCTCTCGGGCCAGTTAACCAGTGAGTTCCAGGATCAGTGGGAAACTCTGTCTCAGAAAACGAAGGTGAAGAGCAATTGTGAAAGGTACCTGCTGTTGACCTCTATCCTGTACACACATGCAAACACACACATACACACTACACAATGTACAACACACACACACACACACACACACACACACACACACACACACACACGTCAGGCATGATACCATGTATGTGTAATTCCAATGCTGGGGAAGTGGAGACAGGAATATCTCGTGCTCACTAGCTACCCAGCCTAGCCTTAGTGAGCTCCAGGCCAGTGAGAGACACCGTCTCAAAACAACAAAATATACAGTGCCTAAGGAATGAGACCCAAGGGTGTCCTCTGGCTTCCACACATGCCCCTCCCCACCATACACACACACAAATTAGGGGGGGAAAATCACAATCATTAGAGAATTAATCTGAACACTATTGGAGTGTGAGGTGCACATAGCAATTCTGTCAGGGCCACACCAACTCACGCAAATCCAGTGGTGAAAAAACCAAATTACCTCTCTCTCTCTCTCCAGGAGAAAGTACTCTCCAGGAGAAGATTTTGTTTGTTCTTAGCACATTATTCTTTGTGTCACCAAGATGCTCTGTGACACAAAAGAGCTGGCAGTGACAGAGCTGAAACTATCTCATGTCTGCTGTGGTCTAACCAGGCCTGACCTTCCAAATAAAATGAAAAGGCTGTCTTTAGACAAGGTCAGAGGCCAAGAAGTTAGAAAGCTCTCTTCCACGGGCAGATATGACCATTAGATATTTGGTCATCCAGCATCGTTGAGAGGGATGAAGGATAAAGAGAGATTAGATGTTCTTGGTTTTAAATGAACACTGGTAAAATGAATCTCCCATAATGAATACTAATATATGTTAGAGAAAAGGTCACTTTTTAAAGATCTGAGCACAAATACTAGGTTATAATATTACATTATTACACTGCAAAGCCAATGTAACCATATTCTTCCATACTACCAAATGTTCTGACCAGGTAGAGCTAGCCAGCTGACTCTCAAGGCCCCTCCACTCCCATCACCAGCCCTGATGGTGGCCCACGGCGCCACAGCTACCACCAGCCCCAATGGTGGTCAGCGGGCCACTGTCTCCCAGTGCTTATTAACAGACAAATGTGGGAAACACCCAGTAATATTAACCCTTTGATCTTGTCCAGGACTCAAAATGAAAGAAAATGGTGGAGCAGCCAGTGAGTGGGGTAGCTCAGTGAGAAGAGGGGGCTGACATCGCAGTGGGAACCCACAATCATCTAGGAGAATCTGAAGTCTTGTTTTTCAAATGAATCTCTTTCTCCGCTGGGTCTGGTTCTTTGAAACTGAGTTCCCTGTTATTACAATACAGTCTCTCTAGCGGCCTCTGTCTCAGAAATTAAGCTGAAAAAGCCACTCACTGTGGCCTCCAGACCTTAGCACAACTGACACCATGATGAGGTACCATCCAAGTCATAAAACTCAGGTCCACAGACAGCACAACCAGCCAAAATGAAAACAAAGACCTAACCCACCAAAGTCCACAGATCTGGGAAAGTCTCTAAATGTACTTCATTTTTGGCTTCTGTGGTTCCACTCTGGCTAACTGTTCTTGCTAACTGAGCTGTGTCAACCCAAGATGTGGTTTTGTGCTTAAAAACTCATCCTGGGAAAAGCCCGGGGCTGCACTAGGATCCTGAGCACCCAGTGTTGTCACCAGCCGGCTAATAAAGACTTTCTATTGGCTTAAACCCATGTCTGATTAGTCTTCTCTGGTGGACACCCCAAAACACTCTCAGTCTCTCCCTCCTGCAGTTGCCCTCTTCCTGTATCCAAGACAACTCTGAATTTCAACTTTAATCTGGTGCCTTTCTGCTTGTGACTCCTGGCACATGGGCTAGGTCATATGACATGGAGCTCCCCACCCTTCTAGAAACCTGTCAAGGATTATTGAAATGTGAGCCTAATTAATCTTATTAAATAAAAACCAGGAGTCAGATATTGAGGGTGAAAGCTGAAAGATCAGAGAAGCAGAGCAGCAGCCACTAGAGACTTCTTACCTCCACGAATCCTCAGACCAAATGGGGCCGAGATCCTGTCTTCACCCGAGTTATATTCCGGTCTCCACCTCCCCAGTCCTGGGATTAAAGGCATGCTCCACCACCGCCCTGCTCTGTTTCTTTTTTAGACTGGATCAATCTTGTATAGCCCAGGGTGGCCTTGAACTCCAGATCTTCCTGCTTCCTCCTCCCAAGTGCTGGGATTAAAAGTGTGTCCCACCAATGTCTGGTCTCTATGGTCAACTAGTGGCTAGCTCTGCCCTCTGATCTCCAGGCAAGTTTTATTTGTCAGAATACAAACAAAATATCATACAACAGATTACCCTCATTTCTCCAGAACTGAAGGGTCTGTCTCTCCCTTCAGGACCCCTATCATGCGATCCATGACAATTACCTCCCCTAATGAAGCTCTTCCTCACACCTGAAGCTTGTTCTTCCCCTTCAGGGCCCCATCATGGCTATCTGAGGCCATGTTGCTGTGGTTCTCCTAATGAAGCTTTTCCAAGGGTAATTTGTCTCCAGTTCCTTTCTACTGAATCACATACGGACCTTTGGTTTGCATCTATCATCCATTCAAAGTAAACTCACCTTAGATGGACTTAACTCAGCACACACTCTGGCTTCTTAAAATGTGGGGTGCAACCCATGCAGGGTTACATAGCGGGATGTGGGGTCCACAGGAAATTAAAATGCAAACATTTTGAACACACAAAAGTCAAATAACATATAATGAGTCCAAGGTGCTTCTGGTGTCGCTCACCCGGTGGCTTCACTGCAGCCAGGGTTCTGAGCACACTTATGTGAGCACTGTGCACACCCTCAGGCCGCACAGGCCCAATGAACAGTATTTGTAACACCTTAGCGCAGGCTCCAGACTGCTGTGTTAGAGGTTTGATTTTTAAAGTAGCTGTTTGAGTTGCTGATTTTGAGTCTCATTAAAGAAAAAGCATTTAATTAATTAATTTAATTAATTCAGTTGTGGCTTGGTTGGGATTAGGACAGATTTTAGACAATTTCTGAAATGGCCCTAAACATACATATCCGATTTTGTACTATGTGAATCTACAAAGCAGAATTCATAACATAAATGATTAAAATCAACGTATCAACCTTGCATAAGAAACCTGAAGATGTTCTACCGTACAGCATAAACTATTCATCCTGAATTTAATTCCTAATGTAAAATTAACCAAGCATGGTCATCTAACCAGTATAAAATTTTGGTTTTGTCTTTAATAAACGGTAAAATTATATGTATACTGAAGAATGGTTCTAAAATCAATTTTGATAAGTTATCAATATGCTTGTTGTATACCTATTTTATATATTTGAAGTTAGATAGCAATTTATGAGTGAAGCCAAACATGGTGGCACAACCCTTTAATCCCAGCATTTGGGAGGCAGAGGCAGGCAGACCTCTGAGTTTGAGGTAAACCTGGTCTACAAAAAAGTTCCAGGACAGTCAGAACCACACAGAGAAACCCTATCTCAAAAAAAGAAATGAAAATTTCTTGAGTGAAAATGGGTCACAGGTTGTGGTGGTTTGAAAGAAAATGGCCCCAAAGGGACTGGCACTATTAGGTGTGACCTTGTTGGAGTAGGTGTGGTCTTGTTGGAGGAAGTGTGTCACTGTGGAGGTGGGCTTTGAGATCTCATATATGCTCAAGCCACACCCAGTGAGACAGACCACTTCCTGTTGCCTGCAAGTCAAGATGTAGGACACTTAGCTACTTCTCCAGCATCATGTCGCAACATAACGATAATGGGACTAAACCTCTGAAAATGTAAGCCACCCCATTTAAATGTTTTTCCTTTATAAGTGTTGCTGTAGTCATGGTGTCTCTTCACAGCATTAGAAACCCTAAGACCCAGGTGGAAAAGCTTAGGATGTTTTGGTATAAGTGACTCCAGGAAAAGAGGTCCATGGGTGCTATGACACTCAGTATGGATTGTCAGCTTGACAGGGTTTGAGATCACCAAACCACGGAAATGAACCTGTGCGCATGTCCATAAGGGACTTCTAGATTAGGCTAATGGAAGTGGGAAGACCCACTAGCAATGTGAGTGGCACCATTCCATGGGTTGCTGGGTCCTAGACTGAAAGAAATGGAGGTTGTGAAGTGAGCCCCAGCCTGCAGCTCTCTCTGATTCCCTCCTGCAGATGCTCTGTGACCAGCTGCCTCACATTCCTGCTGCCATAACTCCCCCACTGAGGTGGGCTGAGCCCCGAACTGTGAGCCCAAACTCTTCCTTCCTTCCTCCCTTCTTTGAGCTGATTTTTTGGATATTATGTATCAGCAATGAGAAAAGTGACTGAGATGGGAACATCAACCACATGTTTCATTTCACAGGGAAAAGATGACTTCACAATTTATCCCAAGTGTATGAAGTCTCTGTAGGCATGGACACAGAAATTGAATAGAGCTGAATTGCCTGTGTGACTCCAATGCCTGGGCAGGAAGGAAAAAAGGAGTAAAGACAAGGGTCACAGGGGTCGACAGGATCTGCCAGTGACTCCACCTCCCTAAGAGGTGGTGCAGAGCTCCCGGGGACCCCAAGGATGAGATGGCGGGAACCTCCACCTGCAGACAGTAGGGCCCCATAGCTGCCATCTAGAGCCCTTCTGCTCACATTGGCAAAGTCTCGCTGACCAAGCTCATGGCTGAACATCTTCTAGACACATATCATTCTGGGTAATTTTAACTGTTAATTTGTCACAATATAGAATCACCTTGGAAGGGGGTCACAATGAGGAATTGTCTAGATCAGGTTGACCTGTGGATAGGTCTACGGAGGTTGTCTTGATTGTGTATTGAGGTAGGTAGACCCACCCTAAACGTGGGAGACACCGTTTCTTGGAGTAACCCTGGACTGTATAAGAGTAAAGAAAACCACTGAATATTCAGTACTGGGTACTAAGCACAAGCAAGCAGGCAAAGGCAGGTGTGTCTGTCCTCTTTGCTGGGAATGTGATTATGGACATGGTGCTGCTTGAGAACCTGACTTCACTTCTCCACGACGATGGCCTGTAACCTGGAACTGAGAACAAAATCAACCCTTTTCTCACCCAACTTGCTTTTTGTCAAAGTATTTCACCACACACCAGAAATGAAAGCGAAGCACACTGGAGTGTGGTTTCACTTCAGTGTTCCTCCTGCCACCCACCTTCAATAATCAATGCCTGGTCATTGGCTCGGCTGCACAGTGCCGCTACGCCCCAGCTTTCCCTAATCACTTCCAGTTTGCCTTGCTCCCTTGCTCTGAGCCAAGACAATGGTTGTCTAAATTACACATGCCTGAGTGTGCAAGTCCCAGCCTTCACTCCACTGAAGTAAGTAATCCCATTACCAACCTTAGAAGCCCGTCTGCTCCCTTCCTACCACCATCCCGTAGTCCTCATAGTACAAAATGAGTCATTAGTCCATCCATCACAACAATAACATGACTCACACATTAGGAAAGGCAGAGAGGGTGTGTTTTGCATACACAGAAATGTAAGGTTTGCAAATTTCTGGGATTTAACTTCATTGGGAAGGGAGTAGAGAAGAAATGAGTTCCACATTTTTTAAAAAGTGAATCATACAAAATCCCACAACAGGGCAACATCTGCATAAAACTGATCTCCAAGGACTCGATGTAAATGGTCGTTGATACAGATGTGCCTTTAAACAAAAACATGTTTCTCATCAAAATATTAGAAAAGAAAGAAAAAAAGAAAAGCACATAAAACATCCAAGTTCAAAGATATCTTGGCTTCATTTCTTCCCCACTGGGGTGACTTCTCACTGAGGAAAGACAGCAAGGGTTGGAAGAGAAAACCTTCTGTTTTGCAATAAAAAGTCAGCAGAGCCGCAGGCACAGGTGTGGCAGTCCTGCACTGGCCAGGAGGCGTGCACTCGCCTACCTGGCGTGGCTTGGGAGGCCTGGGCCGTGATACGTTCTATTACTCATGCATTCCCGTGACAGTCATTGATTTGTTTGAACACTCCTCTGCTCCGACCTCCTCGGAATATTATTTCAAGGAGTACAAAGTGGGAGGCGTTAGGATGAGTCCCGGGGATATCTAGAGGCTGGTTAAGCTGACATCAGTGACGTCTGTTCTAGGCTGCTGTGGAAGCTTTTTCACTTACATTCAACTCAGTGAAGAATGTCAGCCTTCACACGCCCTGCACATGGCCCTTTATACGGACAAAAGTTCTCCACACTCCAGCCAATGCAGGTCTCTTCAGGAAGGCAGGCCTTCCCTGGAAGGATGCTGTAGAGGGGGCTTCAGCCTGAAGCAGCTACCTATGCTGGAAAATAGAAGGCACTGGACAGCAACCTAGCCAGACCACAGCCCTGCCATTCCAATCCACGGTGGGAACGGGCAGGGAGAGCCAGGGCACTCAGCCCAGGGGCACAGGCATTTTGCTGACAGTAACCCAGGAATGGTCACAGCAGCCAGCAGAATTCTAAGACAGAAAACTCAGCCTTTGGGTCAGGAAGCCAAATGCTCTGGATCTCGGTTCTTAAACTATCTGGAAAGAAAATCAAACAGAGCCCTAAATGTGATCACCTGAGGACGTCATACACTCCCTGCATACGTGTACCACAGAAGCATGTCACTGGTTGTATCAGGACACCAGGAACAGTTGGTGACCTCAAGGTGTGGTCTCCATGCTTCCAGACATCTGTGACTGTTAGGGCAAATGTCATGTCAATCAAATGTTCAGAGGACGCAACAGATGGTCCTCAGCATTTGTGGACCTGGTGCAGAGAGACGAGTGATTCTATGTCTTCTTCCTGGGCACACAGGAAGACCACATTTCCTAGCCTCCTGTGTAGCTACCTTGTCCAGCCCTTTGGGTTCTGGCCATAAAGCTCCCACACTGACCTTTGACACACTTTTTCCTCTTCGGTGACAATCCCTGAGGTCATGTATTGAAGGTGAGATGGCAGGTCTCCTGAGTTATCCCACAGAGTAACTAGGAGAGAACACCTGCCAGGTGCTTCAGGTGTGCATGAGTGGACCGGCGTCTTTGTTATGACACTGTGATACTGAGACGGTTTCTTTACAGCAAGTGCTTATTACCTTAATTCACAATCTAGTTTGGGGAGTTACAAATGGCCACTGAAAATGGATGCTTTCAATTAACTGGCTTTTTGGCATTTTCCTGACCGACCATGTAGTTCAAAATCAGCACCAAAGAATCTCAGCTGGGAAGGCGAAGAGAAGTCGGGAACTAAAGGGCTCCATGAGGTTCTCCTGGGGCCTCCATCCTCATGGGATTGCTGAGGTGAGAAGAACCAGGCCTGCTCAAGCTGTTCTCTGATTCCAAGCACAGCTCTATTTGGAAGACTCCAGAGGGTAGTCTCTTCCTTACTCCCAATGTATCAGAGTATGAAATTACACAGCCCAGCCAAGTAACTCGGCGACTGGATGGGGGGGGGGGTCCCTCCTGAGGGTTTGTTGTGGCTCCTATTTTGCTCCTTTCGTCCTTTTTGCAGGGTCTACACTGAGCATTAGGGTTGTCACATCAGTCCCCAGTCATTCTGCTCATGAGGAAAGATCACGCACGGCTTTCTGACCTGTGTGTTCTATGGAGTGATTCCTGACTCTTAGGAGTAGGGTGGGTCCCAAGGCTGTCTCTGCACTGACCGAAGAAGAGACACAGAGAAGCATCAGCAGGGTGTTGTTAAGTGTTCCAATGAATGAGCAGGATCTGGTGAGGAGGGAGGTGTGAGATCTGATGTAGGGGTGGGGTCAGGAGGGAGATGTCAGCTCTGATGGGGGGGTGGGGCCCGGAGGGAGGTGTGAACTCTGATGAGGGGGTGTGTCTTAGTTAGGGTTTCTATTGCTGTGAAGAGACACTGTGACCAAGGCAACTCTTATGAAGGAGACATTTAATTAAGGTGGCAGAGTACAGTTTCAGAGGTTTAGTCCATTATCACGTCAGGGAGCATGGTGGCGTGCAGACAGACATGGCACTGGCTACATCTTGATATGCAGGCAACAGGAAGTGGTCTGTCTCACTGGGTGTGACTTGAGCATATATGAGACCTCAAGCCTGCCTCCACAGTGACACACTTCCTCCAACAAGATCACACCTACTCTGGCAAAGCCACACCTCCTAACAGTGCCACTCTCTTTAGGGGCCGTTTTCTTTCAAACCAATAAATTCAACTTCTGGCCCCCAAAGGCTTGTAGCCATATCATAATGTAAAAATGCATTCAGTCCAACTTTAAAAGTCTCCATAGTTTAAAACAGTCTCAAACTTATTTAAAAGTCTGAAGTTCAAAGTCTCTTCTGAGACTCACGCACTCTCTTAACTGTGACCCCCTGCAAAATCAAAAGCAAAAAGCAAATCATCACATGCTTCCAACATATAATGGCACAGGATATACATTACTATTCCAAAACATAGGGAAGGGAGCATAGTGAGGAAATACTAGACCTAAGCAAGACTGAAAACCAGCTGGGCAAACTCCAAACTCTGCATCTCCATCTCTGATGTCAAAATGCTCTTCAGATCTCCAACTCCTTTCAGCTTTGTTGACTTCTTTCTCTTGGGCTGGTTCCACTCCTGTGGGCAGCTCTCCTAGGCAGGTATCCCACTGCTCTGGCATTTGCAACATCTTGGGGTCTCCAAGGCAATCCAATCTTCATCTTCACAGCTTCACACGATGGTCTCTCTGGGCCTCCAGTCAGGAACACCCCTGCCACATGTGGCTTTCCTCAGTCATGGAGGCACATCCACAGCCCTTTTCTTCTTCTAGCCTTAAGTCCAGAACCACATAGTTGAAGCTGCCAGGATCTGCTGCTTGCTGGGGATGGAACATGGCCCCTCATTCTAGTGTACCTTCGCCGGCTTTCTGTTTTTGATGGTTTCCCTCACTGCCTGATCAGCTGTCCTGGACCTCAATCTGTAGACCAAGCTAGCCTTGAACTCAGAGATCTTTCAATTACATCTTCATCAGCTTTCTGTTTTTCATTATTTGCTTCACTGCCTAAGCTTGGCTGTTCTGGAACTTGCTCTGTAGACCAGGCTGGCCTCAAACTCCGAGATACACCAGCTTCTGCTTTCAGAGAGTTAGGATGAAAAGTGTGCACCACCACACCTGTCTCAAACTCGTCTTTAATTCCTTTTCACAAGTTGGAAATTTAGCTGGGTATAATCTTGCCCTGAGGTCACCACTTCCTTTATTCCATTTCTTAATCTGTATATCTCCTTGAATGCAGGATTTAGCTCATTATACTGTCTAGTGCTCCTTTTCTCCTTAAATACTTTTCCTTGCTCAGCTTGTTCCTTTTCATTATATATCTTCATTAGAATTAACACTAGTAACCATACAACAGAGTCTATACTGGCCTGTTTTGAGATGTCCTCTGCCATGGGAATTAATCCAAAACTCTTCACTTTAGCCTCAGGCAAACTATTTGGACAAGAGCAAAAATCAGCCACATTCTTCACCAAAGTATCACAAGAATGATTGCAAGGTAACATACCATGTGTCTTCTCCTCTGAAAACACTTGAGCCAGTCCCCCACAATTCAAACCACTCAGTACACTGTCTTCCATGCTCCCACTGGTATGGTCCATTAAACAACCCTTAAAGCATTCTACTGCTTTCCTAACCCAAACTCCCGAAAGTCCAAATTCCTCTAAACAAAAGCATGATCAAGCCTTTCACAGAAATAAACCATTCCCTAGTACCAACTTCTGTCTTAGTTAGGGTTTACTATTGCTGTGAAGAGACACCATGACCAAGCAACTCTTATAAAGGAAAATATTTCATTGAGATGGCAGCTTACAGTTCAGAGGTTTAGTCCATTATCATCATGGCAGGGAGCATGGCGGCATGCAGACAGACATGGTGCTGGAGAAGGAGCTGCTACCTGTCGATATGCAGGCAACAGGAAGTAGGCTGTGACACTTGGCGGTATCTTGAGCATATATGAGACTCAAAGCCCGCCTCCACAGTGACACACTTCCTCCAACAAGACCACACCTCCTAGTGCCACTCTCTAGGGGCCATTTTCTTTCAGACCGCCACAGGGTGGGAACTTCCCAGGTGGGTGACAAGGGGTTCTGGAAGTTGGTGAGAACTTGGCACATTCAAGGGAGGAATAAAGACTTTGTGAGAGAATTCTGGAGGCCAAAGGAGTGTGGGGCAGGATGGTGAGAGATGCTTCTGGGCTGAGCAGAAACTTCTATTCGGGGTATGGAGGAGAAGATGAATGAGGACTGGCTGAGATGATGTGATAAGTGGAACAAGGGCCCACCAAGGAGTCCAAGTCCTAATCTCTGAGACCTGGACAGTCCCTTTATGTGCAAAGGGACTTTGAAGATGTGACTGGGTGAAGGACCTCAAGATAGGGAAATGATTCTAAACGTAATCATAACTACCTTTCTAAGACAGGGGTGATATACTCAAAAACTATCAAGATAAAAGAAGAGAGGAGTGGGCCAGGGAGATGGCTCAGTAAATAAAAATACTTACTACACAACCTGAGTTTGACCCCAGGAACCCATGTAAAAATCCTGATGTGGTGGCATATCACCAGAAGCCTAGAATCTCCAAGGCCAGTTAGCCAGGAGTACACAGCACCATGTACATGTCATGGCACATGCACACCCACATGTGTGCGCACACACACACACACACACACACACACACACACACACACGCGCGCGCACGCACACACACACACACACACACACACACACTAGGAGGGAAGGGAGGAAGAGGAGGAAGAGAAGAAGATCAAAAGGACTTCCTATTGCTGTGATGAAACACCATGACCAAAAGCATCTTAGGAAGGAAAGGGTTTATTTCACCTTATTGTTTATGGTGTATCCTGGAGAGAAGTCAGGACAGGAACTCAAGGCAGGAACCTGGAAGCAGGGACTGAAGCAGGAGCCACTGATGAGCATTACTTACTGGCTTGCTTCTCTTGGCTTGCTCACTCTGATTTCCTATATTCCCCAGGACCACCCATGCAAGCATTTGATGGCTTTTACCCCATCCTAAGCATCCCAGCCTTATACATGCCCTGCTTCACCTGACACGTGGACGAGGCTATTTGCAGCTCCTCTCTGATAAACCAAACCTTTGTCAGGGAGTGTCTAGAGATGTCAACACCAAACACACCATCACACTTAGTACTTCTTGCTTCTCTGTTTTGGGAGGCAGGATAATGAGTGTGCGTGAGTGTCCGTAATCTCATCCCCAGACTCTGAAGGCACTATCACACACAGCAAAGAAAGGAGGTTACAGGCAGATTTCAGACCGCCTGCATTAGACAGTCATACACCGGTGTAATCACCAGAATCCACAGATGTGCAAGAGGAAAACAGAGTCAAGGTGAACATGATCAGACAGGAAAGGGCTGAGCCAGGGATTTCTGACCTCCAGACCTGCAAGGTGTGTGTGTGTTCACGTGTGTGTGTGTGTGTGTGTGTGTGTGTGTGTGCACCTGTATATATGTATGTGTGTGTGTGTATGTGTGTGTGTGTGTGCACCTGTATATATGTATGTGGAGGCCAAAGGTTAACATCAGGTACCTTCTTAGTTGCCCTCCACCATGTATTTTGAGATAGGATCTCTGATTGGCCTGGGGGCCTATCAATCCTACTAGGCTGCCTATCTAACCAGCCCTAGGATCCACCTATCTCTTCTCCAGTGCTTGGATTACAGGCATGTGTACCCATGGTCTGCTATTTTTATTCAGGTTTGGAGAGCAAACTTGGGTCCTCACACTTGTGCAGCAAGTGTTTTTACCAATTGCACCATCTCCCTGGCCCCCACAGGTGTTCTAACCAAGCGATGGTCAGATAGTCGGTCCTAGCGCAATAGCAAGCCATGTGCCTCCACTTGCCCCTTCTTCCACATGGACTCCAGCTCTAGCCTCACTTCTCTGCCTTAGTGAAGTCTAATATTTATCCCTTTGTATCAATGACAAAAGCCACCTCCTCTAAGACACACCTCCCTAAGGGCTTCTTGCTTGAATTCTCTGTGTCATATCTTGAGTGTCATAGAGCTTCCCCTTGCTCAAGAGCAACTTAAAGGGACAGAGCTGCCTGTCCTTCCAAAGGACTAACGTGATTATTCCTTGGCCCAGCTGAATAGCACAAGTGGTGGAGACAGAACCAGTGTGACGAAAACCACCTATTTGGAGGATCCAGTATCAGGTCTAGCCAGGCTTAGCCAGCAGCCAACAAGAGAAGGCAAGGCATGGTGTGGTTGTTCTCTGAGTTCTACACATACACCATGGTGCACATGCCTATATTCACACATAAGGACAAAAAAAATCTTCAAATGACAGAACTGATGTCAGAAGGACACTTCACCAAAGGTTGTGTCCATTGTACCCATCAGGCATTGGTGTCTGGTGCTGGGACTCTGTAACTTTTCAACAACTTATGAAAATATTTGAGCCCTGCAGTGATGGTGCATACCTTTAATCCCAGCACTTGGGAGTCAGAGGTAGGAGGATCTCTCTGAGTTTGAGGCCAGCCTGGTGTACAGAGAGAGTTCTAGGACAGCCAGGGCTACACAGAGAAACCATGTCTCAGTGAGAGAGAGAGAGAGAGAGAGAGAGAGAGAGAGAGAGAGAGAGAGAGAGAGAGAGAGAGAGAGAGAGAAGAAAATATTTGCAAGCCCAAATAACAAAGGAAAAGTATAATCCCAGGATGTCTGCAACCTGCAATATTTCTCAATTTATTAATTACCAGCTTTTTGCACAGCAACAATTTCTATGTTTGAAAGCAGCTTGTGATCTTAATTTCCTTACTCACCAGAATTTAGAATTTTTGAGTGCATGCAGTGGGTGAAATCAATTGCTTTTATCTATCTAATTTTAATACAGAGTCTTTTTAAAAATTTTTTCACGTTTTTCTTAACATTCAAAACTACTAAAGATGGGAAGTTGGTAGGTTTTAATCCATGTGGTATAATGTTGTTTAGTCTCCAAGAGAAAGCTGAAGGCTTGGGTGGAAACTGGCTAGTCACAAGGTAGGTGGTGGGGATGAGAGTTGTGATAATGATGATTAATGTTCCTTACACTATTGTCATGTGTCCTTGATTCCTTTTTAGGCAACATACAACTGACCATTTTATAGTCCACAATTCAGTGACACCTACTTACTGTTTTACACCAGTCCCCTCTATGGGTTCCAAGTCTTCCATCTTCCTTCCCTTCAGCCCTGCTAGGGACCAATCTGCTTCATGTCTCAGTGAATTTGCCTATTCTGGACATTTCCCAGAAATGGAATCCATCTGTGACCTTCTGTGTTTAGCCTCTATCGCTTGGCATGATGTTTCTAAGGTTCATCTTGGCCGGGGTCCATCAGAGCTCTGTTCCTGCTCATGTTAGTGCTTGAGCATTGGGGCTGCTGTGTCTCACAGTTTGAGGGACGTAGTCCACCAAGGCAGGGACTCTCAATCAAACCCAGAGCTCATCCATATGGCCAGTCTCGTAGCCAATGGCCAGCCTGCTGTGGAGGTCACCTCCCTCTGTCTTCCCAAGCTGGAATCACAGGCCAGCGGCCACACTCACCTGATGTTCACATGGCCTCTGAGGATCCAAACTCTGGTCCTCACACTTGGGTCACAAAGCTTCAACCACTGAGCCACTACCCCAGCCCTAAAATAAAAAGTGATACAGACAGGAAGTTGTATGATAGGCAGCAGGGCTAAGAAATGAAAAGACACAGTGGCTCTCATCACCGAAAGGAGCCCTCGTAGAAAGAGACAGAGACAGAGCCCACGGCAGAGGACACACGCAGAAGCATGTCACTTGAAGTCAGCTGTGACTAGAAGAGGGACATTCACTAGCAGGAGCAGCAGGCATGCTGGGGGCGGGTCCAGGAGTCCTTGTCCTAGGGGAAAGCCTTGAGGGAGGGAACTGTTTCACCCATGGTTTGCTTTGGCTTACCACAACAATCCAAGCTCTGTTCTTCAGGCCTCAGCTTCAGGTTCAACCCAAACAGTTTCTATTTGCAGAAGGTCTTAGGAGAAGAAAGACTAGCTCTGCTGCCAGGAACTGAGCAAACACCCTGAGCCCTGCAGGGAGGGCCTGAATGCACCTCGCCTGTGTCAGGAAGCAGTCTCCCCCCACCCCCACCCCTCCCACCCCACCCCCCACTTCCCGAGCCAGCAGACACCAGCTATAGGTCCAATTCTACATCCAATGCTGTAGCTCCAGCGGCCACAGCACCACTGCCAAGTCCACCCAACCCACTGTCCGCCTAAATGCAGCTACGAAAGGCCATTTCCAGTCCTCAGCAGAGCAGTGGGACAAAGCCAGACCCAGCAATGGGGCCAGAGAAGCTGCTCAGTCTGTAGCAAGCACCGGGCCCCGGGTTCCACACTGCATAAGCTGGACAGGGCAATGCACCCGGGACCCTGGTGTTACAGCCAAGGCCCAGAGAGGGTGGGTAGCTCCGCCTGGTCCTACAGCTCGTAAATGGTAAAGCCTAGATAGGATCCATGCTGGATCTGCTCCAGGTTTTCTGGCTGCCTTTCAGAACACCCCCAAACAGAGCTCACACCCAGAGCTCAAGCTTCCATGAGGGTGTAACTGCTGTGCAATCTTCCTAGTGTGAAATACCCAGTAATGACGGTGGTGGTGGTGGTGGTGGTGGTGGTGGTGGTGGTGGTGGTGATGGTGATGATGGTAAGATGGTGATGATGGTGGTGATGATGGTGATGGTGGTGATGGTGGTGATGATGATGGTGATGGTGATGATGGTGGTGATGGTGATGATGGTGGTGATGGTGATGATGGTGGTGATGGTGATGATGGTGGTGGTGATGGTGATGATGATGATGATGGTGATGATGATGGTGATGGTGGTGATGGTGATGATGGTGGTGATGATGGTGATGGTGGTGATGATGGTGATGGTGGTGATGATGGTGGTGATGGTGGTGATGATGGTGATGGTGGTGATGGTGATGATGGTGGTGATGGTGATGATGGTGGTGATGGTGATGATGGTGGTGGTGGTGGTGATGGTGATGGTGGTGATGATGGTGATGATGGTGATGATGGTGGTGATGATGATGGTGATGGTGGTGATGATGGTGGTGATGGTGATGATGGTGATGATGATGGTGATAAGAATAGAAAATGAGGTGTGTTCTCTGTAACTTAGTCCTAATGTAGTTTTTTTGAGGGGAGGGGTGTTTCTTTTAAGATTTTCCCAAGTTTTTCTTGGTTTCTCTTCCCAGCTTTGGCAGTTTCTGTCCCCAAAGACACTAAAAGCTGAGAACACACTGGTACTTTGGCGGGCTAAGGGGTTTGAGGAGAGAGGGGCTGGGGGGAGGGGCATTAGAGGGAGCCTGAGAGGGCGGGAGGGAGTTTCAGGAGGGAGGCTATGGAGAAGGGCTTGGCAGGGGGGTTCATGGGAGGGACTTTGGGGCGAGAGGTTAGCGTGGAGTCTGTCAAGTGTCAACGTGATGGCTCACTAGAAACAGCCAATGCTCCATTAAAATGTTATTTAATACCAGTATTGAAAGTGGCATAAAATAGTTTACATATTATAATTCTCCACACACTCTTTCTTGATCTTAAAGCAAGGTTTTGTCTTTTGAAACTGGCATTAGATCTAGACCCCCAAGAGAGGCAGGACTTATCTGCCAGCTTCTGTCTGTGCTGATGGTACTGTGTCGTGTGTATGGCCTTCCAAACTCCTAAAACGTTTAAAAGGGAACCATGGAAGTGAACTTTGTGGGAAACTATGCATTTAACATCCCTTTAAACTCATTCAATCAACTGAGCAAACATTTAATAATTCACATTTATAACAACCATAAAAGCCTTATCAGCAGATTAGTGTATGATGTCAAACATATCTAAAAACGGAAAGGAACTGAACTCCTAGCACATGAGACCTTTGCTGATACTGACTGTGGAAAGGTTAAACTTCTGAGCCGGGCCTTCCCGGTTCCATGGCCTTTCCTTAGCTCTGTCCGGTCCCATGTCCCCACTCCAGAAGCCACAATGTCTCTGGCTTTGCATCGTAAATGAGGGGGACTACTGAACTCAGCGTGGTGGCACCTGCTGTCCCAGCTGATAAGGAAGATTGCTTTTGAGTTCTAAGCCAACCTGGGCAGTGTACCCAGTGAGTTCAAATTCAAACTGGGATTCATAGGGATCTCTCTCCAAACACACAACAAAAAGGTTCTCAACGGGTATGGGGACACCAAAGGCTTGGGGATCCCCCCCCAAGCCCACCCTTTCTGCTGGTGCAGAATCAAGGCTTGCTTAATGGTCTCCCAAGTAAGGGTTTTATGTGTTTAGTTTCTGTATATCCCAAAGGTCTTTGATGGGGCCCTGTGACTCACTGGTGACCCTGTCTGGACTTTCTCCCTCCAGATAGCATCTGGGTGACTCATGCCCATGACACCTGGGAGCCCAGTGGAGGTACTGTTTGTTCAGGCCACAGTCACTACACCCCTGCTCTTCCTGGAACACCATCCAAAAGCTGGTGGCAGCCATTCCTGGCTCCTCTCTGGAGCTCCAGAAATGATAAGTTGGCCTATTCAGTTAGCTGGCACTTGGCTAAGATGATCTAGTCGATTCTGGGAATGAGAATGGATAGGTGACCCCAGCCCGGAGGTCAAAGCGGGCCGTTCGGAGGGCTGGATTGGCCTCAGGAGCTCGAGTGCCTTCTCCAGTCAGCTCCCAGCTGGTCACCTTTGCCCCACTCTCAGAAGGGAGCATTCATCTTGGTTGTAATGCCTCCTCTCACTGCTCAAGGCTCCACCTCAAATACTCGAGCCTTTCAGAAAGCATAGAGAGTCCCTGTGTGTGCCACTGCCCATGAGGCAGCCAGAGCAGAAATCACCAGTAGTGTGAGCCTGTTGGCTGCTCCGTGGCCACAAGCTTGGTCACTGTTTAATTCAGAAGTTGCCCCTTTGTTCTGAGCAAGTTCAACACCTGGATATTCAAGTTGTACTGAAATAAGCCGCGATTAAACCCATGGCAGGGAAACAACCCTGACTGAGAAGTGGTGGGGTGGACACTGGGCCCATCAGCTGTGAGGCCTCAGGAACCCATGGACCCACTGGGTACTCAGAGCTTCTCTTCTGATCCACAAGGAGGTGGGGACAGTCTACATCTGAAGACACCAGGGTTCCTGAGCCTCTTGACCTGTGACATCAGAACTGCTCTGACCGGTACCCTTGTCCTTCCCCGTCCTTACACCTCCATGTGTGAACGGTTCCGGAAGCTTAATTCTGCCAGGACTGAACCCAGAGGCAAGGATGAGTAAGACCCGGCACCTTTCACAAAGTCAGATTAGGAAGGTTTTTAAAAAGGTCAAACAATGGCTTCCTTCAGCTACCCCTTCTGTTGCTGTTTTAGGAAATGCTATTTTTCATTTTTCAAACGCCACTCACAGAAACATGGGGTGGGTTTATTGTTATTACTTTGAAATCAATGTTTTAAGTACTTGTCTGTTTTGGGTTTTTGTGTGATAAAAAACCAGAGTCGCACGGATAAGAGCTCCCGTGGCTTTTAATTACAGTTAAGAATGCAGCCCCGGAACCAGGAAAATGGCTCTGGAGGAAACTGGGCTTGCCGCACAGACGTGAGGACCTCAGTTAGGACCCAGCGCCCAGGTCAACAGCCATGTGAGCTTTAACCCGCTGCTGGAGGGGCAGAGCGAGGACAGGACCGTGCGTCCAGCCTAGCCAGAAACCAGGGAACTCCAGTGTCTGTGAGCGACCCCGTCTCCAAGGACTAGAGTGGAGAATTACAGAAGAAGCACACGCCTACACACAGGCACACACACACACATACAGACACACAGACACAGACACACACACACACACACACACCTGCACACACACACACAGACACACACAGATACACACACAGACACACACACACACAGACACATAGACACACACACAGACACACACACCTGCACACACACACACACAGACACACACACACACACTCACACACCTACACATACATACACACACTAAAGGAACACCCCTTCAAATGCCAAGGCCCCAAACCTGAGCTCATAGTCCCCAGAAGCCAGCTTTTGGGGGATCACAGAAGCAAAGTGGCTGCCCCCGTCCCAGCACCCAATGCTTGACCTGTGGTCTCAAAAACAGCTGTCCATGGAAAACAGCTGACTTCCTCATCCTGGTTCCCTATCCTTATACACAGACCCCAGGGTGGAGCACTAATCTGGGCTGTCTGAATGCTGGTCATTGTGCACTCTGTGCCCTGATCACAGTGTGGCCATAACTGGAGATGCCACCTCTCGAATTAAGGAAAGTTTGCTCTAGCTGTCTGAGGTCATCTAAATTCTCAGCTTTTATTTCTTCCTACAAACTTAATTCTTTCTCATCCTTACACACACCCCATCACCACCACCACCAAACCACACACTGCACACCACACACACACACACACACACACACACACATACCACCACCACCACCAAACCACACACCCACACTACATACACACATGCTCACACACACAGCCGTCACCACCAAACCACACACATTGCACACACATACAACCACTACCATCAAATCACATACATACACATATACAAGCTGCATACACACATACACACATCACCACTACCAAACCACACACACACATACACATACTACACACACTACACACACACCACACACACACACACACACACACACACACACACACACACACACAGTCCCAGTATGTGGGAGGTTTGAAAGGATTGAAAGTCGGAGGCCAGCCTGGGCTACACAATAAGACAGATCCCTTCTCAGAAACATAAAACAGAAACAAAGTTCCTGAAAAGTCACAACATTCACAAGGCCTCTCCCCAAAGTTATAGAAAGAAACTACTGCTGAACCAAGTCCATCCACCAAGTGTCTGTAAGTCCTGAAGGACACCTTCCATCCACCAACCTGTCTGTAAGTCCCGAAGGACACCTTCCATCCACCAAATGTCTGTAAGTCCTGAAGGAGACCTTCCATCCACCAAGCTGTCTGTAAGTCCTGAAGGACTCCTTCCAACCACCAAGTGTCTGTAAGTCCTGAAGGGGACCTTCCACCAAGCTGTCTGTAAGTCCCCAAGGAGACCTTCCATCCACCAAGCTGTAAGTCCTGAAGGCAGCTACAGGGATGCAGCTTTCATAATCCATCACCTGTGCTGGAGTGGACTTTTCAGTGACTTTTCAGCCTTTGAGTCACCCTGTTCCTCTCATCCATCACCCTTGCTCGGGTAAGTCATCTCAGTAGAGACACTGGTTCACCAGGCTAGCCTTGGGTGAAATGGTTCTTTGGTCTGTCATCAGTATCCTATCTGAGGTGAACACATTTAAAAAATAAATTTTATTTATTTATTGTATTTTATGTGTATGAGTGGTTTGCCTGCATGTATGTATGTACATATAATGCCCAAGAAATCTAGGAGAGGGTGTTAGGTCACCTGGAACTGGAGTCATGAATGGTTATGATCCACCGTATGGGTACTGAGAAGTGAGCCCAGGTCCTCTGCAAGAGCAACCAATGCTCTTAGCCGCTGAGCCATAGCTTCAAATATGTATTGTTGCCTCTCCAAAGAACAGACTCACCCAGCTAGACTACATTTCCCAGCATTCCTTGCAGCTAAGTGAAGTCATGTGAGAAGACCCAACCTAATTTCCACCTGGGATTTGAATCAATGCCCTTCAGAGGGCTATGTCTCTGCATCTCTTCCTTACTCGGGGATGGGTGTGGATGCAGCAGGGAGCAAGGGAAATAAAAAAGACAGTCCTTGGAGCCACCTTGGGTCACTGTCCCCAAGCGTCATGGAGAGATCATTGAATTTCTATCTTACTGAAGCCCCAGCATTTGTGGGCACTTTTACTGACATGTAATTTGCAAGTGTGGTTCTTGGTGAGGGGAAGACCATTTGTTTTTATTGTACTTTTGTTATGGTTGTTTTGAGATCGTCTTACTCCGTAGTTCACACTGGCCTGAAACTCATGTGATCTCTTTCTGCCTCAGCTTTCAGAGTACTGGGGCTACAAGGCCCCACTCTCCATCTCCTACTCCCCAACCCCCATGCCCCCCCACACACCCTCTTCCCCTTTTGCTGTCTTTTCAGTGAATGGAGGACTTAGTCTGTAAACTAAAGGCCTTCAGAGGCACCGTCCTTCTGACCACAGGCTCTGTGTGGACTTGCAGCGTAAAGCGCACCTGAGAGGCATCTTCAGCCTGTGATGGCTCATGGGACAGAGGCCCCTTGAGTCTGCAATGTGGATCTGGGAAGAAGTGGGTACGCTTGGTCAGCCACTGTGGGAGCAAGCCAGGATTCACAGTTTCCTCCGGTCTCTGGGACTAATGAAAACAATTTGTGTCAGGGTGGCCTGGAGGCTTTGCTATGATACTGACAAGGCTGAGGAGCCAGACTGTGGACTCTATGGCCAGACGTGTGGCACATTGTCCTTTATCTTCATAGGCAATGTCACAGAAGGAGCTAATGGTCCCCCGCGGCTGTCACCCAGAGGAAGAGCCCTAGTGACATAGTCTCGGCTTTACGTCAGTCATTGGTGAATGGCACACTAATCAGGGTGAAAGGTGACCCTGTCTGAGTGGTTAGTTTGAATGTGAAAAGAGTCATAAAGATCTGGGGTGAATGAGATGGAGCTGCAAACATACCTAGTTCCATCCATTCACCCTTTAATCATTGACTAGACACGGGAGTGTCCAGAAACACCTAGAGATCCCAGCACTGTAAAAAGTGCAGGAACACCACGAGGAACATATGTCAAGGTTCTACCCTCCCTGAGCTTTTGTTGGTGTATGGGGGGAAGCGATAATAAGATTAGAAGAATACTAACAGGGTGGATTTCAAAGTGGCAAGCACTGGGAAGGGCATTAGCAACTGGGACACTGGCAGAAGTTGAGGTCCCAGCACAGCAGGGTCAGAAAAATCATCCCATGCCCTTGGATTTGAATTATGTAACACAGCCAGACCTGTGGCAACTGGAGAGCAGGGGAATTCCAAGGAACCCTAAGGCAAAGGTCCTGGAGCAACAGCAAGGCTGTTCTGGGAACAGGCAGAGGCTGGTATGCTGGGCATGAGCATGAGGGGGGCCAGGGCTAGGTCATGGGACACCAAGAGGATTCAATTCTATTCTTTGCTTTGGATTTAGAAGAAAAAGGCAACCTCATGGGATTTACCAAGGACAAGGTTGGCTTTGAGGTGAAGGACCAGTTACAGGAGACCTGGCTGCTAGTGATGGTGATGACCAGAGGGCAATAGAGGACAGGGCGAGAAGAGGGTTAGCCTGTGTTTTGTGATGGAAATACAGCCTAGAGAGCTGATGGTTGGGTGGTGAGAAAAGAAGTTGGGATGACTTCTGGAGCCTGAATAGAACAGGTAGATGCAGGGTTGGTGTTGGTTACATTTCTTGTAGCTGTGACCAAATGCATAACCAAAAAAACAACTTGAGGGAGGAAGGGCTTATGCTGGCTCACAGACTGAAGGGCTACTACAGTCCATCATGGTGGAGAACACAAAGAGGCAGCTGGCTCCATGGTGGTGGGAGATCTGCACTGGAGCACCTCACATCTTAGTGGACAGAGAGCAGAGAGCAAGCAGGAAGTATGCTGTAGAATCTCAGCTTGTCAGCCACTGCCTGATTCAACATTTTACTCTTAACACTTTGGCTGCCCCCGCTGCTGTGGAACAATCCTTTTCCACACTATGAATATGGATTACTCTCATTGGTTAATAAAAAGCTGACAGGCCGGTACCTGGGCAGGAAGAAAAGAGGGAAAATCTCTAAGCCAGCATGCCAAGGGGGGCATTAAGCTTGGTTTGGTGCAATTTGTATGATCAGGAAATGCTCAGCCCTTGGATTGCTGGAATTAGGGAAGACTTTTAAACAAGCAATGAAAGAGTCTGTCTCAGGCTGGCTTGTGAGGCTGTGGGACATGGGAGTGGATGGGATCGGTCTGACTGCTGTGGAGGAAGGAAAACTGAGTGATGCAACTTCCCACCCCACCTTAAGGCAAAGTCTGCGTAACCTGAGACAGTGTGATGGAAGGCAGTCCCTGATGGACTGGCACATCAAAGCCATTAGGAACACTTGGTTATCTCTGTCTGAGGTCCCCACAAATCACAGGGCCTGGAGGACCATAGAGGTGGGGCAGATTATTGAGGGAACTAGGGCTAAGAGAAGCTGTGTTGGAACCCCACTGGGCCGGATAGAAGTGTGTTCACAGAGGAGTTAAAGACAAGGCTGACCCAGAAAGGACCTCAAGAGTGGTGTGGAACTTGAGTTGATTCTGCTGAGCCCTGTGGTAGGGCAAGATCATTATAAAGTAGGAAAGGCTTTGGCAAATCTCAGTAACTTAGACCAGCATGTAAAGAGTGTCTATTGAGAGAGAAACCTAGGGGAGATAAGTATAGCCGGAAGGTTTCTCCAGTCCCACCCAGCCCCACAGTCTTATGTTTCTCTGGTCCCGCCCAGCCCAGAGGTGCCACAGCCACTTATAAAATAATCATTCAAAGACGTAATATTAATTACAAACTGCATGGCCAATGGCTTAGGCTTCTTGCTAGCTAGCTACTATAACTTAACTCAACCAGTTTCTATTAATCTATATGGTGCCACGTGGCCGTGGCTTTATCAGTCTGCTGGCATCTTGCTGATCCTTTGGTGGCAGGCTGGTGTCTCTCCAGACTCTTCCTTTCTCTTTCCTGTCTTTCTCCTTGGATTTCCTGCCTGCCTTTAAGCTGCCTTGCCATAGGCCAAAGCAGCTTATTTATTAACCAATAGAAACAATATATATTCACAGTGTATAGAAAGACCAGCACTTCCCCTTTTCTATCTAATCAAAAAGGAAAGTTTTAGCTTTAATATAGTAAAATTATATATAAAAGTTATCAAGCAAGAATTACAGTTACAATATATATTCTATTTGTATTTGGCAAAATTAAAGAAAATATTTTATATTTGTGAGTCTAAGGTTTCATATCTAATTTATCTTTTATCATAACCAAGGAAATTTATAACTATCTAGTCTTCAACTACATCAAAGACCCCAGAAGAATATAATATAACCTAAGTAAACAGGAAGTGCATTGTAAGCAACTTCCAAAAATCTAGAATGACAGAGACAGCTGGCTGCCTGGACAGTTACCCAAAGTTCCTCTGTAATTTTGGGGCATCCATTTTCAGCCTATAGGCTTAGAGTTTCTCAGTTGCTTCTCCCTGTGTCCTGTAGAATGCCTGGCAGTCTCCTCTATGAAGCAGGAACCTGAAGGACCATCTTACCTTGTTTTAGTTATAGTTTTCCTTGTTAACAAATTCAGAAAAGAAACTCACTAAAGAAATGTAAAGTGTATAAGTTTGAAAGACATAAAAAGATAGTTTTCAGTTGGTAATGCAAATTAGGATAGAGAGTGAATTAGGTACACTTTGGACTCACCAAAACAGGATAGATAATGGAATATTTTCTCTGAATTTGTCAAATGCAAATTGACTAGACATTGTTGATATGTTTATTGCCTGTATATATTGTATATAGTTATTGTACTTACTGTGTATAGTTTTTCTTATATTAGTTATAATTTTATTTTAGACGAAAAAAGGAGAAATGTAGTGATATTTTATTTGTGCTCTAACAAATAAAGCTTGCCTGGGATCTTAGGAAAAATCCAGCTACTATATTAAACATAGAGGTCAAGCAGTGGTAGCACATGCTTTAATTCTAGCATTCGGGAGGCAGAGATTCATCCAGATCTCTGTGAGTTCAAGGCCACACTGGGAACAGAGCCAGGCATGGTGACACACGCCTTTAATCCCAGCACTAGTTAACCATAGAGGTCTGGAGGTCTGTACAGACAGGGAGTGACAGAGCTGGGTGAAAAGAGGAAGTGATGTAGCTGGGCGGAGAGGGGAAGTAAGATGGCAGGGCATAGAAAGGTATATAAGGTATGAGTATACAGGAAGTAGCTCTCTCTTGGGCTGAGGATTTCCTAGGGGTAAGAACTTGTGGCTGGCTTGTTCTATTCCTCTGGTCTCTCAGCTTTCACCCCAATATCTGGCTCTGGGCTTTTTATTAATAAGACTGTTTAACAATTCATGTTACAGATAAGGAAATGGTAAAGCAGAGGAAGAAGTCTGTCTGGGTTCCTCAAAGACAAATGTGGCAAGATTTGTGTTGAGCTAGAGTTCCTAAGGAAAAAAATGATAGAAAGCCAATGACACAAAAGAACTTGTGTGCTATGGAGGTTCTGGACGGCTTTTAAGCCTGAGGAGCAGTTCACATGAGACATATGTGATGTAAGAACTCAAATGAAGATGATCAAACCTTTCCTGGGTGGTAATTACCCACCCCACCCCCACACTGAGGAGGGTATGTATGCCTCCCTCCAACAGAAGGTTATGCTGGGGTGGAGATGGTTTGCCCAGTCAGGAACTCCCCTGACAGCCAGGTATGGTGAACAGGGAAGGAACAGCTTTAGCTATGTCCACAGTGCCTGCTGACCTGGGGAGCCAGCAGGAGCAGCAGGGGAAAGCCAGACCAGATTTCCCTTTGGCCCTGAGCAGGTCTGAGCAGATTAAGTCAGACCCGCTGAATTCATCAAGTATGCAGAAATGCAGGGAGGCGCCATGGAAGAGCTCCAGGATGTGGAAATATAATGGTTCAGAGAGAATGACCAAGGGTTACAGGGAGCATATTAAGTTAGAGCCTCTTCTCCATGCTTCCTACCCAACCTTGGTCTGTGGAGGAAGCAACTGATACAGATGGATGCAAGCTCTCCATGCTGTATTAGACCTTGCTCATGTTCTACTTTAGTGACCTTAGTTGTGAGCTTCTGGGATCACCTGACCCTTGCTGAGAACAGATGCCAACAGGCTTTGATGGTGGTTACCTTCATGACTCCACTATCTGTTATGGGACGGCGGTTTGAGATGTTGCTTTATCCTGCCCATCCTCTGAAAAAGACTTCGATATATAGATGACATAATGTTAGCCCCTGAGTGTTCTTTAGGTTTGGAAAGCCAAGCTTTTGGAGGGACAACCAGTGACAGTGACACTTCCTCCTACCTTACAACCCTACTGTGCTGGATTAACTGAAAGGAAAAATAGGTTGTTAAGACAGCAGCTAGAGTGTAAATCCAAAAGGCAACCTACGTGGGTGACAAAGGACACTCCCAGAGGCCGTTCGGGTATTGAGTGAAAACCCCAGTGCCAGCAGTGGGCTACCTTCCTGTGAGTTGTCGGCCAGGGAAGCCCCCGAGGTCACAAATCATAAAAGCTATTGGTGTTGCTGTTGGTTACATGCTAGAACTAGGCAGTAAGACCCTATTGAGACACCACATGTGCATGTTTTGACTGCAGGGCAGGGGAAAAATAAGCTGGGGGTGAACTGGAAACTCCACCCTGCTGGTTGGCTTGTGTACTGTCAGAGCGGGCCATATAGGCTGCTGGTGGAGAATTGCCACCAACATCCCTGTGTGCTAAAATACTGAAATGCCAGGCAGGATGTTCCTGCTTGTACAATGGTGGCTTGGCTATCATAAGTAAGATCAACAGCCTTTAATTGGATTTAAGGCCTGCCACACAAGAGGGGATAACAGAACCTGTGGCTAGGGAGGTCATAAGTCCCAACGGGAAAGCTACTTCTATGGTTTTACGGATGGATGTGATGTGTCCATCAAACTACCCGTAGCTTGTGTGTTTATGCCCATAGATCACTGTCGTTGTCTGTCTCAACACATAACCACTGAAGCCCCTGAGAACAAACGGCCATTACTGTGCAGCATGGTGACTTGTTTCTTACGCATAGGTGGACATCTATAGTCGCCCCCTTCAAGGCTCCAGGATCACTGAAGAGGAGGAGGTGGAAAGAATGTAAGAGCTGGAAGAAGGGGTGGACACTCCATCCTGAAGAGAAGCTCTTTAAACAGGAAGGCAAACTCAAAATGGCTTCAGGAAGTCCCTGAAACTGACCAGATTCACTAGGACCCTCCCTGCCAAAATATAAACCCTGAAAGCTGAGAGTCCCTCCCAGACAAGCTGAGCCGCAAAGATGCCTCTCAGAGGAGAACAGCTGCAAAGAAGACTCTGAGACCAGACCAGCTGCCTGGAAGAGGTTTAGGCCAGCTGAGACACCTGGGAAGCACACTCTCCAGCCTGTTGAGCTGCCTGCAGGCTGTGCAGTGTGCTCCAGGTTCCCAGCTTTGTGAGCTGTCACCATGCTGGGGTGGGCTTGGGTGACGCAGCTGTCTTTGAGTCATTTCTGGAAGTGACCTCTCACCCATATTCCTATAAGTAACTCCAATAAAACTCACTGGTTCACCAAATTGAACTTTGGTGATATCTGTACTTTGGTCTATTATAAGATCCCTATCTGGGGTGACTAGACACGTGTGTGTGTGTGTGTGTGTGTGTGTGTGTGTGTGTGTGTGTGTGTTGCATCTCCCTAGGAAAAGCTTTGTTACACGACATCTCCACCTCTGCCATGAGCTTGTCTCTGACTTTGATCCTGTGGCAGTTGGTCACCCGGCTGGACTTCTGCAGTGCCGCTCTGTATGATTGAATTTCTGGGTGCATGCCAGCCCTCCTGCAGACCAACAGATAGGAAGGAACCCCAGTGTGGTCTGCAGGTGTTTACTCTGGGGACTAGCCTTGCAAGGTAGGACAGCACAAACCTAATGAGGGAGGAACAAGGACACCAGGTAGGGCAAAGGCCCCACCTGAAGGAACAAAACAAGGGAGCAGCCTCCTCCAGAAGCCCAGAGTGAGAGGAGATCGAATGCACGGCAGCCCAGAGTCAAAGCAGGGGGCAGCTCAGACTAGACGCGCACAGAGCTGGCTTTCCTTACTGAGACTGGACTCCCAGATCTGAGAACCTAGAGATAGCAGAGGCTGGAAAGCCCATACCATCCCTCCACTTTCTGATTTTCTTGTCCCCTGACCCTGTTGTGTGAATTTTTAGGAAGCGGGGTCACCAGTGTTTTCACTTGGGGAGAGGAAAGTTGATTGTGCCTCCTGCTTTATTAACAAGCTATTGATCTAAATTTATAAGCTCTTAATTTTTTTCAATGTTTCTTCCATATGAGTTGTAGAGACTGGTCATCCCCTGGGGCTTGCATTTAGCATTCCAACATTTAATTGCCTCTATAAACTGAATGCTGATCTACTGGCTACTGCTGGTTTTAGAAATCCCCCCCCCTCTCTCTCTCTCGCTCTCTCTCTCATTCTTCCTTTCTTTGTAGACAGGGTCTCACTATGTAGCCCTAGCTGGCCTGGAACCCTCTTACAGATCTGTCTGGCCTTGAGCATCTGCCTCGGCTTTCAGAATGTTGGGATTAAAGCCACAACCCACCACGCTGGGCTGTTCTCATTTTCGTGGAGAAATGAGAGTACTAAGCCATTGCCTCGTTAATCATTTTACTCTTTACACCTTAAAATTTTGTTTCCACCTCCAACTGCCTTGATAAGACCCTCATTTTCTTAGAAAGTTTGACTTCCCATTGTGCTCCCAACTTTCTCTGCATCATAAGACCACTTCTCACAGGAGAACTGTACTAATTTTCTCGGATTGTCATACTAATTGCCTAAACCAAGCATTTTAAATGAGAGAACTTTATTGCTTCACTGTTCTATAGGCCAGAAGTCCAGAGCCAAGGTGTCAGCAAGGGCCCTGACAGTATTGAAGGCCCCCAGGGAAGATCCTTCCTCACCTCTCCCAGCTTCTGGTGGCCCCAGGCATCCCCTGGCTGTGGCTGAATCACTATAATCTCTACCACCATCTTTAGCTGTCTCTGCCTGGGCTCTGTGTGTTCCTCCTAAGGATATTGTCACTAGATTCAGGCGCCATCAGAGTAGCTTAGAGTAGACTCATCTTCAGATCCCTACTGCGGCTGCAAAGTCTTTTTACCCAAATAAGGTCATACTCCTAGGCATCAGCTACTAGACGGGGGTGAGCAGGGTCCATCCGTCACTCCCCTCAGGACCACACTTGCCACCCTTTGTGGGAAGTCTCTGTGCACCCAACAGTGGAATGCAAGACTGGCAGTAGGCTGTATTTGAGGTGTTCATGCTAGCCACGTGGCTGAGGCAACGTAGACTCCAAGTTCCAGAACATATCTCTGAGGGGCTTCTAGGCTCCTGAATCATGAAAACAAACACAAAGAACATCAAACCTGCACCCTTCTGCAAAGCAAAGGGAGGTCGTGCATCCCTGTGCGTCGACAGCTAGCATGTCTGTACAAAGAGCAGAGGGCCAAAGGGCCACTGAGTCACTAGTCACGTCTCACACTTGACAACGCCTGTTCTACCCACCATAGGGAAAGGGGTGAGGGGTGGTGTCACGGGCCACATACACCTAAAGTCTATTCTGTCTATTTATATGGGAGAATATTCTAGAGAAAAACTCAAGAGCTAGTGTTGGAGCTTCTGGGAGCTGGCTCTGGGACTTAGGGCAAGTGATTTACACTGGAGGTGGTGATACCTTCCAGAAGAGCAATGTCACAGAAGGCTGTGACCAGGAATAATAAAAGTACGATATAAAGGCCGGGTGGTGGTGGCGCACGCCTTTAATCCCAGCACTCGGGAGGCAGAAGCAGGCGGATCTCTGTGAGTTCGAGGCCAGCCTGGTCTCCAAAGTGAGTTCCAGGAAAGGCGCAAAGCTACACAGAGAAACCCTGTCTCAAAAAAAAAAAGTACGATATAAATGGTGGGCTGATGAGATGGCTTAGCGGGTAAAGGCACTTGTCACCAAGCCTGACGACCTGAGTTTGACCCCTGGAGCCCACATGGTAGAAGAAGAGAAATGACACCCATAAGTTATCCTCTGACCTCCCAATACACACACACACACACACACACACACACACACACACACACACACACATTAAATAAATGTAAAAATTAATTAATTAATCAAAACATCATATAAATGAGAATTCTGTCATTACAGTTTTCACCAGTTAGCAAAAGTGCATCAATTATATACCCTTAATCCTTAAATTCACACGTTGGTGGTACTTGGAGGTAGGGCCTTCGGGAGGTTTTCAGGATTAGATGAGGTCATGAAAGCAAGACCCATGTGGAATTAGAGGCTTTCTAAGGTCAGAGCTGTGCTGACGTGTCCTGCCTCTCCTGGCACCACAGCCGTGCTCCGTGGCAGGAAGAACACAATCCTTACAGGCTCCATACGGGCAGATGTGAAACTCGGGGGAAAGGGTCAAAGGGAGAGAGTGGGGAGGAAGAGGAGGACCACAGGGTACACCAGACGTGCTCCAAGTACCCTGAGCACTTGCGTGAAGATGGCCTTAGTGATGTCACACAACAAATTCAGAGGAAACTAAAAACAAACAAACCCCCAAGGCAGGAGGAAGACCTCACCCAACATCAGCACCGTGCTGTTGGATTTCCAACCTCTATGGCTGTGGGCTTAATGAAAGTTTATTCTTCATGAATGACTCGGTCTCGAATGCCTCACTGCAGCAACAGAACACAGACTGACTGAGGTTGCACAGCGTGTCTTTTTAACTGGTGGAACTTTATGTCAGTGCTAACTGACATCTTACGTTTCCATTTGAAAGGTCACAAAAAAGCCATCCAGAGGATAGTTGGGGTGATTTATTCCACAGATATTTATTAAATGCCATGCCAGGAAGCGTTCCAAGCACCACAGAAAGGTAATGCCAAACCACGTACAATTCTGGCCCTAACGGAATGAAATACATGCTGGAGAGACAAAGAATTAATTAACAAGGTAAAACAATTAATCAATTGAAAGAAATGACTAGGGAATTCAGTAGAAGAACACTTGCCTCAAAGGGGCAAGAACCTATCTCCTGTATGGCAAAACCAACAGTCTAAATTAAAAAGAACATTACATCACTTTGGGGGTTTAAGAAAAATAAATAAATCTACACGCTGCAGTCAAGTAAGTTGGAAAAGTGTCACTGAGGCCAGGGAAGGTCTCCAGGTGGATTTGAGAGGGGATCCAGGTGAGGACCAGGGAGTGAAGTCTTGGGAGGGAAAAACTCAAGGAAGCCTCTTGCCTGGCAGTTGGGGGGTTTACTGAGGCCAGTAGAGCAGCCCAGAGTGAGGAGAAGGCCACTGTAAAGAGATGAGCCAAAAGGAGCCATGGAGGAGGCCCATGGACAGCCGGGTCTCAAGGCGTCTCACGGGACTCTGGCTTTTCCTCCGAGTTACATGAGAGCTACTAGAAGGCTTTAGCTGAGGAAGGGCTGGCTGACTGATGGAACACGGCCCCTCTGGTAGACATCTGTAGAAGAATTCATAGAAGAATTCAAATTCACAAGTTCTATTGAAAAGTCATTTTCTAAATGTCAAATGCTTGCTTTTTCCCCCACTGAAGTACAGCAGGTGGTTCTTGGCAGGGAAACAGTCCATTCCTTCCGACACAAACCAAAGGGTGGGATGGAAATGAAGAATCGGGAGGCACACTCGCTAAGTTTAGTCAGCCTTCACACTTGCTACCAAGAAGCACATATGCTTGGGCTCAGTGCCGGGAGAGGGCTGCCATTGTCTCCCCCGACACAGAGCCCAGCTATTTTGGGGGTGGCCAAGTGTCTGGAGGAGGCTCTGCTACTCCCCACTCTGCCGGGAAGGACGAGGCTTAGGGGCTGAGACAGGACACACACGGGGCTGGAGTGCGGCTCCTGATGGGCTGTCACCAGGGCCTCCTGCCTCTTCCCAACTCAGGCTGGTGCCAGAAAGGGACAGAGAGCCATGTCCTCACCGTGGTGTCAAACACCCCACACAGCTCAGCCATCCTAACAGACCAGCCACTTCCCTTGTACCTGCAAACAGAAACGGGATAATTGACCACAATAAAAAGGACAGAGAGTGGGGGGTCAGCAAGACTGCCTTGCAGCAGGGGCCACCACCTGGCTCACAGCAGTGACTGCTGGCTTCCTGCACCTTAGATGTCCCTCCGAGGCCTGCGCTGGGAGTCCCAGTGCAAAATGAAAAAGAATCTCTTGTTTGAAACCTGTGACTTTCAAGTCGGCAACAGCACAGCTGGAGTGCTTCTTTGCTAGGAGACTGCAGGTAACTCCAGTGTTTTGTAAGAATGTTCCAGAAGATGAGGGCCGTTGATCTGCTTCACTGAAAACTAAGAAAGGGGGTTGGCCCTCCTCCTGCTTGGACTGCAGCAAAAGTCGTATTTAATTCAGCTGCACTGGGGATGGAGAGATGGCTCAGTGGTTAAGAGTGCTTGCTGCTCTTCCAAAGGACCCAAGTTCAGTTCCCAGCATCCACCTCAGGCTGTTACATCCACAACTGCCTGTAACTCCAACTCCAGGGGTTCCAACACCCTCTTCTGGCCTCTCTGGGCATGCAGACACACATGGATAAAAGTAAAATGTAAATGTACAAAGAACAGATGGTGGGTTTTGCACTTGAAGACAGCATGCCCCTGGAGCGGAGCGCGTGGAGAGGTAACTACACAGCCATGGAAACTGGGGTCTGTAGCTTGGCTATTCTGGAATAGACACACGCTACTAAGAACACGTGTTCCAGGGAGTGCGGAGTCTCACAGTAGCCAAGAAACCATCACCAGACTTGGGAGGCATCACCAGACTCTGAAGACATCGCTTTCATCTCAGACTTCCAGGCCCCAGAGCTGGGACACCTGAGTTCCCACTGCTCATAAACTCTCCAGTGTGTTCCACAGTTCTCCGTGACCACAACAAACACCAGAGCTTACCCCTTCTACATCAGTTTACATCAGCACATGGCTTTGGAGGTTTGAAACTGAACTACCCCACTTTCTTAATGATTTCCTCCCATGCCTACTTAAGCCTGTTACTCTATTCTTTTGGTCTTTAATCCAGATCGCACCTTAATCCAGGCTTTGTCTCCTCTCTGAAGGTATGTCACAGACTGAACTTTCCTTAAGCGTTGGCTGGTGGGCCTGACAGAGTCATGACCAACTTAGTTTATTTGTGGTTCAGTGATCCTGGTTACTCAGAGCGAATGTAGGAGTCATGTTTGATTCAGAGAGAGAAAAAAAAACTTAGAAATCATCTATCTGTACAGGTCTGACTCAGCACAGACACATTTATTTAGAGATTATCAATTTTACAAATAGTACGGGTCCTTATTATGAGTTCAGCTGTTCAGACATGCCTAAGGCACACCTCCCTGCAGGTTCACATCACCGTGGATTTTCAAAGCAGTTGATGCACTGCAAGAAGAGAGCCTTAGCCTTATAAGGAAAACAGCTGTGTAGGATGATGGTGTGGTGGACACAGGGCAGCACCGAGGCCAGAAGCGTGGTCTGGTCTTGAAAAGAAACTGCCAAATGTCCCTGAGAAGGGAACCACATCTCCTTAGGCCTCAGTTTCCTTTTCTGTAAATATAGACATTGACCTTATTTACTGGCTCTGTAGCTTTCCAGCTTTGAAATTCAGCATTTCAATCTCTGGTCTCTCTAACTACTGAAGCCAAGAAAAGCAAAGAATCCATGACGCCTGTTGATAACACAGGTCTTCACCCCTCCTCCTTGCTGTGAGGGGGTAGCGTCTGTCTGCAGCCAACAGGGTAAGGCTGGGAGGCCTCCCTACTTTCAGTTCGGAGTTGTTCTTTGGGTGACCACCTTTGTTCTGAGCTCAGGAAAGAAGAGACTGTAGTAGAACCTCAGACCAGAGAAGTAAAGAAACTTGCCCCCAGGGCCACAGCTGTGCAGCCAGCAGGAGGCTGAGTGAGGGTGATCCCAGGCAGGGCTGAGGCCCAACAGCTGGCCCCAGAGGTTAGGAGAGCAGCAGCTACGCAAGGAGCCCAGGGCTCTGAGAGACACAAGAGGCCTCGGGCCAGCAGAAAACATGCTAGAGGACAGCAGGAAAAGGTTTTTTTCTCTCAGAGTTGTCCATATTGACATTGCAGAAGCCCTGCTGATCCCACCTCATACAGCATTCCTGGTACCCTTGCAGGCCAACAAACTGGTTTGGTGAGGTGTGGGATTAGAAAGCCTGGCTTTATCTGTGCCTTGACCCCCAACATCAGTGGGCTTTGAGAATCAGTAGACTAGTCACTACTCCCAGACACATTCCAGATCATACATGAATTGGGGCAATTCTGCCTTTCACATTCCAGGCCTCACCACTTGCCTCTGCTTCCCTGCCCTCTGGGTTCAAAGGGTCCCACACTGTGTGGGCTCTTTAAATCCCTGCTTTCCTTTTGCTTCTCCAAGGGGCAGGAACTAAGCCTCTGTCCTCTTTGTCATCGCCCCACCTCACGTTGTGTTTGCTGAGTGAATAAATGGTACACCTCAGACTAAATGTTTAACTTGGAACTGGGAACCCCCTGAGACAGTGCTATTGATCAGGATCACAAGGTAAACACAAACCAGCTTCCCAGGAGGCTGCACCATACTGTTTTTTGAAAAGGATGGCTTAGTGAGTTAATCCTTTTTTTCATAATTATGCCCAGATCCTAAAGAACTCTGTCTACATTTCACTCTCTAGGTATTTCGTATTTATGCTATTTCATATTATGTCTCCCTTCTGCTCAGAGAAGGGGAGACATTCACCCTCACACTCCGCCCCCGCAGTCCACCTGCTCACTCCGCTTAGGAACCTTCCCATCTTCCATTTCCTCCTAAAACCATTGACTTTTGATCTCAGAGCACAAGGGGTGTGCTTTTATTAGATTCAATTTGCAGGAAGGCCCCAGGTTCCCTGTGAATTGAGCCATAATAGTCAATGAATAATCACAGGGCTCAGCCAGGCTTCAGTAACTAGGAAACCGCCCAAGAAGAAGAAGGGGAAAAAAACAATCAGAAAAGGTGAATGTGTATCCGTTACATTACAATGTTCCTAAGCATGTAACTGCCCAAGGCTAAGGTGGATCAACCACCAAACAGGGGCCGGGTGGGGCTGCTTGAGCCAACCCAGGTCTCCTTCTCCAGAGGACAAGCCCAAGGACAAAGGTGCCCTGCCATCTCCGAGCTCTCACAGGTCTGGCGTCCATGCTTCTGGCCACTGTTGCTTTAGACCAGGTCTCACATACTCAGAACTATCAGGGTCGGGGCTGCTCTCTCCAATGCCTTCCTTCCCTTTCATGTATATGACAGGTTTGGTTTTGTTTTCCCCAGAGATTTTCCTAAAATGCTTACCAAGGAAAGCTTAGGTTGCTCTATTATGTGGAGCTCATCCCTACTGAGTTCTCAGCCCTGCTAGCTGGCCTCGGTGACTAATCGAAGTTTAATGGCACAGGTGCTGTGTGTGACAGCCATGTGACAACTTCTTCTGCAGCTTTCTGCTCAGCGTTACCAAGTGCTGCCGTCCAACGGTCGGCCTGAGCAGTCCTGAAAGGTGTGCGGTCTTGGCTCAAGAAGGCCCTTGGTGACCAAGGAAGCCCCTCAGCACCCAGCCACGAGCGACCACAGTCTCTAGAGCACATGTGAAGGAAGAAAACCATCCTGTTTGGAGCTTCAGGAGATTGCTCTGTGTGTGCCAAGCTTCTCGGACATGCGGTCAAGGTGTGAGAATGGGCAGAGGGAGGCAGGAGGACACCCTCCTTCAGCTGGCACTGGAGTGCAAACAAGTCAGTACCTTCTGCTATGGTTAAAAAAAAAAGTTAACATATGCGGCTCCATGTCTCCATGGTAACGGACTAGGGAATCTGTATCCATTTATGGAGTTCCTCCTTGACCTGAGTTCTCTGGTCCAGACCTGAACACACACTGGGATGCCAGTGAGGAAGTACACACCGAGGAAATATCAATTCCCTCTGAACGCAGCTGTTTTAGCTTAGCGGATCCGGCCTTGACTCCTGAAAAGGTGATATACCAGAGAGAACTATCAAGTGCAACAGTAATTCAATTGGCCAATAACTTCAGATGGGGGAGTTGCCATGGAAACCCAGGAACCCTGAGTACCAGGGAAGCTGGAGGCCTTCTACTCCTTTTCCATTAAGGCTGACCTTGGAATGTACCAATTATCAATCCACGGCCTTGCCTAAGCTGGACATCTGCCAACTCATATTCATCTCTGGTATCCACCCAAACTTTTCTACTCAATACTGAACATGCATCTGTGCCTGCAGAGCGAACGCACTGGTTCCCAACCATGGACTCGCCACTCTCCGATAAACGTGGAAACTACTCTATGGCTGGTGTTTTTGACCACGAGTTCGAGAGACCCACGCTGGACTTGGCATGTAGTTGCCCTGGTAGACTAGGTAAAGTAGAACACCAATGCCTTCCAGAATTATTAAGACTGGGTGCTCGGCCAAGTTAGCGCTAAGACTCGGCTCAGCTCTAGGGGGCGCCGTGCCTACCGAGGTGGTAGGCGGGGCCTCCCCAGAGCCGGGCGGCTACGCCACGTTCTACTCTTCCACTCGCGACTCGGCCACCCGCCCACTTTGCGCCTCCCTAACCTCACGTAAGAGCCTTTTCATGACGGAAGGACCAGGGATCAGAATCCACACGTAGTTCCAAGCACAGGGCCGGCTCCACAGCAGAAGCCTAACCGCCTAACCTGAGTGCCACCACCTCCACTAGCTTGGACCTGCGGGCAGCCGTGCGCCGGGGACGCAGGAGGACACGGCCCTGCCCTTCCCGCTGGACCTCCAGGGCACACGGCCCGAGCCGGGCCCCCAGGAGCAGAGGCCAGCAGGCAGGCGGCAGCGGGCTGCAGGGGCGCAGGGCAGGCCCCGGGAGGAGCGTGGACCCGCAGTGGAGCACAGGTCTCCTCCCACGCCGGCCTCTAGCTCGCTCCTCCTCCCCGCTCTCCCCGTCACCCTTGCTGTCCCCTCCCCCGGTCCCCTCCGGCCCTCCCCCAGCTCCAGAAGAGCGCGCGGCCAAGGGACCGGGCTGGTTACTTCCTCCACCGCGGCTCTGAGCACGCAGTGGACACCGCCGAGCCCCGCCATCGCCCCCGGCCCCACGCGCCCGGACCGGCCCTCGCCTCGCCGGGCCTCGCGCGCCCGGATCACCGCGATCTCCTCTCACAGCCGCCCTCCGGCCGGCCCTGCCAGCTGCGGCGCGGTAAGAGCGGCCCCCGGTGCTCGACGGTCCGCGGGAGGGACTCCGCCCGGGGTAGGGTGCAGTGCGGACGGCCCCTGCTCCAGCCGGTCGGTCGATCGCGCGTCCCAGAGCCGCTCCGGCTGGTTCTCAGGCACCCAGTGGCCTCGGCGAGGGACCAGGGCACCGGGCAGGGCGTGGGCAGCCCGCTTTTGTTTTGGGGAAGCCAGTGCCCGCCTGGTACGGTTGCTGCCCGGGGCACGCGACTGCGTTTCTCAAGGGGGCTTGGGGCACCCGAAGAGGGTGGCTGAGGTAGCCCCAGGTTTGGAGTGACTTGAGTCCGGGAGGCGCTAGGCCTGGGAGGATGTGGGGGTGTCCGGAGCCTGAAACACCTGGGAAGCTGCGACTCCCAGGAACGTGTCACCTGCTTGGCCAGGTCTGGGCCCCCATGCCCCGGCCCTGCGAACCAGGCACAGGGCAGCGGCCAAGTGGGGGTGCGCATGGCTGCGCTGCCTTTATTTTTTTCTCCTTAAAGCATATGAATGAAGGTGTAACCTAAAGCGTTTGTATGTATATTTGACCTGTTTTTTTTATTTATTTGTTTATTTTTTAATCTTGTAAGACTTTGTGCTAACCTGCACTCAATTTCAGCGGAGCTTAAAATAGTGGTTGACTCGCTACTTATTTAGAAAGTAAAGCGGTGAGCAGTCCTGGTTGGAGACAGGAGTCATTTAATTCATCAGTTAAGAGATAGACTCGCTCCCTGCCGTGGAAGCTCCAGTGCCTTATCTGCCTGCCCACACCGCCACCGATCGGGAGATACATCTCAGTGTTAAGCTTTTATTAAAATTCTGAGTAATCTCACAGTACAGTAAATTTGAACACCATAGGCTCCACAGGGAAATAGTCTAACCCTCATATCTGGAATTAGTCATTCGTCTCTCTAAACTGATCGCGTTCTAAGTGAAAAGCAAAGCAACTTTCAAAAGGTTTTGTTCTTCTGAAATTTACCTGAATACAAACGTGTGCTTATATAAGTGAACCTGTTCCACTAAGGATACAGTTGTCAGTGAAATTCTTGTTTTAAAACTTAACTATTCTCAGGCATTACGTTTGTGCCATTTACTCCTATTCTTTTTATTCTTTTTAAAGTAGTCTCCCGAGTACCAAAAGGTCTAAACTTGAAAATTCATTTATCTAGAGTCTTGACTTGTCCCAGGAGTTAGCAAGCACATTCAGTAGGATAAATGAACTTAAATTTGATTAGCTGTGTGTCTGCCTGAAGCCATTTAGTAGAGCGCTTTAATTCTACAGGGTTTTTTACAAAACTCATTAAAAGCGGGCCAACAAAGGAACCCTGTTCTGCAGCTGGTAATTACAGCTCTTTATGTGGGAGTGGGAACCTCCCTTTTCTCCTCCTGTTTGTACACAAAAGGCAGGGACGCTCTGCCCGGCCTTCCACAGCCATTCATCTCAGGAGCTAAAAATCAAAATTAAGTCCACAAGTGTCTGCACGCACGTCGGTCTGTCGGTCCAACAGAAAGCCCTGACCCTGGAGGGACCATGTGGACATTTCTGGCTCTCTGATTGGTTTTCTGCTTGAGGCTTGTTTTTAGTCAACAGGTTACAGGGCTGACTCCCTCCAAGTAGGCGACATGAAGTTCTCAGTGAGCATTTCACAGGGCTGTGGCAAAAAGGCCTGCTTTAATTGTCGTTAGGTGCTCTCTGCTTCAGTGGGATGTAGCAGGGAGAGCCCAGTCATTCATGGTTTTAAGGCCCTGCTCACCTGAGGTGTAATCAGACCCGGAGGAGTGTGGCCCCAGGCCAGTGACTCAGTATCACGGCCCCAGTTGCCTCCCTGTAAGGTGATTTTAACGTTTGGAACCTGGATGCAGGAGGATTGAGGAGGTGGGACTTGGGGCTTCGTTCACACGAGGAGCTGGGAGCTAGGCATTCTGTTGTGGCAGCATTGGTTTGCAGAGAATATTGAATCCTTAGTGAATGTAGACGAGATCATATTCCAAGGGAGACTGAACAAATGTACTCACTGTGGAGACGGGCAGCCCTACCCTGCCTTCTCCCAATGCTGCCCTTCCTTAGGTGCTCCGCAGCATCTGTGAGCCATGTTAGCCCAGATCTGCATATCTGAGCTCCAAACAGCCTCCCCCAGGGCCCCTTTCTCTGCCCTTTGTTGCCCTTTATCAAGATGTAAGTAAGTGTGTGCATGTGTGCACACGTGCCCATCAGTCTATACACATGAGTTTGTGTTTAGTAGGAAGCTGTTAAGAAGTCTGCCTTGGCCATTAAAGACTATAAAGAGGAAAAAGAACAAAGCAAGTTAAATCGTTCTTTGAGATTATGCTATCTGCTGCCTCTAGTGAGTTCTATCAGTTGCACACTCATTTTAGTGAAAGTGTTTGTTTAACAGGTGGGTGCACACGGATGGGAGCAGGTGTGGGCCGCTGAGGGGTAACACCAAGTTGCTGCGGGTGGCTCCTGTTCTGTAGCTTGGTGGGTGGGGAGCCGCCGGCGAGTGCTGATCTGTGGTGGGTGGACATGAGGTTCAGTGCCTCGGTCTCCACCACTCTGGTGGTGTCGTTGAAGGCCTGCCTGACTTCGTTCAGCATATCACTTGCTTGACCCAGAAGTACACATTAGGGCCCCAGAAAAATGTTCAGTCCCACTGCAAGTTACATTTTTGGTTTTTCTCTTCAGTGTGCTCGAGGCAGTCTTAACAGGGCAAATTGATTTGGCTATATTCAGTAAACCTAATGTATTCACGACATTATATAAGCACAAAGTAAATATTCGAAGAACTGGGATGCTTTCCTTTCCCTTCTAGTTCCTAAGATCTCACGTGCATCCTCACTCAGAGCCTGCCTCCCTCCACAAGTGCCTTGCCCAGTGCCAGTAGCCACAGTGGCCAGCTGGTGGTCAGCCCAGCTCTGGTATAAGTCCCTATTGTTAAAGCAAGGCCTAGCTTCTTGAAGGAATGCAAAACTGTGCCACACACAAAGCAGAGATGTTCTGAGGTCACATACGGAGAGGCTGAGGGGCTGCAATGATGAGGGGCTGGGTGACTGAGGGCCGTGTGTTAATGCATGTCTCCGAGAATGGTGGGGAGGGGGTGCTCTGGCCTGACTCCCATGGGAGCGTCCAAGGCAGGTGACCCCCTGTGGCTTCCATTAGGTTCCCAGGTTGAATTGACTGCCCTGTGCAGCAGGAGGTGGTGGCTTGTGGCCCTGGTTGACACCACCTAACCTCTCTCTCCAGCTGCCCATAGAAGTGTTGCTGAGACTCAGGCCACAGTCTCCTTGCTCAGCTAGCCCAGGGTGTGGGGGCCGCCCATGGAGTCTCACATCCAAGTGGAACTCTGAGGACCCCCCACCCACCCCTACCCCCGCCACCACTGCTATGCACGGTTCTCGAGAGCTACTTTGTCTGGAGCCTTTTAAATAAGAATTTCCACATCCAGGCATGTGTACTCCTGACTACAGTGTTCCCCCCAGCTGAAGACTGATGCCACTGTATCAATGTTACCTTTAAAACGTGCTGCAATGGTAACCTCTGTGTCTCTTTTGCTTTTTCTTCAAGATGAATGATTTCGCAATCAAGAACATGGACCAAGTGGCCCCTGTCGCCAACAGTTTTCGAGGGACACTCAAGGTGTGTGCTTCTTAATTCAATTTTCTTGACAATTTCAGAAATTGCGTTAATAAGAGAGGACCCCATGTTGGACCGGGTCCCAGAAAACTGGTTCTGGCCTCAGGTTTTAAATATCTTACCTGTGTGTCTCTTGGGGAAATTGTTTACTCCCTCTGAGCCTCAGTTTTCTGCACTATAAAATGGGTATTGTGATGCTGTTTGTACCTGTACCCCAAGATATGAAAGCAGTTCATTTGCAGATGAGGTAGCTGCTGCAGTCTATTCATGAGGCTCCTTTCAGATTGGACGAACAAGTCCCATGATTCTTGAAAACAGCTGGCGAGGCTGTGTCCACCACTTTTTTATCCACTCCGGAGTTCTCATGGCTGATCAAAAGGCTATTTATTTTTTAACTTCTTTACATTTATTTATTTGTACCTGTGTGCTCGTACCACAGTACACATGTAGAGGTCAGAGGACAGTTTGTGGGGGTCACTTCTCTCCTTCCTTCCACCATGTGGGCCCTGGGGGTCAAGCTCAGGTCACCAGGCTTGGCACCAAGTGTCTTTACCCACTGATCGATCTCAACATTCCCAGAAGGCTGTTTGTAAACTGAACGAGCTGAGAATAGATATCTTGGTGCTGTTTCCATCAGGAGGGGCTGCACCCACGAGGTTACAGGGAGCTGCTCCTCTGGTGCAGCAGCAGCAGCAGACCTGTTTCTACAAACCCCAAACAGATTAAAGGAGAAGGAGCTGGCTCCCCTGTGTAAACACTTTTCATGTCACGTCTGTGGGACACTCTTGTAGCATAAGCTGGTAATTTCGTGTGTGTATGTGTGTGTGTGTGTGTGTGTGTGTGCGCGTGTGTGCGTGTGTGCGTGTGTGTGCGCGCGCGCGCGCGCACACGCACGTATAGTAAAGAAGCCAGCCATGAGTGTCTCTCTCTATTCCTCTCCACTTATTTTTTGAGTCGGCATCTCTCCCTGAGCCTATTGCTCACCGGCTAGTGACTGGCTGGCCTTCGGGCGCCGAGAGCCTCCTGTCTCTACTCTCCTGTACCAGGATTCCAAAACCACAGGACAGTCTTTAGTGTTGGTTCTTGCCTTCCCCTTATTTGAGGCAGGGTCTCTTGTCTGCTGCTGTGTACACAGAGGCTGGCTGGCCCCAAGCTCCTGAGGACTGTCCTGTCTGCCCCCCTTCCCAGCACGCTGGGATGACAGACAGGGTCCCTCGTCCAGCCTCACGCGGGCTCTAGTGATCCCAACTCATGTCCTCAAGCTTGCCCAGCAATGCTTTTCCTACTGAGCCATCTCCCCAGTTCCCTGAGCCGTTTTTAAGGTTATGTGTCTGGGGCAAACTCCAGAAGTAGGACCTGGCACCCATTTTTCTATTACCGTGAAGTCACCAAATCCCAGTGCGTTTTCTTGTTTGATTTAGTCTTGTGTCTTAAGCATGGCAGAAATGGTGTAAGGAAGCCTGATGGAGCTGAGGCCACATACACCCCTAAGAAAAAACCCTTCTGTAAACGGAAAGAACTTGCTATATCCGGATTCGGAGAAGGCATTCACCCCCAGAGTCTATGTTGAAATGCATAGCAAGGCTTTGCATTGTTCTTTAACTTCCTAGTTTTAAAAAAAGAACTTCCAGAAAGACACTTCCTAGAGGCCAGGCAAGGCGTGGGGGAGTTTTTGTCTGACATCTCTTTAATATTTCGCGGAAATCATCCCCACATAAAGTCCCCTGTACGTCCAGCGGAGTGCCTCACATTCCTCAGTGGGCCTGCCCTCCTGGTCATTGGCAGTCCTGGGGGGTGAGGGCTGGGGCTGGGGCTGGCAGCCTGCCCTCTTGTGCAACACGCCATTCGCTCTTCTGCATTTCTGAAATGAAGGCCCAGCACTGAGCTGATTTTATTTGTAAATGTGTTACACATTTATTTGCCCATGATGCAACACATGGGTCATTGTGTTACACACGATGTGGGATTTCCAGATTATGTTGGGAAATAGGACTTTTCTTCGCGTTTCCTAAACAAGCCGTGCAGGGGCGGATCGGCCTTGTCGGGTGCGTTCTTGGTGCCTCTCCCTGCAGGGCTGCTGTTTTCCATAAGTGTTGCGTATGTGAGATCAGGCAGCCGTCTGTCGATGTGTCCAGGGCTTTGTCTTTACGTGGGTATCCGGCTTTTCCTGAAAGATGCCTTTGGAAGTCTCCTTGTAGTTGGTTTGAAGTTTCTTTTCCACGATCCTTTTTTATCATGGAAAGTGTTAGGGTTTGATTTTTTTTTTATTGTTGTTGTTTTTCACAGATTACTATTATCTGAACCACTGGAGTGATGAGGGAAGCTTCCCTCAAATTACTTCAAGTAGTAGACACTTCAAAGTAACTGTCCAAAGATAGAACAGCTTATTATTGTTTCAACTCCCCATTTCTTTCCAGCCTTCCCTTTTAGTTTGAAGTTCATTATACCAAAACACCCTGTCTGATGGAATGGGTGCTGGTCTTCTCTGGAGCACCCCTCTGTGTGGTCCTAAGATTCTGTTGCTTTTAGATGTACTTAACTTATTAATTTGATTGTGCGGCTAAAATAACGTCCCAGGCCGTCTGACCCTGTGAGAGTAATGAAAGAATCTAGAGTGAGATAGAATTGTTTGGATTACTTTGAACTTTTTAGGAAGTGTGCTTCCAGTACTGAGAGGTCATTGGCCCATGTTGCTTTAGAATGGCCGATGTCATCAGGAACTGTGGACCAATAAGAAAACACGTCGAGTGAGTTCATGTGGCATCTCTCTTTCTCTTCCCTGTGCCTGCAGCGCCAGCCAGCCTTTGACACCTTTGATGGTTCTCTGTTCGCTGTGTTCCCCTCTCTCAGTGAAGAGCAGACACTCCAAGAAGTGCCCACGGGCTTGGATTCCGTCTCCCATGGTAATTCGCCCCTCCAACCTAGCAGAGATGGTACATAGCTTCCTTCAGTAGCTGGGTTAATAAAGCCATGACCAGTTAATAGAAACAGATCATTCTCTAGCCAAGAATGCTGCTATCTTGAGTATTGGGTATAGACAGTCTGATGGACTGATGGACGTCTTCTCCCAGTGCCTGGGAGAAGGCAGTTTTCCTCTTGTGTGAGTAAACTGGTCATTCTGGTGTCTTCACGTGCGGTATCCACCTGTGAGCTGAGAACCTGTTGTCACTCATTGCCAGGAACTCCAAGAGTCCCACTTGGGGTGTTTTCAAACACTTCCTCATCTCCCTGGTGTTTTCTTCAAATGGAAGGGAATGAACATTGAAATGTGTCTCAGTTTCTAATGCTTAGTTCACATTTCTCGTTAAAACACCCCAATGTGCAAGCGCATGTGCGCACGTGCATACACACACACACATACACACACATACACACACACACACACCATTTTCCCTTTGAGTTTTGGGACCACAGATTACTCTTGCTCATCCTAACCCATCTGTATTTTGGTAGTAGTCCTCACTACTATTCTTTATTCTGCTCAAGGACTAGCATGTCAAATACGTCTCTACAATTACTTCATGGAGTTATTGGCTGGACACATTCCAGATTGATTTGTCATATAAAGTGGGTGCTGGAAAACATAGCCCAGAAAGATCTATCAAAGCGCCGTGCTTTCATAAGCATGGCGGCGTCTGGCAAGTCATTAATCGTTCCTGAAATTTCTGAGAGCATCAGAGAAGACTGTTTTTCAGAAAAGTTTGGGGTGTGCTTATTCCACAGTGCAGAATGTTGTCTAAGACGGGCAGGCCCAAGTTCCCCTGCCGCCTGCCCAGCTTGATGGACACAGTTCCCACCTCAGGCACTCAGTCACTGAAGGCAGCCAGGGACTGACTGTCTAGCCTTTTGACATTGCAATATGACATCGGTCATCTACAAAGGCCACACTCAAGAACCGTGCAATCAAGCTACAAAAACAAGGAAACTCTTATGTCTTGAATACCTCTGACAATTTTGCACTACATTCATCGCCGTCCGTGGCTGTGTACAGGACGCAGGCTGCAAGGCTGGACACACCTGAAGCCTTATGAACAGAAACCATACAATTTAAAATGTTCAAACGCGATTAGGTAGAAGTAGTGTTTCTGTGTGTTCCTGCTTTATGAAGCTTTGCAAAATACAGTATTTGATTTTTGTTTTAAAAGTTTCACACACACACACACACACACACACACACACACACACACACACACGGGACTTTGCCAGGTTGTCTTGGAACTCCCTGTGTAGCCCAGGTTACCTCATCATCCTCCTGTCTCTGTTTCCCAAATGTTAAGATTACAGCTGTGTACAGCCAAACTCATTTTTATTCTAGATTCTTCTTTCTGTAAGAATTTTGTAGAATTCTAAGAAGCATAATTTGTTTGGTTCTTAATGCCATTGCTTACTTTCTTAAAAGAAAACAATAGCACGTCAAATTATATCTCTGTGATTATTGTAATAGAGTATACTTTTAAATTTTTTTTTTCTTGTTTGCTCTTGGAGTTTTTTGGTAATACCGAGTATGGAACCCAGAGCCTCCTGCGTGCTAGGTGAGTGCTCAAGCACTGACTTGCACCCCAGCCCCATGGCTGTGTTCTGTTAAAAAATCCTGTTGAGATCTGTGATCACAGCTCTCTGGAGACTGGGGCACATCCTAAGCTCCTGTTGACGTCGCCGCCCTGGTCCTGATGTCCCTGTGCTCTCTCTCTCTAGACGCAGCCAGCTGTGAGCTGCCCTTGCTCACACCCTGCAGCAAGGCCGTGATGAGCCAAGCCTTAAAAGCCACCTTCAGTGGTTTCCACAAGGAGCAACGGCGTCTTGGCATTCCCAAAAGTAAGTGCTGGGCTTTGAGGCTGGGGAGTCCCTGAAAGACGTGTGAGGGACTGGTTTGGCTGGGCCTGTCTTTAAGATGCTCTTAGTTGTCTTGCAAGAAGTAGCAAGAGTGTAGGAAGAATGCGGCTGCCCTATGCTATGGCCTGCTGCACGTCTAACCCTGCACTCGTTAAACACCAAGTGCCACTGGTGTCCTAGAACACGCCTGGGTCACGGCACAGTGGTGTCCCGTTCATGTCGTGGTTTGGAGCTGCCCAGGCTTGGCGAGTTGTCGAAGGCCACTACGGCCTCCCTGCCTTCCAGCTGTTCACCAGCGTTGTCCTTTCTCGCCTTCCCTGCACAGACCCCTGGCTCTGGAGCGAGCAGCAGGTGTGCCAGTGGCTACTCTGGGCCACCAATGAGTTCAGCCTGGTGAACGTGAATCTGCAGCGGTTTGGCATGAACGGCCAGATGCTGTGTAACCTCGGCAAGGAGCGTTTCCTGGAGCTGGCACCTGACTTTGTGGGTGACATCCTCTGGGAACATCTGGAGCAGATGCTCAAAGGTAAGGCTGCAGGACTTGGGGAGGCAGGGACCCAGACAGCAGGAAGGTGTGCCCTTCCACCTCGGGCTGCCCGGTGGCGCAGAGTCCATTGCTTTAGAACACCCCCAAGCGAGTCAAATGGGGAGGCGATGACAGGTCTTCATTCCATGGAGGGAAGTGTGTGTGATATTCGTGCCAGGTGTAGCCACAAGGCAACAGCCTGAGTCACCAAATTGCTGGTTGTTGCCAGGCTGCCCTGGTTACGCCAGCTCAGAGCACCTTGGATATGTAGGCCAGCCAGGGTGCCAGGTGGGTGAGCTCACTGGAAGAGCCAAGAGAGACAGGGATGCTTGAATGTAAGGCGGCATACGCAGATCACTGTGGATTTTATAGGAAAATTACTCCAGTCCACTGAGGATTTTGGAGTGCAGGCTGTAACTGATCGACTCATGTACACACTGAAATGTTAAGGGTAAGCACTGAACTCAGAAATCTCATCGAGGCTAGAGACATTCTTGTCTCAGACCTCAAAAATCATCAAGACCTACTTAGAAGATACCTGGGTTTAATGAGGGACAGTTAGACTAACTTAAGTTAAAAAACCAAAAAAGTAAGAAAATGGTTAGCACCATAATTAAACACATCTGCTTTTCAATGTATAAACTCAGAATCTCATTTGGGGTTCTGTTGCCAGGGCTGTTTAGTTATGGCTTCCTAGAGCCAGGGAAACTGACTTTAAAGACCCCCGATTCTCTGGGAACGTCTTACCCACTGCGTTTCTGGGCAGCTGTTTATACGGCGAGCCTGTTCAGCGTGTGTGTTTGTGTTGCTGGCTTCTAGGGATGGAGTTTGTGATCGTGTGTTCCCGGTAAGGGCATTTACACAGAACACACACTTGCCCTGTGGACCTCACGACATCCCAGACTAACCTGTAGAGGATGTTAAGCCTCACAGGGCAGGAACCAAGTCCATTTCCTTCACCCACTGTTTTCCCAGCCTCAGGACAGATGGCGTTTCATAAACATCGGCGTGAAATGAATATACACAAGTTGGACTGTTCTAGACAGTGATGTCACCCCAGATTATTAGAAAACTTATCCCAGATTATTAGAAAAATGTATCATAAATTTTTTTTTTTTAAGACACATAAGGGGGTTGAAATGAAATGGAATGTGAAGGGCAAAATGAGTCATTCTGATATCGGCAATACCGGAGCATAGAGGTGTTGCTTTTCTTGTGGAGTTTTTAAACTGGGTTTGATGTCTGTGTCTATTTTTCAGAGAACCAAGAAAAGACAGAAGACCAGTATGAAGAAAACTCACACCTCAACGCGGTTCCTCATTGGATCAGCAGCAATACATTAGGTCAGTCAGCTGACCGTTTCTTAAAATCTCTGGTTTTGGTCTCTCAAGCCCCTCAGGTAGCCTAGACCTCTTCCTGTGGTGGCTACACACAGCTATTGCCCTACTAAGCAGCTGGAACATGGCAGATCCACGTGAAATGTGTAATGAGAATCTAAGACTCTGACTCATCTCTACTAACTCAGAGGTCATAAAATGAAACCAAGAATATAAACTATTCCTTGATGAGTTAGGATACTGTTTATATATTGAGGTGACCACTGATACACTGAGCAGTTAAAATGGATAATTGACTTCACCTGTTCCTGGGGTTTTTAATGTGGCCACTGGAAAACTTAGCCTTGCTTAAGGGGCTCATATAATCTAGGAGTCAACACTGTTCAAGGCCATTCTAACCATGAGGAGGAGAAAGAAGTCAGGAGGCACCAGGGTAGCAGAGGATGTGGCCTCAAGTGTGCGGAAGGCAGTGACTGTGCTCTGAACTTGGCACCCGGGACACCTGTTTGAAAGCAGGGTCCCTGGGGGTGGCCCACAAGGTCGGGTGAGGGTCTTCCTGTTGTGACGGTGACTTTAACAGCTCTGCCATCTGACCCATCCTTGCATTCAGGCTTCGGCATGGAACAGGCTCCATATGGAATGCAGGCACAAAGCTACGCCAAAGACAGCCTCCTGGACAGCATGTGCCCGCCCTCTGCGACGCCTGCAGCTCTTGGCTCCGAGCAGGAGTTCCAGATGTTGCCCAAGTCTCGGCTCAATACCGTCAGTGTCAATTACTGTTCCGTCAGCCAGGACTTCCCCGGCGGCGGCAACTTGAATTTGCTCACCAACAGCTCTGGTAAGAGAACATTCTAGAATAAGGTTGTTGGTTTGTCCTGGAAGCCATTCAGGATGAGAGATGCTTGGTCAGGACATCCTGTCCTCTGCCATTGGAGCAGGAGGTTAAAGGACGGGGTCGCCTTCCATGTGACTTTCCAAAAAAGCACAACCTGTTTGAGACCCTGGTCCGAATTCTGTAGGTATCGAGTGAGCAATACTGAACAGCTTAACCACTTTAAGCTAACTTCCTTGCGGTAGGGTACTCTTGTTGAGACACATGGGAATGTGCCAGATTGCTGTCTAAGGGTGTAACAGACACGGTCCTCACAGCTCAGGTGTGTACATCTGGTTGGATGAACACAGCTGTGTACACCTGTGTTACAGCCATCCACGTGGAGATAGAGTTTCTAGCTTATCTGTAAGGTTCCTTCCTGTCCCTTCCCAGCCCTCTTCATCATCACAGAGTGGTTTCTGCTGTCCTGGGGCTTCACAGGGATGGGCTCCTGCTACCTGTTTTCTTCGGGATTTGTCTGTGTTGTACCATTTCTTCTTTCTCATGGCTATGTAGTGTTCTACATTTTATCCACGTGTCTGTTGGAGGAAGGTGTTACTTGTACATAACCTTATCCTAAGAAATTAGCACCTGAGTCTAAAAGTGCTTGGAGAGGGTCTGAATGATGCTGTCCCTGAAGTGTATATATCTGAACTGGGGGTAGCTGGCAGTAATGGAGGAATTGGGACCAAGGTGCACCTGAATGGATGACCCAGGGCCACTGGCCCTTCTCACATCTTGGAGGGGTCTCAGCATGTGTTTGGTTGTTTTTTTAACAGGGAAACCCAAGGACCACGACTCTCCAGAGAACGGTGCGGACAGCTTCGAGAGCTCAGACTCGCTGCTGCGGTCCTGGAACAGCCAGTCGTCGCTGCTGGACGTACAGCGGGTGCCTTCCTTTGAGAGCTTCGAGGAGGACTGTAGCCAGCCCCTGTGCCTCAATAAGCCGACCATGTCCTTCAAGGACTACATCCAAGAGAGGAGCGACCCAGTTGAGCAAGGCAAACCGGTTATTCCTGCGGCAGTACTGGCCGGCTTCACCGGTGAGTGTGCACTCGGGGCCCCGTCGTCGGGCCCCTGTGTGACTGGCTGCAGTGGCCGTCATGCTGCTGTGACACTTTTCCAAGTCTGGCTGTGACACTCACGCTCTGAGGTTCCCTGAACCCAAGTCCCACAAGACCAGGCTTGCAGAAGTTTTCATGTTAGGGTCTCGGGGTGGGAGAAGATCCCAGGCCACACCCTCTACCTGGGACAGGAGGGGGAGGGTGGGAGACGGGACAGATGGACAGACTCGTCCTGGCGCTGACTCACACTCTGGATCTCTAGGAATGTAAACTGGCCTGGGGAAGGGCGGGAGCTAGCTCACAGGCTGCCAGCGCTATTTACCTCTCTTGGCCTCCAAAACCATCTGAGAGGAGGAGAGAGCTCTTCTAGGCAGAGACCGAATGAATCTTAAAGCTGTTTTTAGAACAAGACAATTTCAGAACTGGGGCAGAAATACCAAGAATGTTCATTTTCACTGCTGCTTCAGATGCCTTTAAATAGACCCTCTTCTCATATGCTGGCCATAAGAAGCCACTGTGGATTAAAAAAAAAAAAAAAGCCACTTAAAAAATATAAGATTAAAATGAGGATGTGTGGATTTTTTTTTTCATCATCAAAAACAAATGGCTACTTATATGTATAAAGACTCATAAAGGGGTTTGAACCTAAGGCCGTTTTGATACCTAGGAATCCAAGGATTACTAAGAAAACCCCACAGAATTAGGAGTGTCTACCTGGATGGTAATAGTAGTAGTACTGTTTGTTGGCTAGCCCAGCCTGTGGCCAGTGGTGTTACCACGGGTAGTGTGGAAACCCACTGGAGAGTCAGTTCAGAGGTGGCAAGCCCTGGTGGCCACTGAAGTGAGTCAGCTCAGTCTGGTTCCGTCTGAGGCCTTTCTGTGGGTCCCCAAAGGCTTTTCATGTTTGTGGGCCAGGTGACAGCTGGGCTTAGGGTCAGATCTCAGTTTCCCCCCTGAACCACGATAGGGAACCAAGACAGGTTGCTGTCCTGAGTACATCCTTAAGGAAGACGAGGCTGCGGGAAGCCCCCCTCTCAAGGTGGTAGCTCTGAGTATGGAGCTAAGACAGACAGTTGTCAACATAGGTTACCCCGGGAGTGTGCTGTGTGCAGGAAACTGTCTGCACGTGGTCATGAGAGATGTGCCTGTGATACAATGACCCTTAACACCCACCTCAGCCCCGTGGGGTGTCTCTAGAAATAGAAAGCATGAAACAGCAGGAAGATTGGTGCTGATGGGGGTTGCTAGCCCCGTGTCCTGCTCCCAGAAGGACAAACGGCCACAGCGGCCGAGGCAGAGCCTTGGTCCGGCCGTCTCCTGGGAGGAGGAGTGGGTAGGAAGGGGAGGTACCGCAGCTTCTGCCCATCAGAGTGTGTCCCCGAGACCCGACCTGCTCATCAGCAACGTGCCCGGTGGGGTCCATGTTCTCAGGACAGCCTGGTCACCGGGAGGGTCAGATCCCTGCCCTTCTTGCAGAATCCCCAGTAACCCGCCTCCCTTTATCCCCAGGAAGTGGACCGATCCAGCTGTGGCAGTTCCTTCTGGAGCTGCTCTCTGACAAGTCCTGCCAATCCTTTATCAGCTGGACCGGGGACGGATGGGAGTTCAAGCTTGCCGACCCTGATGAGGTATGACCGCTTGCACTCCCAACCCCAAAGCTAACCCTGGGCACAAGGAAAGTCAACAGAGCCAGCAAGAGTCCTTCTTCTGCCAGGAGTGCCCTGGCTCTTGGGCTAGCTGACCTGAAGCCACACTGCCTGGTTGGTGAATGGCCTGGGGTCCTTAGGGCAGTGCCCTCCTTCCATGTCTGTCAGAGGTTCTCTGGTGACCCTCAGCAAGCTCTGCAGGGAGTTCACCTTTGTCCCAAGTTGGATAAGGCACAGAGCCGCCAGGCGGCCTTCAGGGTTGGCCCCGGGGCCCTCTCCTGGAGATGGCTTTGGTAGGGCATGATGCCAGCAGTAGATGTAATCTGCTCCCGTCTCTGTGTCTGGGGGAATAAGCGTGTCTCATGGGGCAGGACAGTCTCTACAGCTATCACATGACTTGAAAGGTGTCTCCACTGGCCGAGTGGCTGCCTAGCTTGCTCACATCCATGGCTTCTATCCCCAGCACCACATAAATCAGGTGTGACGGCACATGCCTGCCTGCAATCTCAGCAGGGAAATTGCTATGGATATCGCTCTGTAGACAGGAAAACTTTCAGCCACAGGAAGTAGAGGTTGGAAGATGAGTGGCTAGCCTGGGATACATGAGACTCTGGCTTTTTAAAAGAGTGGGGGTGGGGAGGAGTCGAAATAAGAATTACGGAGGATGGTTAACAGCAGATGTCCCTGTCCTGGGCACTCCTGGTTCCAAATAGTTGGCCCCAGGAGGCTTTGCTGAGATGGAGCTGGGGGCAGAGACAGGGATATCACTGGCCCTTGTACAGAGAAGCATCTGTGCACATTTAAAGTGGCCCAGACAGGTGACTGTCGGGTCCTTTAGGGTGAGCATCTGGGGCCAGGGGAGCCACTCGTGGTTCGAGTGGCCATGGGTGACTCTGGCCTTCCCACGTCTTCCCACAGGTGGCCCGCCGATGGGGAAAGAGGAAAAACAAGCCAAAGATGAACTACGAGAAGCTGAGCCGGGGCTTACGCTACTACTATGACAAAAACATCATCCACAAGACGTCAGGCAAGCGCTACGTGTACCGCTTCGTGTGTGACCTGCAGAACTTGCTGGGGTTCACTCCTGAGGAACTGCATGCCATCCTGGGTGTCCAGCCTGATACAGAAGACTGAGGTCCTCAGGACAACCCTGAGCTGGCCCCAGGCCCGGGGACTTGAGTGGGAAGCCCGTCCTGACCCACTGTTCCAAAGACCCATGGGAGGGCAGGATGGAACCCCTCTGGAGTCGTCAAGCAGCAGCGGCCTTCTTTCATCCCATGCCTCTTCCACAAGGCCAACTCCCCAGTGGTGGAAGGTGGCATGGCCTCTCTGCCCTGTAGCGAGACCCAGAAGGGAAGAGGCTCTGGGGAAGCCACGGTAGCACCGAGCAGGCTGTGTGCCGATCACAGTCGTTACGGCTATTTGAGATGCTCCAGTGAGCCAGCACGTGATGGACGCACAGACACTGAAAAGCACTGTTTTTCCTTTGGCCTTTTGCCATCAGGAGTAGCAAACGCAGAAGCCACCTCCTCTTGAGAGCGGGCTAGGCAGGTGGAGAGCAGCCATGGCTCCATTTTGGAAGTCAGTTTGTACATATTATTGTATCTTATAATGTCAGAATCCGCCAACAGTTCTATTTAACAGAAATTGTATATTGTATTTAAAGTAATTATAACTGTGCTTGAGTCAAGAATGCGATACCTGATAGGTTATCTTTTTTTTTTCCACTAGCACATAGAAACATCATCATTTTACACAGATTTAATCTCTTAGGGGCCGACTGAGAGAAATCATAATATACTGTTTTCATTTGATTTTTTTTTTTTCCAACAGGAATGGGGTCTGAGGGATGACCCCTGGTTTATACTTTTGTTTTGTTTTGTTTTTGTTGTTATTTTAGTTCTGACTTGCTCATTATCTGGCCAGGACTTTGTATATTGGGGTTTTTTATAAGAAATTTAATGTTATTATTTTAGGGGGCCTCAGGCCTTTCCACTTCCTCCTGGACTGTAAAGTGAAAGCTGTAAAGCAGTATTTTTCTTGACAAATGGCACGTGTTTTCCACTTCTGCATGCCTTAAGTCGGTTTATACACAAATGTATTTTATTTTTTGGCGTACCTGTGTTTTCCAGGCAGCCTCCCCTCCCCCAGCCAGCCCTTCTCCTTCCTTCGCCCCGAGGTATTCTGTGTGACTACAATAAGAAGACTATTTTTGGAAATATATGACTCCTTTTCAGAGATCAGAAGGGATTTATGTAGCAGCTATTTTTACTGCAAAAGTAACTCACTGGAAAAAAATCGTAATTTGTACGAAAGCTTTATTTTTATCTTAGCTCGTGTAAAGGGAAATGTGTTGGGCAGGGCCGTCGGGAGGGATCTTCCATCTGCCTTGACCTTAAATGAAGCAGGGCACTTCCCATCTCACTGACGTGCCGTGTGTTCTTACCGTCTGGGTTGCATGTTCTTCTTTCTGCTCCTCCGTGCCCTCAGAGAATTTACTCCTCTTACGTTCTTGGCCGTGGATACCCAGAAGCACAGACAGGGCAAGCAAGACGGGAAGCGGTGTGGCGTGGGTTGTTTGATGTTCTCATCGGGTGAAGCGCTCACTCTGCCGTGAGACCTCGCACTCTCATCCAGCCGTTTGCCAGCCAGGGTGGCCTCGGAGCCAGCAGGTGATACTGATAAAGAGTCATCATACCACGAGACGACCTCGCAATGGATACAAGACCAGCTGGGACCTGCTGTGCCAGTCCTGGGAGTCTTAGTCTGCAAGCCCAGAAAGAAAAAAAAAATGCTTTGCAGTTAAGCAGAGGATGCCCTTCAAGTGGGACCTGTGTGTCCCTGGAGACACGGACTGGGGACATGCTCCTGTCAAAAGCTCAGCCGTCACTGCGGTTGATAGCAGCTGAGCCACATGAAATTGCCATGTTTAGCCTGAGTTTTGTCTGCCAAAACGGCGGCTTTACACGGTTGAATCTAACCATTATGGAAGTTCTTGGAAGTCTTTGGCATTGTCTTAAGTATAAAGGTTTTGTAATTTGGCTTTTTCTTCCTCAAATAATAAAGTATTTGGTTTATGCCAATGCCTCCTTGTAATGTTGGCTCCTTGGAATATTTCTCCTTCCCAGTCCGGATACAAAGGAGGTAGATGAGGATTTGAACCCGTTCTGTACCTTCATCTGTATGGCATGAAAATCTGGTCTACAGCTCATTGGTCTAGAAACAAGATGGGATCCATTGAGCCCTTCCTCAAGGAATTAAAAAAAAAAAAATGTTTCTTGTGAAAAATTACCTAGGAAAAGATTGGAATAGAAAAATTGGCCTTGTCTTCATCAGAAGTCTGGAGAGAGGAAAACTTTAGGAAGCTTGTATGAAATGTTAGGATTTGAAGTTGAAGCCATGTTTCATCTGAGGCCACACATTCCCCTCACTGGAATTCTGATAGAGGCAAGACAGCAGTACGGCTCATGGTCACAGAATACACGTTGGCTCCCAGGCTGTTGCCACACTCTAGAATCCACAAACTAAGAAGCAGACCACACCCAGGCCTCACAAGTTTCCCAACTGCCTGTGACAGTGTTAAGACTGGGAGTCGGCAGGCGGTAAAATCAGTGTCTCACCCTCCAGGGAGCTGGTGGCCAATGAGTCAACCACAACCCTATCCATCCCTGGTTATCATATTACAAATTAATTTTTAAAAAACTAAGTCATGGCCAGAGAGGTAGGGCAGCTCTGCAGTGGCCCTCACCTGTTCTTACAGAGGGCACAGGTCTGGCTCTCAGCACTCACCCAGAAGCTCACACAAAACTCCATTTCCAGGGGATCCAACACTCCCAGTTTCTGTGGCGATGTGAACTTGTGGTGTATACACACATGGAGACAAGTATAAATTTTTTAAATGTTTAGAGTTTTCATTCAAAATCATACATTACTTATTAGCATAATAGCATTTAACATTTTTTCAAGTATATTATAGCATGGTTTTCTATGTTTGCACATCTCTTTAATGTTTGGGTTCTTGTGTCTTGAGTATATAAAGGAAGTCAGGCCTAACAGATTCATAATCAAATCAAGGAAGCACATTCAATGACTGTCAGATACTGTGAATATTTTATGTGATACTGCAACATAAACACAAGAGGAGAGGTCAGCTGTGATTGGGTGAAGCCATACAACATAAACACAAGAGGAGAGGTTAGCTGTGATTGGGTGAAGCCATACAACATAAACACAAGAGGAGAGGTCAGCTGTGATTGGGTGAAGCCATACAACATAAACACAAGAGGAGAGGTCAGCTGTGATTGGGTGAAGCCATACAACAAGCCTTCTGCTACTGTGTTCTCTCACATCAGTTTATCCTGGATCCTTGCCCATGTGTAATTTTGTAACTTGCATTGGTTATTTGGAAAATACCGACTCAAATGAGAACACAGTTTAGTAGACACTGTCAAAGGGTTACTGGACTTAATATCATGCCCAGCTTTACAGAAAAGCTTCAGGAAGCTTATCAGGCTCACAGTGACATATACAAATTCTTGAACATTGAAAGTTCAACCTTTGATCATCAACAACCATATTTTCCTAAATTGTTTGCTCTGAAGAATCAAGCTTGTCTCATTTAATTTTGAGAAACAACCAGTCAAATATCCATGGTAAGGTATAGTTTGCCAATTGTTCTTTCAGGCAAAAACCTTATTTGGATGAAGTGGTTAGTTTAGCTGGTAACTCTAACATGGCTGCATTTCCTTGGGGCTGTCACCATATTTATTCAGAATGCAGCAGACTTCTATTACAGAGAAGTTAGAGGTCTGTTCTGTGAGCAAGTGGATCTTAACTGCCTTATCAAATCCATTTTTATATGTGACCTTTGTCGGGGGTTCTTTATTCTTTACAATGTGGTGAAGAAAGCAATGACGTCAGTCTGCTCTGACCTCTGAAGAGGCGCCAGGAGTCTTAATAATTTTTGTGTTTGCACCAAGGCCAATGTCAACACAGTAAAAAAGAGTAAACAGATCAGTATTATTACAAAACATTTTTAACCTTAAGGAGAGCCGTGAAAGCATCTTAGAAACCCCAGAAGCACACTGTGAGAGCCATTCTAGAAAGGAGAGAAGCTTGCACAGAACCAAAGGAATAGACTATGGCAGAGGCAGGCAAATGAGCCCTGGACCCCTGGAATCCAGTGCCCTGGTAACCATTGCATCCCTCCATAGTTAACAAGGATGCATTTTTGCTTAAACACTTGAAAACTCTCCTTTCTTGTTCCTTTATGATACACCACTCCAATTCTAAACCTTCTAAGAAAATTAGTGTATTTTACTACATATATTTGATAGTTCTGAATCATATTGAAATGTAATTATCTGTTTAATAAAAGTGTTAGTTCTCTGTCACTAAAACAAAAAACTTGAGATAACCTGTTTATACAGATAACAGGTTCTTCGGGCTTACAGCCTGGAGGTGCCAGGCCCAGGGTCAGCTGCCTGCACTGTGGTGAGCAAATGCTTCATGGTGCCATCTTTGGGCACAGCAGAGTTCCCTGGCTTGTGACCAGAGAGCAGCAGAGAAAGAGGAGGTATGCTCCATGTGATCTGAGGACCCCTGAAGACCTCTCACCAGGCCCTAATGGGGATCAAGTCTTCAACATATGGACAGTTGAGGACATTCAAAGACAGCAACATGATATGACTCGTCTAGGCCTGTGAGATGGCCTTGTAGGTAAAAGCACTTGCCTCCCAAACCCGGAGACCTGAGTTTAATGCCCAGAGACCACGGTGAGAAAACCAACGCCTGAAGGTTGACCTCTGACCTCCACACAAGTGATATGGCATACGTACACACAACAAATTAATTAACATTTTTAATTTTTTAAAGCTTTTTCATTGTTTTTCTGTGATACCAGGAAATGAAAAACAGGGCCCTGTGTTTTCTAAGGCAAGTAAAGCTGTACCCCCAGAACTTGAGTCATTTAGAAAAACATTTCAAGGCTCATTCTGTCCTTTTAAAAACTCTATTATTTTTTCTAAAGGTACAAAAAAAATGATGTGTGGTTTTTTTTTAACCACGTGACTATAAAATTTTTACTCCAAGCCCACTAATGAATTAGCAATCCTTTTATACAAGGTAATTAGTCATTTGTGAAGATATTATCAATTCAGATGTTTTATACTTGTGACTGATTTCAATTTAATATAATTTCTATGAAATTTACCAGAAAAAGAGAAGGGAACTCATATATGTAGAAAAGTCATTTTTTCTTTAATATATTCTTATTACATTCATATGAGAGAGAGAGAGAGAGAGAGAGACAGACAGACAGACAGAGAGAGAGAGAGAGAGAGAGACAGAGAGAGAGAGAGAGAGAGAGAGAGAGAGAGAGAGAGAGAGAGAGACAGTACTCATGTGGAAGTCTGAAAAGAACTTGAGAGTCAGGTCTCTCCTTCCACCATGTGGGACCTAAAGATGGAGCTCATTATTAGGCTTGGCTGAGAGCGCCTTTATCCACTACCCATCTCACTGGCCCCTCATATTTTTCTTATCATACTCAAAACTGAGACGCTGCTGAGGTGAGGGGTGTAGCCTCTCTGTGGTGGGAAAATAGCGAAATTAACACTGGGACAGTGGTGTACACCTTGTAATTCTAAAGCTCAAGAGGCAGAGGCAGGAGGATTGTCAGAAGTTCAAGGCCATTTTACTCTACATGTCAAGTTCCAGGCTTGATAGAGCTTTTTAGTGAGAAAAACAAGACAGACAGGAGTCAACTCAATCACTCTGGGCTCACAGCACCTCCTAGCCACCCTGGCCTGTTGCTGCCTCGCTTCCTTTTCCAACAGTGGTTCCAGACAGCGAGGGGAACGAACTCCTGGCAGATGATGAAGAACCCAGTGGAGCTGCTCAGTGGGATGTGTGAGGTGCAGGATGTGGATGTTAAAGGGGTGATGTAGGAGCTGGGTGCAGAGCTGGGGTGGCGACTGTCTCATCATCCTTCTCTCCCAGAAACAGGTTCATTGAGATTGGGAGGCAGTGGAGGCTCTCACTCTCAGCAGCTCTGTCAGGTTCTGCTGTGTGAGCCAGGACGTGTGATGCACTCACTCTGCCTCAGTTTCCCCTTCAGGAAGTGAAGTCCATGGTTGGGTTACAAATTTGGATGTAAGCAGAGGAGGAGTGGGACATGGACTGCATGATCAGAACCCTCTAGCCAGAGAGTCTGTGAAGACGCAAGGGTTTCTGACAACCATGCCCCCAACCGTGTGAGCCAAGGTGTACCAAGCCAGAGTCTGTGAAGACGCAAGGGTTCCCAACAATCATGCCTCCATTCTTATAAGAAGCAACTGATACAGAGGCCAGTTAGAAAACTAGTTGTTAAGTGAACCAGAACTCAAAATCAGGGCTCTGTGTCCTAACGGAATTTTCTGGTCACAGAAGTAACAATCTATGCTCTGGGCTGAAGGTTCCCTCCAAAATTTGGGTTGCTATTTGCTTCTTTTGTGATAGTAGTGAGGATTGGGGTGTTCCAGGGGTGAGCTGCATATCGTCTCTGCCTGTTCAGTCCTGTAGTGACACACCAAAAAGACCCACAACAGGTACCAGAGCCTTGACATTGGACTTCTCCAGAACAGTGAGAAATAAATCTGCTTTCTTTATAAATTGCCCATCCTAGATTCTGTTGTAACACCAGGAAATGTAAAAATATGAAGTTAGAAATTTTGTTGATTTGTTTTTTTGTGACAATATCTCACTGTCTAGCTCAGGTTATCCTCTAACTTTGGGCGGTCCTCCTGCCTTAGCCTCCCAAATGTTGGGATTACAGGCATGAGGTGCCACACTCAGCTCTAAAACATGGAGGTGGGTTGAAATCATCAATACTCCCTGAATAATGAAAGAACTGCTAGAGGTAGCACCATTCCAGATTTCCAGTTGTATTAGAGAGCAATAGGAATAAAAACATCATGGTGGTGTTTAAAAAGACATTGATCAAGGGAATCAAATCAAAGACCCAGACATGATTCCACACACCTATAGACACATGATTTTTGACAGAGAAGCCAAACAGATACACTGGAAGAAAGACAGAATCTTCAACAGGTAGAAATAGCCTTGGCCAAACTACATGACTGCCTGTAGAAGAATGCAAATAGATCCACATCTACCACCCTGCACAAAACTCAACTCCAGACGGATCAAGAATCTCACAGAAGACGAGGCACCCTGAAACTGATCAAAGAGAAAGCGGGGAATCAGATTGAGCCCATTAGCACAGGAAAAGACTTTCTGAACGGGACATTGATAGCCCAGGCATTAAAACCCAACAATTAATAAATGGGACCCCAAGAAGCTGGAAAGCTTTTGTATGGCAAAGGGCACCACCAGGAAAAGTGGCAGCCTACAGATGAGAAAAGATCTTTACCAATTAATTATGTATCTGATATAAGGTTAGTATCTAAAATATACAAAGAACTAAAAGAAAATTGAACATCAAGAACACAAATAACTCGATTAAAAATGGAATACAGAACTAAACAGGGTTCTCAAAAGATGAAACACAAATGGCTGAGAAACACTTAAGTGTTCAACATCCTTAGCCATTGGGGAAATGCAAATTAAAAACGACTTTGAGGTTTCATTTTACCCCAGTCAAAATGGCCAAGATCAATAAAACAAATGACAGCAGATGCTGGTAAGGAGGACAGGGAAGGAGGATACTTATTCATTGCTGGTGGGAGTGAAAACTTGTACAACCACCATGGAAATCAGTGTTGGAGGTTTCTCAAAAGGCTGAAAATCAACCCACTACAATATCCAGCCACACTACTCTTGGTCATACTCCCAAAGAACTCTATATCCTACTTAGGACAGACTCACTTGCTCATCTGTGTTCATTGCTGCTCTATTCATAATAGCCAGAACTGGAAACTGCCTCAATGTCCATCAACCAATGAATAGATAATGAAAATCCAGAATATTTACACAATGGAATATTTTGCAGCTGTTAAGAAAAATGAAATTTGCAGGCAAATGGATAGAGCTAGGAAAAAAAATCATCCTGGGTGAGGATATCCAGAATAAGACAAATTGTGCATGTTTTCTCTTATATGTGGCTGCTATGTTTTAAGCTTTAGATATGGGTGCTCGATCCAAATAACCATAGAGGTTAGGTAGCTAACAAGGGACCAAGGAGGAGAAGGAGAGTCTTCCAAGGAAGGGGAAATAGAGTATAGTCTTATAAAGAGATAGAGGGGAACAAGAATATGGAGATGAAATGGGGAAGCGAGGGGAGGAGGGCGAAGGAGGGAATATGGGGAGGGACAGCTACCACTAAAGGTCCTTTGAAAAGCCCTATGAAAGCCTACTGCTGTAGAAGCTTCCTGAAATATATACACATAGGAAAGGAACTTAAAGGGAATCACTGTATAATGGGTGAGACAAGGCCCCAACTAGACATCTCATACTACTAAGTAAACTCTCCAGTGTCAGGAAAGGGTTACATCTTGTTGAGCCATTGGACAAAGGGGTCCCATAGACACACACACACACACACACACACACACACACACACACACCCCAAATCACAGGATATCGCAAAAGCTATTGGTTGCCCTCCACAATGTGATGGCAAGGCCCTATTGCTGAAGACACAACTCACTTACGTCATCACACATGGAGAAATCCAGCTGGTGCCATACTAGGAGCTTCACCCTGACTGACTGGCATTCATGGCACTGGAAGGTACTCTGCCAGAGGATAAATGTAATCATCAATCTTACCCAGCTACAAATCTTTCAACCTACGGCAATAACTTGCCGGTCAGACATATTGATGCAATAATAGCACAGATGTTATGGGAACAATCGAGCAGTTTTTTAACCAGATTTAAGGCCCATTCCATGGGATGGATGGAGCTCACACACGGCATTGCTAAAGTGGTCAAGAGCCTGAGGCTGTACAGATCATGGGCCTAGGGAAAAACCATAGATCAGAGCATTTCTCAGACCCAGTCAGAAACACCACTTCTTGCAGTAGATGGGAATTAACACAGAGACTCACAGCTAGACAATGTGCAGAGAGTGAGATGTCTTTATCTAGACCTCCTTGTCAAGGCTCAGAGATATGTCTGGAAGCAGAGGTGGAAAGATTGTAAGAGTCAGAGCTCATGGATGACTCCAAGGAAACCGTGTCTTCCAGACACTACAGGATTGATGCTAATAAATTCACATAGACTCCGACAGTGGTCCTAAGACCTACACAGGTTCAAACCAGACAAAATCCCAGCATGGAGAAAGGGAAGGGGACACAAAGTCCCACCCCTAACAATGAGCTATTTGCAATGGATACCTTGTGGTAAAAGGAAAATCTGTGGTCTCCACTGGGGTGTCACCGGGTGTATGAACACACTCCAGGGCAGGCCCCATGGCCAGGAGTAGCTGGCCAACACAAAATGAACTCCATTAGTTTTGTTGGGGGGAAGGGGACCACGTTTTGTTCCTTTATTTTGGATATTTTTGTCCTATTGGCTCTCGTGTGTGTGTGTGTGTGTGTGTGTGTGTGTGTGTGTGTGTGTGTGTTTTGATTTTTCAGTTTTAGGGTTTTGTTTTTGCTTTGAGAGAGAGAAAGGACATGGAATTGTATAGTTAGGGAGGCAGGGAGGATCTGGGAAGAGTTTAGGCACAGGGAAAGAATCTGATCAAAATATATTATATAAAATGATTTTCTTAAAATGAAAATAATAATTATTATTATTATTGAAAAGGGATTATCAATACTGTCCCAGATGCCACACAGGGGCTCCTTCAGGCTCTCAGTTCCTCTATCCACAGCCCTTGGTTTGCATTTTAAATTACCGCATGACCTCCAAACCTCTTCATTTGTACCAGATGCTGGCCTGTCAGTTCCATAAGAGCAAAACAGAAGGATGAGACCCAAAGCTTCGCAGGGGAAATCCCTGGTTGCAAAAGCATTTTGTAACTCTTGGGTGGAGCGCAATCATGTGAGTCCTGCTTGAAATCTGACACTCGGGAAAGACCATTTTTGGGCATCACTGGTGTGATGACATCTTCGCAACTGGAACTGACACGGTTTTTGTTCCAGGCGCTGTGAGTAACTGTCCCCCCCCCCCCCCCGCCTCCCAAAGCCATGTTCAGGTGGCACAGTGGCACAGTGGCTTAGGATTGCCAAATTCAATTCCCACCAGCTGTTTCCATGTGTCCAACTTCATCCTCTTCAAACGTAGAACCAGGGCTCATCATGTGATCACATGGTACTGCAGGTCCAAAAATATGGGCTCTAAGGTCCAGTGAACCAGACAGAGCATGGAGGTGGCAGGTTAGACAAACAGCAAATGAAACATGAGCTCTGGAGAGAAAAGGATTGCGGGTCAGTCTCTTCCACATAAACCTGGCACTGAGAAATACCTCCCGGTTAATTAATGACTGCCGCAGACAGTGCCATTTTCAAAGTTCACTTTCATCTGCCACCCCATGGATACCTCAGTTACCCTGAGGTTGGCTTTACTATGCCCATTTTGCAGATGTGGGAACTGAGGCTTAGAGAAATTAAAGTCCTGCATTGAAGGGGCCGGACTGATCCATCAGTGGCTCCTGACTTGTCATGCCTGACCTGTAGATTACGGCTTGGAGTTGTGGAGGGATCTAGGTGGCCAGAGCCCAGAGCTGCTGCCTCCTCTGAGCATCTAGACGTCTTCCCAGGGCTGCGGGCTATCTTTTCTGTCTCTGACTGGGGTGCTCTGCATCATACATTGTTAAGATAAAGGTGCCCTTACATCTGAACATCAGCCTCTGCCCATAATGCTCAGCTCCTCAGTCACCAAATCTGTTTTGGATTAGATGGTAGGGATTCTGGGCCCCCATCTTCTTTAGTCATCCATGGGTCCCCAGAGTGTGAGGCTTGCTTAAAAGTTTGATTAACTTCTGTTCACTATCTCTGCGTCCACCCAGCCACAGGGGCATTTATCAGCAATATGTTAGCAATGGAGAATCTGAAGGTGAACAGCCAGGCCATCCTTCACTCTGCAATGAAGAAATACAGGAGGAGCAGAGGCAGCTAGAAGCAGGTAACCCAGGACTGGGAGGCTTGGGACCCAGCACTCCAGTTTGGTCTATGGTTAGGGTCCAAATAACTCATTTCTCCTGGACAGTGTGTTTTAGGGACAGCTCGGGGAATCAGCCTTGACAAAAGCTAACAGGGGTTGGGCATCCATGGTTGTGCTGGTGTCTACCTCAGCCCTGCATTGGGAGCTAAGGCTTCAGTTCTCAGAACACATGCATAACATACACATGTGTACGTACACCAAATGCATCCATACACGCATAGACATGCACATTGATATGCTAATGCATTCTGCTGGTTTCACATTAGCTGCTCCTTTTAGTCCAACCTCCCATGTCATGTAAGCATTAACTCCCTCCCCAGCACTGGCCGCACATGGGCAACATTTTTTAGTGTAGCTCTGCAGGCCGAAGTGTGAGATGTAGATGTCAACAATTTGGCTCCTATTGACACAGGAAGGATCGTCTGTCCTCGGCTCCTTTCCTGGTGAGCAGGCAGCCACCTACTTCGACTCTTCCCTTCAGCTTCCATTTACAGCTGAGCCTGTGCCCACATTCTCCTTTTCAGAATAATGCTACTCACTCACATCAGAACCACCGCAGAGACCCAGTTGTAATCCAGGAGCCTCTGTGAAGACGCTGTCTCCAAATCCAGTCTCACCTTGAGGTTCAGTACATGACTCTGAGAGGATTCAGTTCCACTCAGATCCCCCAAGACTAAGCAGGTTAAAGTCAGCTCCAGTGCCCCTGGTCATGTCTGTGCTCTTGAACCTATCTTAAACAAATACTACAGGCTCAGAGGGCTCTTACGATAAAAAATTAACAAGAAGTACGTTTACATTGCAAAGTGCAGAAACAAAATGCGATCAGATCTGATGCTCAGATGAAAGTGGAGAGAAAAGAGGATTGGAAACGCAGCTTAGTGGTAGAGCGAGCAAGGGAGAGCTTGCCTAAGCTTGAGTGGGCCTCTGGGTCCCAAAGGAGCATATGAAGGAGGAGCAAAAGGGGGGGGGGAGGAGAGAGGAGGGGAAAGGAGGGAAGGGGAGGGAAGAGGTAAGTAGGGGAGAGAACAGAATTGGAGCAGACTGGAAAGGGAGGGAGGGGATGGACTGGATGGGAGGGAAAGGGAGGGGACGAGAGGGGAGGGGAGGGGAGGAGAGGAGACAGGAGGAAAGCGGCAGATAAAAAGAACAGGGCTTTTTTAAGATTTATTTTTATTTTATGTGTATACACCTATACCCGTTTGCATGTATGTACACCCTGTATAAGCCTAGTGCCCAGGGAAGAAGAGGGCATTGGGTCCCCTGGAGCTGGAGTTAAAAATGACTGTGAGGTGCCATGTGGGTACTGGGAACTGAACCCAGGTCCTCTGAAAGGGCAGTACGCGGCCTTAACCGCTGAGCCATCACTCCAGCCCCAAGAGTGGAAGATTTTTTTTTAAAAGACACAGACAGTTGGTAAACAGGAAACAGTAGGGTAGATATTAACTCAAATGTATCAAAACATGAAGCAAACGCGAAGCGGGGGAGGGGCAGTGTGCTCTAAGGAGCCATCCCTGTGGCCTCTGTAGGCAGGGAACCTGTGATCAGAAGGGGCTGCACTAAGAAGGAGCCCCACTCTGTCTTTGCCAGCCTTAGGTGAGCAGAAGTGGTCACCACAGCCCTGCCAGGAAATGCTAGACTTTGGGTGGATGGTGCCTGGGAGCGAGGATGCTTCACTTGCAGTGAACGGTTTCTATATCCCCTGTACACCCCATTGACCATGCTGCTCTTCGTGGTGTTGAAAAGAACACAGCTAGGACACTGCTTCTGGAACCTGGCTGGCCTCCCATCCTCCAGCCCAAGAGAGGCCGGTCCTGGTGGCTAGGGACCTGCTTGCCTTGGAGATGGGATGTTCTGTGGGATACATACAGGAGGCCTGTTGCCACAGCAATGTCTCTCCTGTGCTCCTAGGGTGGCTGTGAGGGTGGGAGCAGGAGCCTCAGAGGTTATGAGCTGTGGCAGCCTTGTCAATGAAGAGACCACACACACCTTAGGAGGGGGAAGGAGGAAGCTGAGCAAAAGTGCTCTGCCCTGTAGTGTCTACAGAAATGAGCATCAGAGCACAGGAGGAGGGCCAGGAGCCAGGGAAGCTGCAAGTCACTCTAGATAGCAGTGGTCCTCTGGTGTCCCTTAAGCATCCGAGAGGTCTCCCTGCAGGACTGTGCAGGCATTCTGGGAAAACAGCAGAAAAGCACTCCAGCCTCCTCAACTTTCCCAAATGATGTTGCAAAATACATCTTAAAAGCATCAAAGAGCAAGGGAAAAATAATGGGTGGTTGGGTAAAAACAGCTTGTCGACAGACCGCCTAGACATGCCGCTCAGACAAGAGTACACAAGAAGGAAAAGTTCGCAAGCAAAGGATCAGAGGGGACTGGGAGGAAACTGCACACACCAGATTCCCACATCTGCAGGAATGAGGCCAAGAGGGGCATCTCTGTCATGAGAGGACTCCAGGGAGAGCTGGTGCCCTCTATGTCTGTCTTGGTTGATTTCCCGTTGTGATAAGCTGCTCCGACAGAAGGGAGACAGGGTTTATCCTGGCTACAGGTCAAGAGTACAGCCCGTCATGGTAGGGCAGCCTGTGTAGTAGGAGCTTGAATGAGCTGGCCATGCTCTAGCCACATTCAAGAAACAGACTCATGCGGCCTCTCGGCTCCTGTTCTCTTCATACAACCCAGCACCCCCCTAGAAAATGGTCTTGCGCACGATTAAGAGGGATCTTCCCAAATCAGTAAACACAATCAAGATTTCCCCATGGGCATATCCAGGGGCTCATCTCCCAGGTGATCCTAGATCCCATCAGGGTGACAATCAACATTAGCTGTCTCAGTGTCCCATGGAGGAAAAGCCCAGCGGAGAAGAGAGGACAGCTGGGTCAGGCTCCAGGCTCTGACCAAAGACAACTTGTCCAGGGGCTTTTGCTCTTGTTGCTTCTCAGGAAACTGGCAGACACCAGAAAAACCACAGTCTCAAGCGTTCTGAGGACTCTGTTGTCCATCCAGGTGACGGCACCTTTGTCACCCCTCCTAGCAGGGCCTCACACGCGCAGCCATATGCTTGATCCTGGTTTAACTCTCTCTGTTTAACTATCGCTGTTTGATGGATGCCATAGTTCCCTCCAACTGGTGCATTCAATAATACCCACAAACACAAAACATCCAGAAGACAGCAACAGGGAAAAATGTTCATGCCTTGAGGGAGGTGGAAGTGGCGTCATCTGAGCCCAAAGCGGAGCTGCTGATAGATGGTGACAGCTGTCCACACCCTTATTCCTATCCTCCCATTGACCACCAAGGCTTGGGTAGCCATTGGCCAGAGGGTACAGCCACAGAGACTAGAGGAGCTTCATGGGCACAAGCATGCCAGCAAAGGTGCGTTAGAGTCTAGGGCACGCAGCACTGGGCTCTCCTGATGAGAACCTCTGTCGTATGGCATCATCCACCTCAGTCTGTTGAATACGCCCACTGAGCTCCCTCCAGGCCTTCTCTCTGTTCCCAAAAAGGGGATGAAGCAATAGAGAAAGCATCTCTGGAGGCCTGAGGACCCCAGAATTGATGACATTCTATCAAGGGCAAGGTTAGGTAATGAGGGGGCAGATAGACAGCAGCCATAGTGTTCTGCAGACATTCCAACAGAGTGATGGGAAATGGGGACAGTTGGAGAGTACCCAGGTAGAGACAAGTGACCTAAGGTCTAAAGATCAGACGCAGGCATCCTCAGGGGCTTTTGTATGGCAGTTTCTTCCTAACTGAAACATTCCCTCCAGGAGGAAAGGGGAGGCTCAATCTACAAAATTTCTCAATGAACTCTTCTATTATGCTAGGAGAAAAATAAATAAATCCAAAGCATGGTATGTAATTTTTCAAGTGTTATATGCCCATAAGGCTTTTAATTTTGATTCATCAAAGAACCAGGATTTTGAGATACTGCCACAGACAGACAGACAAGGTCCCAGCTTATAAGTGCTTCACTTGACTCAGAAGCAAGCAGGAACCCAGGCTGTGGACTGTGAAGATTCCCTACGATGGGGGGGGGGGGGGGGGGGAAGGGGCGGTGTTGTTAAGCACAGTGTGGTTGGGACTCTCTAATTACAGAGGTGATTAGAAGAGATTACAGAGGTAAAAGAATCACAGAGCACAGAGCTGGGGTTGGCTCAGAGGAAGCGAGCTGACCTAGCGTGTACAAGGCTCTGGATTCTACCCCGGCACTTCAAAACCAAAGGTGAGGCCTCACACCAGGCATTTAGGTGGCTGGAGACCATTCCTTAGGACCCCAGCGACCTTTCTCTTTTGCTTATGAAGTGAATGGTTTTTATTCTGTCACGTTCTCTACCATGAGCCACCTGACTATGGGACCATAGCAACAAAGCCGGATGGTGGACAGAAACCTCTGAAGAAACCGTGAGCCCAAACGGGCTTTCTTCTCCTTCGAAGTTAGTTATCTCAGCATATTAGTCACCTCTTTTATTGCTGTGACCGAATACCTGACACATGTCACTTTAGGATTTATCTGAGCTCACAGTTTGAGGACACAGTCCATAACAGCAGCAGCGGCGGGGGGCAGGTGGGGGGGCTGATTATGTTGCACCCACAGTCGGGAAGCAGAAAGAGAGGAATCTGCTGCTCCATTCTTATTTTTGCTTTTGATTCAGTCCTGGAACCCACCTCAGGGAAAGCGCTGCCCACACCTAGGGGCAGGCTTCTCACTTCAGCTAACCCAATCTAAAGAGTCCCTCACAGGCACACTCAGGGATTTGTCTCCTCGGTGATGCTAGAGCCTGTCAAACTGAGAGTCAGGATTAATCCTCGCACTCAGGGATTCTGTTCCAGTGATGGGATGTTAACTGACATGAGTTCTTTAAAATCTATTTGTAAAAGAAATTTGCATATTTAAAGGAAACACAGTGTGGATAGAAGTTTCTTCCTGGGGTAGAGGGGGCGGGAGCGCAGCTCAGTGACAATTTCCATTATCTGAAAGCAAGATATCCAGCCTTCCCCAGCATGGCCAGCCTGTCTAGAGCTGCTGACTCCAGAGACACTGCTTCCCTGAGACCCTTTCCTTTCCTAAAGACTGAGCCTTCATGGGTTAAATATGTGCACCCAAAGTGTTGGGACCTATGTACATGCATGTATGCACATGTGTGTACATTACATGTAATGTATATATGATATATAATGTATATACACACATATGCACACACATTTTATATATACTGTTGCTCAGCATAATACACTCTTGGCTCAGGGACCCAGTGGAATTTTTCTAACTGCTCTGTAACCTTATAGCTGCTGGTTGCAGGAATGTGTCCCAGGTCCCAGCCTTTTTATGGCATCTGCCATGACTCATAAACCCTCTCCTTTCTGGAGTTCCTTCATTTGCAAGAGTTTTTGACTCAACCGATCCAAACAGGTCTCTCAAAAGAAGGCAGATGAATACCCTAGAGGTGTATGAACAAGGCCCAGAGTCAGTAACCATCAGAGAAATGCAAATCAAAACCCAAATGAGGAATCGCTTCGCACCGGTTAGAAAGGCAGTTTTCAAAAAGACCAGAGAGAGCCAACATTGGTGAGGATGTGGAAAAAGCAGACCCTTCACAGTGTTGGTGCAGAGTGTGGACCAGTACAGCTACTGTGGGAAACAGCATGGGGCTTCCTCAAAACACTACAAATTTAACTGCCGTGGGTGCCATCCAGCAATCCCACCTGCATCGCCTGTGTTCAGTAATTGGGAAAAAAATTCTTGCTACCACCTGGTAATCAGGCAGAAATAAAAACATGTTTTTTTCCCCATCCAAGCTTATTCTTGGGCCTTGAACTTCCCTGGGCGAAGTCCTATCCTGGAACGGCAGGGTCAGAGGACTGAGGGAACACACACCTTGTCCTGGTGTGAACCATATGGAAAGCTCTAGATGCCTTAGAAGAATTCCACTTAGCTTCCTTTTTGCAGCTCTCCTAAGAAACAGGCATTCTGTGGCGAGCTTTTCAGAGCAGGTAATTTTCTCCCATGAGCTTTCTTTATTTACCTGCATATTGAGTTCAGAGACACTCTCTGAACCTCCCTCAAGATGGTGAAACCAAGATGGATCTGGAAGTGCAGCTTCCAGAGCTCCTGTGTCTCCCGTGGCAGTCTGTGGGGACAACTGGTCAAACAGGCTTGTCTGTCCTTTATTGGGGTCACTTACAAAACATTTTCAGCTTTCAGAGTTCTGTGGGGAAAGGTCTTTGTGGAGTTTTCTGCTTGCAAGTGTTGTTTTCCTCCAGTTTCCACTAATCACCAGGCCCTGGTTGTCCCAGCTGCCCATATAACACATTCCCCCGGAAGCCTGCTTTCCCGGCTCTTGACCTGATGTTACCTGCCTCCATCTCCATCTCCTTGTCCTGTCCCTGGGACCTGCCAATGATCTCCATCCCCCCATTGAGCCCAACATCTCAGCCAGTACAGGCTCCGCCTCAGAAACAGACAACAAGAGTTTGGGGTCCAGCACCTACGGCCGTTCTATCCCTTTTGGCTATCTTGGGAACTGAGCTGTTTACCAGCCAAAAGACAGAAGGCCAGAGTCCCAGTGGCACCCCTAGCCAAGGATCCCACTGTTCCTGAAGGCCCATGTTCTAGTTTTATGAATTATCCAAACCAACATGCTCTTTGGAGGCTCATGGCAGTTTTCTCTGCATTTTTTCCTTTAATTGTGAGTCATATTGACAGAGCCTGTAAGAATTCAACAGTGACAAGAGTCTGTCATAAATACTGTAACTCTGTCCAGAGTTACAGACCCCTTCAGAGCAAATGCAAGGAGGTGGCTACAGTGAGCTCCATTTTCCAAGTCCAGAGGCAGCTGTATCCTCCCTCTGGGCCCCACCTGCCAGGCCTTGCTCTCTGTGCTCACTCGACGTCCACTGCATACCCTCGCATTTGTTCCTTGGGGCCATTCAGGATTGGGAGTGTTTTTGCTCGGTTTCCAGACCTTCCCAGGAAACTGGGGCAAATTGACGGCTTTGACCTCCAACCTACCCTCTACCCAGAGCAGATGACTTTGCCGCAGCTCCTGGAGACAGAGACTGGAGGGGTAGAAAACACAGCCACAGGTATAAAGGTGTATTATTTACTTCCTATTGCTGTAATAAAATGCCACGGCCATGGCAACTTAAAGCAGAGTTCGTCTGGGCTGACAGTCCCAGAGGGTTTAAGAGTTCACGATAGCAACAACAAGCACCAGGCATGGGCCAGGAGCAGAACCTAAGAACTCAGCCTGGAACCAAAATGGGAAGCAGAGAGTGCGCTCAAAATGGCACAAGTCTTGAAACTCCCAACTTCCACCCCCATGACATACTTCTTCCAACAAGGCCACATCTCCTAAACTTTCCCAAATGGTGCTACCAACTGGGGACCAATTATTCAGATGCCAGAAACGATGGGGGACATTTCATTCAAACCACCATTCAGCACCAAGACACCAGGCCCAGTGGCTGTGGCCCAGATGGGGACCCATCCTCAGACACAGTAAAAGTGACCCATGGGGCCAGCAGAAGGGCATCTCCTAAGCTAACATGAGGCTGAGTCACACACATCTCTGCTTGCCCCAACTGATGACCTCCTGGAACACTGCTGAGATCCTATTAGCTCAAAGAAAGACCAATCCGAAACTGGTTTTATATTTGAATATCCTTTTCTGTTCCCTCTGCTGATGAAATTTCAAGTCTGAATCATAAATTAGGCTGAACAAAACCTGCTAGATTCGAGTAATGATAAAATTGATGTGCAAGGACAGTACTTCTCCCTGCTCGGGCAACATTTCTAACGTCAGGTCCCAGGCAGTCCTTCAAAGAAAAGCCAACCAGTGGGTAAAGACGTGAGTCAGCTGTCCCCAGCAACCAAGGCCCACAGAGAACAGTCTTCCCAGAAGCCTGGTGTGGGTTCCTGAGTGAGACCCTCACTCAAGACCCTGTCTTGAGCTTCCTGAACACATAATCCATAATGCAGCATCTCAAAGGCTCAGCTGTGGTTGTCAGACACCCCCAGGTGTAATGCTTGCCTTGCACGAAGACCACTCCTGAAGGCTAGGGACTGCTGCAGCTAAACCTGCCCAGTGGCCCTGCACCTACCTGCTCCCTCCTGGAACTCAGTCCGCATTCCCTCCTGGAAGTGAAGCCCTTCCTTCCCTAATACCTCATTGGACCCCAAACTATAGGGAGGAGAACAATTTGTCCAGTCACCTGTGGCCTCTCTGTGTGGGACTGATTGACTCTAAAATAACCTAGAACCATGTGGGATGGATAAGACCATGTGGGAGGTAGCAGGAGTATCCTGGAAACTGGAGAGGGAATCACCATAGCAACCAGCTCTCTATCCCTCTCTTCCCTGTTGCCTGGTCCAGACTTTCTCCCTCTAAAACATGTGGTCTGAAGCTTTTCCATACCCTGCAGCAGGACCAAGCAGGTCTCTGTCGATTTGCAGAGTTAGGCAAAAAACAAGCATTCAATGAAGTGCTTAGTTCCTGTGCTAAGCAAGGAACCCAAGTCCACAACCTTTCCAGAGCCTCGCGACAAACGCTATTTAAAAGGTTTTTTGTTTTGTTTTGTTTTTGGTTTTGCAGAAGTAATTAGCTAGGACAAAGTCATAATGGATGAGGGTGTGCACTACAGGCAATGGCTGATGTCCTTATCAGTGAGAAGTGAAGCCAGGAAGATTCACAAGGATGAAGCATGAGAAGTCAGAGAACAGGCAGAGGCGGGGGAGGGTAGCCACAGCCAAACAGCACCAGCGAGACACAGTCAAAGCAGAACTGAAAAAGGAAAGGATCTCCATTGTACTGGGCTGGATTTCACACTTCGGGGACCCAGAGCCATGTGTGGTAAGGCCTCCTTGGTAGTACTGTGTTAGAGCAATCACAGGAGGCTCAGACAGTCCCACGGGGTGGCTTTATCTAATTCTGAGTGCACTGTGTCAGCCACGCTGCTCACTCTAAGCAGCTGGCAGTTTAGTTCATCTTTTAAAATCAGCTTTAATACCGCAGTGTCTAGGGTCACAGAGAACACCGATGCTACCAACGGGTGACAGGAAAGGAGTAAGGAACTTGATGTTCTGCACAGAATTCTTGTTCCCCTAAAGTTCATTCCTTATGAAATGAAAAAGCTTAAATCAAAATGAATCACCCACGTTGGCTGACATTTGAAAATATTGTTGACATATCTTCCACATTATACAGGTTTTTCAAAGGAATGTTTTGCGTTAGTGTAATTGTACATATTTATGGAGCACGGTATGGTAATTTGAGCTATGTATATAACATAATGACAAACTCTGGGTAATGTGCATTTCCATCTCCTTGGACATTTACTGTTTAGTGTTGGGAACTATTGAGCAGTTCATCTAGTTCTTTACAGAATGTACACTACCGTCCTATGTCACTGTAATTTTAACACTTCCCCTCCACCCATCAGTGACTCTAGTGACCTCTGCTCTAGTCTCTGCTCCTATGACATCACCTTCTCTAGTTCCTACGCATAAGCAAGAACATGACGCTCATCTTCCTGGTGTTGGGTTTGGTTTCCTTAACATATTCTCCTCCGTGGGAAGGATTATCTGTATGCAGAGATGTGCTCCCCGCTGTCACTCAGACCTACTCAGACATCAGCTGAGGCAACACCACCAAGAAGGCTGCTCTCCAGTCTCCTTTCCTTTGCTGAAATTGGTGACTATACAGAGATTTCTTTGGACTGCAGATTACTCCCATCATGAGGGGGTTGACCACACTGTGGGAAATCCTGCTTGTTTCCTTCAAGTTGGCTCTAGCACTCCCATTAGGCCTTGCTTATTTGCAAATATTTCCAAGTAGACAGCCACTTAGAAACGCAGGAAGGCCATTCTCAGCCCAGAAGGGGGCTTCACCGGTCTTGCCTTTGCTAATTCTTATGCAATTAGTGACAGCACATCTTTTTTAAAAAGAACTTTCAGGGATGATGTCTTGATCTGTGTCATGTTCCTCAAGAGGCTAGCTGCCTCTTGCTCTGGCTGCCTGCTCTCATTTCGTGAGGAGCTTGGTTTACTGGAAGTTTGGATAAACAGTGTTCTTCTGAGTAATTAGTATCCAATTAGGCCACAGTTTCATGTCTGCATGAGTCAAGTCTCTTACCCAACCCCTGGGAAGAATTAAATAGGTCAGGCCTCTGTTTACAGAGCAGAGCCATGCTGACTGCTGCTGGCAGTGTTCGAGTTATCCCTAGTAGCTAGAAGAGGACTGCCCGTGTTCTCAGGTTGGGCCTTGTGAAAGGGGCTGGACCAATGGCCAGGTGATCCAGATCCTTCCTCGCTGACATGGTCTGTGGGGGGTTCCACAGCTCACCAGTCTTGGGTCACTATCACCTTATGCTGACCATGAAGGAAGTCCAGCTCTGCCCTGTAAGTGACAAGGTCACGGTACTGTCCTTGTAGGCAGACTTACTGCAAAGAACACCTGTGATGAGTCTCCCTGCTGACTAATATCTAATTTTCCTGACTGTTCCCAACTGTGTATTAAATTTTTTAAAGTGTATGTGTGTTCACACATATATCTACATAGATGTAGGGGCCAGAAGGCAACGTCCAGTATTGTTCCTGCTGGGCTGGCTGACTTGTAAGCCCCAGGGATCTACCTGTCTCTGTCTCCCCTGTGCTGGGAAGACAAGTGTGGCCACCACTCCTGAACATTTTTTTAAAATGAGAGATCTAGGGATCACACTCAGCCCTCATACTTGTAAGACCAGGACTCTACTGATGGAGTGGTCGCCGCAGTCCCTCAGACGTTTTAAATATGGCTGTCCCTTGATATCCAAGGGTACTCATTCCCAGAATCCCACTGTCAGCTTCCTAACACAATTCATGTATTTTAGTTCCCTTATATAGACTGGTCTATGCACATCTCCCTGCGTATTTTAAACACTTTTAGGTTAATTATTATAGACAAACAGTGTAAATGTAATATAAACATTATACTCTACTTAGAAAACAATAACAAGAACAAGTCAGTAGAGATGATTTTTATTTCTTTGAATATTTTCTACCCATAGTTGGTGGGCTCCATGTATGGAGAGCCTACAGAAAAGGAAGGCCATCCGAGGCTAGAAAGGAGAGGGAAGAGTGTGTGGGTTGTGAGCTCACTGTGTGCATCTAACCACGGTGGATGTTTTGATGAATTGCTCTGCACACACCTAAGAAGAAAAGCATTTGCTAATGCAAACACAAAATCATTAGACAAAGATGTTCTCAAAGCAACTGGAATAAAACTGGTCCTAATATTTCCCTGTGTTGGTTTGTTTCTGGGTTTTGTTTGTTTGTTTGTTTGTTTGTTTGATTTTTGTTTTTGTTTTTTTCAGTCTATAGGGTCTGTCCTGCTGCCCTTTCTTCCTGGTGTGGTAATGTGCATACCTTCTGTACTAAATAGATCTAGTTAAATGTTTATCAGTTTTCTTTATTTTTCCCCCAGCTATAGGTTTCATGGCTGCTTTTACTATTATTATTATTTGATTTTTTAGGTTTAAAATTTTTCACTCGTGATTACTTCATATTTATTGTTCCCTCCTTCCTATTTTTGGGTTTAATTTTTCATCACTTAACGTGAAAGGTTAGATCTTTTCTTAGCTGTTTCCCACAAACTCTAACATGCGTGTTGTTCTCATTTAGTTCAAAATAGTGTTAATCCTTCTTATGACTTCTTCTCTGACCCATGAGCTATTTAGGCCTATGTTGTTTAACTTCCAAATATTTGGGGATTTTCCAGATTCTTCTGTTGTTGACATATTAAATTCTGCTGTGGGAAGAATATAAACTTTGTATGGTTTCAGTCCTTCTAAATCTGCTGAGGCCTGTTCTCAGGTTCAGCACATGATCTGTCTGAGTGTATGTACGTTCTGTACATGTCATGGTTGACATGGTTATATCTGATAGTCATCTTTGTAAATAGCATTTTTCACACCTTGCATATCTTTACCAATTTTCTGTTTGCTCAAATTTTTACATAATTGTGTGTGTGTGTGTGTGTGTGTGTGTGTGTGTGTGTGTGTGTGTGTACATGCTGTGTATGGGAGTATGCATACCACAGTGCACATGTGGTGGTCAGGGGCCAACTTTGTGGAGTCAGTTCTCCCCTTCCCCTTTTATGTGGGTTCTGGAAATTGAACTCAGATCACCAGGCTTGTGCAGCAAGTTCCTTTACCCACAGAGCCTTCACTGGTCTGTCCATGTTTTCTCATCCTTTAAGATATGTCCCTTTCCCCTTGGGCTCTCCTGTGGAATAATCCCTTTGTACACTGTGAAGATTTATTGCTGTGATTGGTTTAATAAACAATCTGACTGGCCAATAACTGAACAGGATAAGGTTAGGCAGGAGAGCCAAACTGAGAATGCTGGGAAGGAGAAGGGCAGAGTCAGAGGAGTCCCCAGCCAGACGCAGAGGGAAGAGGAGATGAACCTGCCATGCTAATAAATGTACCGCCATGTGGTAGAGCATAAATAAGGAATATGGGTTTACTGAAAATGTAAGAGCTAGTTAGTAATAAGCCTGAGCTACCAGCCGAGCATTTATAATTAATATAAGCCTCTGTGTGGTAATTTGGGAAGTGGCTGCCGGGTATTTGGAAACAGGTAGTAGGGACAGGAAACGTCCAATTACAGGCTGTCTCTGGTTTTGCTTCCATTTTTTGCGTGCACTGGGAGTGTTGCTTCTCTGTGATGATCTGACCCTTTGTCAGAATGAGATGTCCCTCATCCTGCCATCTTTCTGATGTTAGCAGAGTCACACCTGCTCAATTTGATTATTTAGGCTGGTGTCCCTTTCTGACCCTTTGCTTTTGCCTGTCTTTATTGATGTATTTTAAAATAGGTTTTGCACCCATGCCCATCTTTTGTGGGTTTTTTACCCCCTTATAAGCTCAGTCTTTCGATGAGAGTGCTAGCCAGCTGTGCATCATGTAATTACAGGATACTGGGTGTGTGTCTACTGTCCTGCTGTTTTTCCTGTGTCTGCTAAACCCCTTTTATTTCTTTTCTTCCCATTCCAACCTTCTTTTGAGGTAGATATGTATTCTTTAACTATTCTATTTTATACAGGCTATATATACAGTTACATATACTGAGATATATATAGATATATATCTATATCTATATCTATATATACTGAATAGAGCTTTCCACAGCTATATTCCTTAGAATCTCACATTTTTATCTACTGTGCTGTTTATTTCTCATGTAATTTTAATTCCAAAATACGTTTTTGCTATTTTGCCTTAAATTTTAAGTACTTTTTTTAAAGACTGGGTTTCACTCTGTAGCTCCAGCAGGCTTGGAACTCAATATGTTGACTAGGATAACCTCTAACTCAGAAATCTACTTACCTCTACCTCTTGAGTGCTGGGATTAAAGGTTTCCACCACCACACCTGGCAAATTTCTAGTAACTTAAAAAGTTATATTACTGATTCATGATGATATTCTGCTATACTCATAGGTTGGTGCCTAGCCCAATTGTCATCAGAGTTCATACAGCAACTTATGGGAGCAGATGCAGAGACCCACAGCCAAACATTAGGCAGAGCTCAGGGAATCCTAAGAGGGGAAGGAAGGATTGTAGGAGCCAGAGGAGTCAAGGACAGTATAAGAAAACCCACAGAGTCAACTAACCTAGGCTCATAGGGACTCACAGAGACTGAACCGACAACCAGGGAGCCTGCATGGGTCTGAGCTAGGCCCTCTGCATATATGTTACAGCTGTGTGGCTTAGTCTTCTTGTGAGACAGCTTACAGTGGAAGTGGGGGTATCTCTGACTCTTTTCTCTGCTTTTAGGACCCTTTTCCTCCCAACTGGGTTGCCTCATCCAGCCTTGATATGAGGGGATGTGCCTAGTCTTATTGCAACTTGATATGCCTATTTGGTTGATATCCCTGGGAGGCCTGCTCTTTTCTAAAGGGAAATGGAGGAGAAATGGATTGGGGGAGAGGGGAGGTGAGGGGAGGGACTAGGAGGAGAGGAGGGAGGGGAAACCAGTTGAGATGCAATATATGAGAGAAATTTTTTAAAGTTACGTTCTTTTATTTTATGTGGGGCAGGCACACACACGTGCTCACATGCATGTGAAGGTCAAAAGGCTTCTCTCCTCCCACCATGCAGGTCCTAGGATTATTCATGTTGTCAGTTTGGCTGCTCCTTACCTGCTGAGCCACCTCCTGGCTCCTAAGTAACTTTAAAGGAAAAACATTTAAGAAGGCAAATGTTTTGTATGTATCCATATGCTGAGCAGCACTGGTAATCTTTAAATCATGTGATTGTAGGTTTCTTATTCCTGTGGATTGAGGGACATTTAAATTTACCATGGGCCCATGGAAGTGAATTCTTGGAGCCAGAATTTGTTTGCCAATTATTTTGTTTCCACTGCCAAGTGACTGTTTTCTGAGCACATATGATTATAGGCCGATAGGGCTTATTTACTATCTGTCAATCTGTCTACCGTCTAACACATCCAGTTCTTCTCCTTGGCATTATATGGTCTCTGATGAGAAGTCTGTAGTCATTTTTGCTCTCTTTGCTCACAAGAATTTTCCTATCCCCGTCTTAAGCTATTTTATCATGGAGTATAAGCATATATGTATGTGTACATGTTTGCGCGCGCGCGTGTGTGTGTATGTGTGTGTGTGTGTGTGTGTGTGTGTGTGTGTGTACAAGTATGTCTGTGTGTGTGACCTACAATAGGCTTCTTGAGCTCCTTGGGTGGCTGGGTATATGATTTTCATCAAATTTGGGAATATTACGGCCATCACTCCATCAATGTTTTCTGCCTCTCCTCTTTGGTGTCTTCAAGGAGCACTGTGCTGGAGGACGTCATGCTTGTCTGCACGTCCCTGACACTCAGCCCCTGTGTGTCTCAGGTTTGGATTCTCTCTCTGCTTCTGACTGACTTACATTGCTATTGGCAGGCCTTGGCCAGGGCGTGACCTTGTTATCTTTTGTTCTTTCTCATTCCCACTAGGCATATTGTACCACTCAGAACTCTGGTAGGTAGTGTGTCTGGTGTGATTTAGGGTCTGGACATCTCTGGCTTTCTTTATAGGCTACAGGGCTTCGTTTTGGAAGGAAGCTAAGTCACCCAAAAGCCAGACAGATGCCTAGAGGGCCTCTTTAAGATTTTCTCAGGGAAGTCTAAAGTGATGTTGCTCTACCAGAGTTCAGTGCTATCCCCAGCATGAGTGGCTTCTCCAGGCTGTTCTGTGCAGACCCCTTGCTCTAATTAGTCAGAATTAATATCTCCACATGGAACTTGGCCCTTGAATCACCTTATAGCTCCTTGATCACTCTACCTATAATTTTTGAGATTCACGCTGCAGAGAAGCAACCTGTAGTACTGAGCAAATACCACAAAAGTCCCCGTGAAATCTCTGCAGCTGTTGTTCTGAGTAGCTTCCTTCTTTTTGGAACTCTGCTCTGTAACTTTTCATAGCATCAGTTTCCCCCCAACCCCTTAAACTGTTATGGCTGCCTCTTTGACTCATTGAGTCTACTGGGCTCTGTTTAGGATGCCACTTCTGCATCTAGGGTCTGAAAAATGCCTCTAGATAGAAATTTAGGCACTTGTAGAGTTTCACCTTCAGTTTTCCCATTATTGGGGCTCATAGTTGCCAGGGTGTAGGTGTCCCCCAAGGGTTCATGCATTAGAGGCTTGCTCTCCAGACTGGAGATGTGAGAGATGTTGAGACTCCTATGGAGGAGGTAGACTATAGCACCAGAGTGCAGCCCTCAGAAGTTACCTTTGTTCTTCCAAGGCTGAACTGATGCAAAAGACTAACTGTTGGAGAAGAGCAAAGGTCCCAGATGGAAGGGAAAGAGGACAATGAGAGAATATGATCAGAGTATTATACACATGTCACAATCAAACTCATTCTTTTGTGCAATTAATGTATATTCTTGTTAAAGTTTCTATTTGAAAAAAGAAGTGAATCTGATTTCTCCCCTGTTCTGGTTTTCTTTCTTGTCATGTGATCTCGGTCTGTCACACAAAATTCCTCCACGATGCTACCTACATTAAGAGGACGCTATAACCTAGCCCAGGGAAGGCGACAGAAGGGAAGTCCCTGAAGTCATTGCGGTCACCTGGATTTCAGCCTCTCACAGCTAAAGAAACCTCTTTCCTGTCCCTGCCCTTCAGTCTCAGATATCACATTATAACAATGGAAAACAGACCAACAATAGCACCAAGCCATCTACAACCCACGTCTGCGAACAGCTGTCCAATCTATTGTGTCCAGATGTCAAGTAGCTCATGTGAGACAGGAAGCCTGGGTCTTGTTATTTCCTCAGGATCAGAAGGCAGCAATGTTTATTTTTTTAACTAATTTGCGTCAATAGTTGTTTCTCCTTTTGTGGGTTTTTTGTTTGCCTGATTGTTTTCGTGAACTCTCCTATTCTTGGATTGGCTTCTGTGCTTTGTTGTATTTCTTTAATTAACTAAACTTGACTTTATCATATCTAATGGTTTTAAGTTCCTACTCATGTCAGCTTTATCTACTGGTAGGGTTTAAATCTGCCCCATAGGCTCCTGGTTTGAAGGCTTGATCCCCAGCTGGTGGAGGAGGCGGGGCTAGCTGGAGGAAGTAGGTCACTGGGGAATATGTCAACTCCTGCCTACTCTGCTCATCTCTGCTTCCCGCCTCCAACACACTCTTGCCACCCTGACACTCTGCCTTACCTCAGGCCCAAAGCTGTGGAGCTGGCTAACCTTGGGTTGGAACCTCTGAAAACCAAGAGCCAAAATAAATCCTTTCCTCTCTTGAGGGGTTTGTCTCAGGGATCTGCCACAGCTTTCTGGGCCCCCCTTTCCTGGGCCACCCCCTTTCTTTCCCTCTTCTTTCTTTTCATTTGATTTTTAAAGTTCTAACATGGAACTACAATCCTCATGTTTTACTTTTAAATGTTTAGGATCTGTAATTAAATTAGGACTGTAGTTCACACAATGAGCACACCAGGGTGAATGAATCCTGACCAAGTGAGCAATGATGCTCTAGGCAAGACCCAAATAGTCTCATCCAGTGACACACCACAACTCACCTTCCTAAGGCACACAGTGCAGTGTTTCCCAGAGACTCCCCTTGGTGGGATATTCATCACCACCAAAGAAAACCTACATATCACAGTGTCTCTCATTCCCTGTATTTTTGTTTTGGGAACCGAACACAGGGCCTCACACATGCTAAGCAAGTACTTTATCACTGAGCTATATCCCTATCCAGTTAACAATATCTCTCCATCTTTCCCCTAAACCCTCGACAGGTCTGCTTCCTGTCTTGGCGGACTTGCTCATCACGGAGTACGACAGACACCGAACCGCACAGGAGCTGGTACTCTGACTGGTTCTGACTGGTTCTGTCCACTGAGCACACTGGTTTCAGCTTCCACTCAAGTTGAGTGTGGGTTGCATTTCATTCCTTTTCACAGCCAATGATGCATCCTGTTTTGTCTCTCCATTCCTCGGCTGACAGTGTTCCCCTCCTCATCCTCTGGATGTTATGAACAGCACTGCTAGGAACATTTGTGCACAAACATCTGTGTGGACACGTGTTTTCAATGCTCATGGAGTGGAACCATTGAGTCAGATGGCAACTCCAAGATCAGCTCTTTGGGGACTTGTCCAACTGTATTTCAAAGCAGCTGCATTACCAATGTTTTCTACTCTCTGGCTTTCCTTCTTTCCCTGAGCTATCCCAGTGGGTGACATATGCTACACTGTGATGCTCATTTGTGGATTTTTTTTTTCAGTGAAGATTTAAACTCTATTTATTTACAAAACCTTCAATTCTCTCTCCTAAGATCAAACCCGTTTCTCTAAGACTATCAATATTCTTGTATAATTTCCTTTTTTAATTTTTATTTTTAAAATTAGCATACAGAGTGCTAGGTCTCACTGTGGCATTTTCAAATATCTTGATTATTATTATTTTTGTTTCTCTCCTCCCAAGCTCCTGGGCTTCCTTATGCTCTTCCACTCCTGACAGTCTCTTTTCTACTTTGATGCCACACATGTCCTATTAACCGCCATACCTTCCTCAATGGCATTTCCCCTCTTCTCGTGGTCTCCTCCCTAATTTCTTTACCTGTACCTCCACTCACCCTCACATATATACACATCCGTAAGCATTGAAAGGCAGAATCCACTATGAGAGAGGCCATGTAGTATTTGCATTTCTGAGTGTAAGCTACCCTTTCTCTTAGCCAGGCTTTCTATTACTGTGTTAAAACACCATGACAGCTTACGACTGTCTCTCTATCATGCTGGTGAGCAGGCTTCACTTTTCCTCACACACTTGGATTCTCACTCAGAGACTATAACTAAAAATACTAGTGGGTGTGATGAGTTTGGGTAGGGGGAAGATTGAGGCGAGATGGATGGTGTCATGTTTCATTTGAGAAAGTAAATTTCTGTAGGAGAAGAAACAGGTAAGAAGACCCCTACTATCACTGAAAAAGGCAGTTGGTTTGTTTTATATCCATCTTCAGCAAAGCCACAGAAAGTCAGTAGCACGATGGAAGAGTCACTCCTATAGAACAAAGCCACCCTTAATGGAGTCTTTCAGGGCCTGGGACTGGGGCTGTGGATGGTCCCTCCCTCAGCTCGCTTTGTACAGCAGGTTTCTCAACTGCCTTTCCCTCTTCCTTTCTGTCAGCCTTCTGGTCTACCAGATGCTAGGAAGGATTCTGGATCTGGAGTAGAATCCTCCAGTCAGATGCTGGCAGGAGACAGACAGGGTCTGAGCAAGCAAGTCTGTGGCCATCTGAGGCCATTGGAGTAGGTGTTTGGGTTTCTTCTGGCTGGGTTTCTGAAGTCCAGTTCCTAGAACCAGGTACAAGGCAGTAGGGGTGGGGGGGGGGAGTTGATACATATGTGGCTGGGCATTTTCCCTGGTGGTAGTTGTTTCTAAATACATAGCAATCAAATATTCCCTGATCTCACCGAGGTCCTGAAGGATTTATCACACCATCTGATAAGTCACTCTGATCTGGAGCGCATTCTGCAGTTTGTGTTGTGAACAGTGGCCATTCATCAAAACGAGAGGCGAGGCAGTTAACACATTTTTCTGCAGAGAGTCAAACTAGATGAATGGTTCATAGAAGGGTTTGTCTAAGAGGAGAAGTTAATGTGCAACCAATTGGAACAAAACTCGAAAATGTCTGAAACAATCCCTGGTGATTCAGAGCAGGCAGAGAGACTCTTAAACATGATTTACTATGTGGACCAGAAATATATTTGGCAATGGGAAGTTAGTACTGGAGAATTCAGAAATATTTCAAACAGATTCATAAAACACACTACCATCAAAAAACATCTGAAAATCAAAATCTAATAATAAGCCATGAATGTCCTTCTTTAGTGCAGTAGACAGGGTGCTAGCCTCACAAGAACAGGCTACATTAAAAGACCAAAGACTCTGGTTAGATGAGCATTAAAAGCAGGAGATGGCAGATATGTTGCATAAGAAGCAAGCTTTTCCTAATGCGTAGGAGTCTGGCCCAATGAGCCAGGTTTGATATCATTTCTATGGATGTGAGCTTGGTAGAGAGGACAAAGTTTTGAAAAAAGGAGCTCCCTCAGTTGGTCTGGAAAATGGGTACTGGAAGCTCTGCACTTGGTGGCATCCCCTGTGACACCCATGAACGCTATAGCTGATGTCTGTTTCCTTGGCTATCCCCAGAGGAACTAGAAAGGCAGAGCAGGTGAGAGCTGGGAGGCTCTGGCCAAGGAAAAGTTTGGGTGAACAGATTATGAAAGCTCCTGAGGCTGGTGCTTCCAAGCCTACTCACGGGTAGCTGTGAAGGTACAGGCATGGTCCCAACCCAAGACTGGAGCTCAGAGACTACTGCTGAAGACACATTTGCAGCTCCTGCAGATTGGACACCACATGAAAAGGAACCTCCAGTGAAGGGAACTCAGCTACCCTTCTGCAGATTCTCACACAGATAGATCTCAGAAAGAACATTAGTGAAAAATTAACATCGGTGGAAGCACACATACCCCAAAACAGTGGAGCTAGGCCAAGACACAAAATGAAGAGATAAATGGCTTTTGCTGAAACGGGAAAGCATTCTAAGGAAAGCGAAACTCAACAGAATCAATATGTTTGGAGGGGGCAGAGAAGACAGTGTCAGAGTTGATACCATTCAATGTTTAGTTCTTAAAAGACTGTAACAGAAAAACCCTGTGTGCACACAACCGAGAAAACGGAGACAATGAACCAGTGGAAATGACGAGGATAAAATATTTCTCTTTTTGGCTACACCAACCAAGAGCAAATGGGGAAAATCAGACATTTCCAGGAGGGAAAAAGAGACAATGGGAGAAAGACAGAAATGCAGGCACAGAGTCAACTGACTAATTACATGCAACCAAACAAACCATGTGCGCAGAAGAGAACACGGAAGATAAGAACATCAAATGGATAGTTGATGGTATTCAGTGATTATTAACAGTGGGTGTGCCAGTTTTTACTTTTCGAGTACATATTTTAGGGAAATATTTATATTCCTCTAAATTGAGATATGATTTGTTCAAAATACTGGGAGAGAGAAGCAGTAAGAGAGGAAGTAAGTAGAGAGAGGGAAAGAGGAAGGCCCACGTGAGCTGGTCCACAGTGAAGCTGTACCTTTCTCTCTAATAATGTTGAACAAAAAGTTTGAAAAATTAGGGTGGGTAGAAGACTCAGAGGGTGAGGCTGCTTAGTGTGCTAGCCTGGCAACCTGAGTTCGACCCCCAGAACTCAAGTAAAAGCAAAAGGACAGAAAAGACCCCACAAAGTTGTCCTCTGACTTACACACACACACACACACACACACACACACACACACACACACGCACGCACGCACGCACGCACATGCACACACGCACACAAGCGCACACACGTGCACACACAATATGTATGTTTTTTTTATTTTGAAAAAAGAAACTAAGGAAGGAACAGAATGACAGGTGGCTTTAATATCCTACTCTGGAAAATATAATAAAAAAGCCTTCAAATGAGGATGCTATAGGGGGCATGTTACCAACACTGATTTAAGAAGAAATTTTAAATGTGACACCATCCACAGATGAAATTTAAAGCACAATTGAAATATCTCAAGGAGGCTTTCAGAAGTTTAAGGGGTTAGTTACATCAACTGTTTCATAGCAGAGAAAAAAGTTACAAAGATCCAGCCCATCTCTGAAGGCTAAACTGACCCCAGCTCCAATGTATGACAAAGATAATACAAAAAAGAAAACTATAGGTCGGGTTCAGAAAGAAACAACTTTCAAAACCTCAAGTACTTATAAAATATCTTCAAGAAATTTCTAGCATCACTGAGGAAGGCTTGTTATATCTTAAGACTGACTTCAACATCAGAAAATCCAACGTTATAATGCTTCATGTCAGCAGTTCCTTCTAATGGTGGCTGAAAGGGCATTAAATACCAAATAAACACATTCGTAAAAGGCCGTAAGTGGCGTGGGGGTGCAGTGTGAGTACAGAAACTAGAAAGGACACCATGCTGGGGGAGAGGTGTTGAGGAAGAGAGCTGTGGGCTACACGAGACATCGAGGGTGTCTCGTTATTATGGGGTGGTGGAAGGGACGGGGGGGTCTGGGAATCAGGGAAAAGAGAAGGAAGAAAATCAACAAAAACCATTTGTTTGAAAATGCCACCATAAAAATCTAAAACCGCTGGGTGGTGGTGGCCCACGCCTTTACTCCCAGCACTCAGGAGGCAGAGGCAGGCAGATCTCTGTGAGTTCGAGGCCAGCCTGGTCTACAGAGTGAGTTCCAGGACAGCCAGGACTGTTACAAAGAAAAACCCTGTCTTGAAAAACAAAATCTAAAACCAGGTATGTTAATTTAAATTTTTAAATAAAAAAGGTCTTGGGAAATATTATAACTGAAGAACAGCTGCTTTCCCACCATGATTATGTGAGTGACAGCATCTTACCGGACAGAGAACGTGCGAAGCATTTCTGTGAAAATCAGAAGAAAGGACAGTATCTGCTTGAATTGCTACTTCCCATTGCAGAGAAGGTCTGAGTCATTTCGTGTGCTCTGAAATAGAAATTACAGCTGTAACTATTGGACAGGGGAAGGTCAGAAGTTCACTCTATACTGACAACGATTAAATAACATTAAATAATCAGTTCCCAAGGGGACCAATGCTAAAACACAGAATTAAAAGGAACACTTGAGTAAAGGGGACAAATTTAAAACTGCTAAATATAGTTTAGCAATCTTTCCATACACCCCACAAACAAGCTGGATGTACATTCTTACTGCCACAAACCATTTCAGTCTTCCAGGGAACACACACACACACACACACACACACACACACACACACACATTTTACACACACACACACATACACATGCATACACATATATTCACACATACACATGCACACACTTACACACACATACATATATACAGACATACACATACATACACACACACACAGGGACATATACACACAAAAAAAACCCAAAATTCAAAACAAAAGCCAACAGATGAGATACTTGGTATGTTGGTATGTTATAGAATCCATAATGGGGGTTGGAGAGATGGCTCAGTGGCTAAGGGCAGTGGCTGCTCTTCCAGAGGTCCTGAGTTCAATTCCCAGTGCTTATATGGTGGCTCACAATTGTCTGTAATGGGATCTGATGCTCTCTTCTGGTGTGCAGGTGTACATGCAGACAACGTGCATACATCCATAAATAAATAAATCTTTAAAATAAAAAAAAATATAGTGATGTGTCAAATTGTTCTGGAAATAAAACAAAACAGAATCAACAAAAACCCCAATCTCCCTCTGTATAGGAGCATATTCACTGCAGATACACACACACAATATAGAAATCATATTGAATTACAGAAAAGTAAAAATGACTGCAAGCAAAACCTGAGATTTTTAACAGTCATTATTTTTATTGTCCAAATTTTAAGGTAATTTTTATGATTTTATGCCACATTGCTAAGATATGTAATTATTACTTTGTGGACAAAAATATGATCTATTGAGTTGGTTTTAAGTTTAAAACCTATCAGCTGCAAAATAACATGTTTACTGGTGACATATAATTGTAAAGATTCTAGATTGTTCTCTGGAATAATTTGAGTTGTGGTAAGAGCTTTTCCAAGATGCAGAGTAACACTTGGAGTGTTTCCGAGATGCAGCTGGAGTAGACGATGGTGGGAATGTTCCCTCAGCCTCCTGAGCTGGCCAGGCCGCCTAGAATCTAATTTGAGAAGTGAAGGTGACATCATCGCAGGTGTGTCTCCAGAATATAAATTTATAATGCTTCTGGCTAACAGAGCTGGAAGGGAGAAGGATTTTAAAGCCCTCAAGTTATTCTCTTTGTGGACACTCCGCATCATTATCTTTAAATAAAGCATCTGTGTCTCTCCCTGCACCCCCTGGGCTCTGATTCCTCACTGAGAAATGTCTTGTAAACCTCAGAAGCAGAAGAAAACGCATGGTGATAGACAGCACAGAGTGTTCTCATCTTTAAGACTGTAAATATTTTGTCTTATAGAAGGAATCTCCTATCATGAAAACTTCAGCTCTTCCTAAATCTGCAAAAATGAACTATGACATTTATGGCAATTCTTAAATTCAAGTTGTATATGCCAAATTGGCTGATAACATTCGCAAATGAATCCCTTGAATGTTTACAAAAGGTCAACATGATAGGGGAGAAAAAAGTCCAATTCAAAAACAAAAGTAAGGAGCTAGAGAGATGGCCCCCAGCAGTTAAGAGCACTGGCTGCTCTTCCAAAGGACCTGAACACCCATATGGCAGCTCACAACTCTCTGTAACTACAGTTCCAGGGTATTCATATGCCCTCATACAGATATGCATGCAGGCAAGACACCAATGTACATAAATAAAACATTTTAAAAAAAAAGAAACAAATCAAAAACAAAAGTAAGGCATACTGCCAGCCAAAAAAACTCAACTCCTACCAAGTACAATGGTGTATGCCTTTAATTCCAGAGCTTGGGAGGCAGAGTTTGAAGCTAGTCTGGTCTACAGAGTGAGTTCCAGGTCAGCCAAGCCTACACTTAGAAACCCTATATCAAATATATATTCAGCTCCTAAACCTGAGTTATTTAGTAAAGTCAACAGACTATACAAACAGAGTTCTTTTTGCTAAAAATCCTACATTATTAAATGCCTGCTGTTACCAAGATTTGTAGGAGGTACTGGAGAGTAAATTGATATAATATCTCAAGGAACTTAGAGGGTAACTAGAAAAAGGAAAAATTAAAAAATAAATAGTATAATGCCAATAAATCAACATGAAAAATAACAAATAATCCTGTTTTAAACATGGGACAAAGTAGACACAGGCAGAAGTATAGGAATGGGCAACAAGCCCATGATAAATTACTCAGCTTTACTTAGTGGAGAAATGGAAATTAAAATTACAGCAAGGTGTCACTCCACAGCTATTAGAATTTCTCACATAAAAATGATTGACAGCAAAAACTGTCAGCAGGATGCTACGCACCTGGGACAACCATGCTTTGCCAGGGGCGATGAAGAGAGGCAACTAAATACACGCTGAGCCTCTAACCCAGAGGTTTCATTTCTAGATATGTACCTGAGGGAAATTATAACATCTAACTATGTAAAGACATATGTAAGAGTGCTCATAGATGCTTTATTTACTAAGATGAAAAACAATGCCTATTAGCAGGAAGATGGAGAAACAGAGTGGTGTAGTCAGACACTGAACTGTGAAGGAACAAGTGACTGATATGTGAAGCAACATGAGTGTCAGATGTCACAATATCAAGAATACATGCCAGAGGTTCAAACTCTACAACACATAAGCTTGTTCCACGACAATAAAGCCAATGGAGTTGGAAAATGGCTGCCCCCAAGACTGTGCATGCCAATAACACACTGGAAATGTATAGCAAGAAAAGCTTGAGGGTGGTGGGCATGTTTGGACCTTGAGTAAATGGTGGTTGAACAGATATAAGATTGTCCAGTTTATCAAACTAGATGTTTAAAAGTTGTATGCTAAGGCCGGGCGGTGGTGGCGGCGCACGCCTTTAATCCCAGCACTCGGGAGGCAGAGCCAGGCAGATCTCTGTGAGTTCGAGGCCAGCCTGGACTACCAAGTGAGTCCCAGGAAAGGCGCAAAGCTACACAGAGAAACCCTGTCTCGAAAAACCAAAAAAAAACAAAAACAAAAAGTTGTATGCTATATTGTTCTTTGGTTATACTCTGGTTTTCAGATGCTTGGGAAACGTAAAATTAGAAATAGTAGATATTTGTACCGAAGGTTTGCATTGTACAGACCTCAAGATCCTTCAGATTGGTGAATACCACCACAGAAAACAAGTTTACCAACAACAAGTGTTTCTCACCGTGATGGTGAGAGGACACCACGGTGAGGCCACTCGCTCTGTGAAGACTCAGACTGAAACCTGAGAGGAGCCACATCACGGGCTTCTGTGCACTAGCTTACGAATGCTTTGAGTTTGGAGACTTCACATCCAAATGTAATTACCACATGAGATGGAATTTCATAAACAACACAAGAAGTGCAGGGAATGTTTTAAACAAGGCTTAAAATGAAAATAAACTCATACCTTCTGCAAAGTAAAAACCAGCTGGACTAGGACGCTTATCCAACCTTAAACAATATAGCCCCACAAGAGTGAGGAGGTTGAAATTGGCTCTATAACTTTCAGACATATGGACATCTCTAATGGGACATTCAGTTCCTACACTGAGACACATTCCTTGTGTTAGTTGCTTTTATCATTCTAACAGATTGTTCAATAAGACAAATAATGAAGAGGAATTATTTATTTTAGCTCACATTTTCAGAGGGTTCAGTCAATCATGGCAGAGAGGGCATTTCCTGTCAAGGCAGGAAGCAGCAAAGGAAAACACAGGTATTATTTTCCTTCTCACCCTTGTCTGTCTGTGTCCCTAGCCCTCAGGATGGTGCTGCCCACATTCACGGTACATTGGTTCTTTCAGGAAAATCCTTCACAAGGCACCCAGACGTGTGACTCACCAATCTCCTAGGTGACTCTAAATCCAGCAATGTGGCAATGAAGACAGACTAACACAACCCTCAAGAGCCCTGAAATTCTACCATGTGTCTCCCAGAACTCTGCTCATGATAACAACACACAATTACCTTAGAAGGCATTTGCACATTGATAAGAGCTGGATGTTAGGGCTCCCCCAAATTCATATGCTTCAATTTGATCCCTACTGTTGTAGAACTGAGAGGTGGGATGACAATGATTAGGTCATGGGAACCCTGATGAATTGTCATGTTGAGGATGGCATGAAGACATTTGAGGTCAGAGTGGGGGTCACGGGGGTTGTGGGTTGTGATATACAACTTGTCTCCTCCACTGTAAAAATCGCTGAGTCACTCAAGGATTCAACAATTCAAGCACCAGTGTGCTCCTTACATGCCTTTGCTCAAGTTTGAGGCCATCTTCTCTGTCTCACCTGGTTCTTGATTCACCCCATTCCTGCCCCACCCCAGTCTCCACTTCTTCCCCTCCCTTGGTACTCCAACCACACAGGCAGCCTTGCTGTGGCTTACACACACACAGCTGCTCCTACTTTTAGACTTACGTGGAGGGGGCAGAAAAGACACTCAGAGGTTAAGAGCACTTGCTGCTTTTGCGGAAGACCTGGGTTTAGTTTCTAGCACCTAGATGGCAGTTCACAACTGTTTGTAACTTCAGTTCCATGGGATCTGATGCCTTCTTTTAACCTCTGTGGGCTCCAAGCACACGCATGGTGTACATACACACACACACACACACACACACACACACACACACACACACACGCAGGCAGGGAAACACTTAAACACATAAAATAGAAATAAGTAAATCTTTTTTAAAAAGACTTTCAGGAAGGCTGTTCCATCTCCCTCTCTCTTCCCCTTAGATGTCCCAAGAGCTAACTCCTATATCTCTTGCAAACCTTCCCATAAAGGCCATCCTTAATGGGCAACCTTGACAGTCACTGTTTAAAGGTGTACTCTGTCCCTCCATTGGCCATTTCTACCCTCTCCTCTTCTGCTCAGTATTGCCCATGTGTCACGTTCAACACACTATGACTTGTGCTGCTTTGTCACATTTATTACCTTATTATATTGATTATATTATCTTAGTCTCTGTTGCCCACTACCCCTGCAACAATCTAACTGACTACTCATTGCACCAGCCTTTGCTTTGTTCGTTCATTTCTCTTGGGCCCTAGAACCTAATCATTTGTCAAATGATTCAGCAAATATTTATCACATACATGAGTTACTTTTTCTATGCCTCTCTAACTAACTTAATCAATGGCTGTACCTTTACCATTGTGAATATCTCTCTTCATTTTTTTCCTTCCACCTACACAACCCTCCACTCAGAGGATATTAATGAGCAGTGTTTTGACCATCAAAAACTAGAATGAATGTTCCAGAAAGGCTATTATGGTGACCACAATAGAAGATGGCTTGGAAACCAGGCTTGACCCTACGTTTCCCTATGAAGTGACTTCTATGAATAGTCATAGCTACTGGAGGCCAAGGCCCCCAGCTTTACTGTATCATCTCCTCCCTCCACTTCCCTCACTGCAGTACAGCATGTACCCAATCAACACTGCAAGGAAATACAGCAACTGCATCTGAGTAGCCTTCTCCTTGAACTTGGACGCCAAACCAAAGTCTGAAAAAAATCAAGTTGGTGAAGGTTGTGGCCTTTGTTCCCGAATTGTGGATGAATCCATTCACCTCATTTGATAGCAAGAAGCTGATTTATGATGATAACTTAGAAACTGGTGGTAAGGTGTGTGTGTGTGTGTGTGTAAGAGGGGGGAGAGAGAGAGAACCCGATGTGCCACTGTCCTCACACGAAGGCTAGACCCTGGAGGTTGTTGATGGTTAAGTGCCTCTGAAGAAGGATTATTTTCTATGTGAGTCACTCAAGTATTCACTGTGGCCCATTAGCACAGCTCTCCTGCTGTCTGTTGCTATTTCTAGATGTCTCCTTTATTCTCTTCTTATGACCACCTGACTGGTGCCATCCATGAGAGAGAATGAAACTGTCTTTGATGGTTGTTATGAGCCCTGCTAATGGTACCTATCCCCTGGTACCACCTAGGTCATCAGTAAGGCCACAAAGTAGATGCCCTTGGTTGGGGCAGGAATTTCCAGCCAACCAAATCTATCTTAAAGACAATGTGATGATTAATTTCATGTGTCCATTTGACTGGGATACAGACTGAACATGTCTATAAGGGTGAATTGGCAAACTGAGTAACACCAATGGCCCGCTGTGATGTGGGTGAGCCTCATCGATCAACGAAACATCTGCACAGATGGAAAGGATACCCAAGAGGAAACTCTTCCTTTTGGACTACTTAAGCAGAGATACTGGTCTTCTCCAGCTCTTCTTAGGCCTTTGCCATGAATCTTTGGGTCCTGGGACTTCTTGTTCTTCATCACCAACTCAGAGAAGGCCAGCCCTGAACAAGGATCAGCTTGCAGTACTCCTGCATCTCTGCTCTGTACTGAGCAGATCCCACAGGCAGAGCAACCACAGCACATGTAAGAGTCATGGCTTCAGTACCATCTACAGAGCTGTGCAAGCCAGAGAGAGGACCCAGGAGGCTCATGTTGGACAAGAACTTGGCTAACTCCTCTCTTGAACCCATTCTTCTTAGAACATCTATAGCCATAGCAGGTTTACTCACCACACTGCTCCCAACACCTTGGGTCCCAGACTCTTGGTCTTTGGTTACTGTGGTAGTTTGAATGTAATTGGCTCCCCTAAGCTCATAGGGAGTAGCATTGTTAGGAGGTGTTGTGGTTTTGTTGAAGTGGATATGGCCTTGTTGGAGGAAGTGTGTCACTGTAGAGGCAGGCTTTGAGGTCTCATATATGCTCAAGCCATGACCAGTATCTCAGTTCACTTCCTCTTGCCCATGGGATCAAGATGTAGCTCTTTCTCCAGCTCCTTCTCCAGCACCACATCTGCGTGCATGCCGCCATGTACCATCATGATGATAGTGTACCTCTGAAACTGTAAGCCACCCAATTAAATGTTTTCTTTTATAAGAGTTGCCATGGTCATGGTGTCTCTTCACAGCAATGGGAACCCTAACTAAAACAGTTACCATGTGAGACATATTGCCTTTCCCTCCCCCTGCAATCTAATTCCAGCCTTCAGTTTGGAGACCATGTGGACAGTTTACTGTGACGGGTCATTACTGTTATAGTAACCCCATAGCTACCAGTTACTCCCCAACTCCTCAACTAAAGCGTCAGGATAACCTGAATTCTCATCTCAGCAAGAGCCTGAAAAGAGTTTCCCTAAGTACCAGGACAGCACAGGAGGGGCCCATGGACTCCATAGAGTATCCACATGTCTGAGTGTTTCCCCTGGCCAGCACAGAGCAAGTAAATGCAGTGAGCCACCTGTAAGGACAGGAAAACAGAGGTTTTTAGGCTTGCATAGAAAGTGCCTAGAAAGTTCCCTTGTCTGTAGCCAACCCCCTCCCACAGGAGGGAAAATCACAGGTATCTAGCAAACAACCTGCTTGCTGCCGTAGCCTAATCACCACACTCTATCGTGGAGCCAGGGAGATAGCCCCGTGGAATCACCAGATTGCCGGGTATTCATTCCCAGTAGACATTTGCTGAATGCCTACTGAGTACCAGGTCCCTGCCACGTATAGCAGGCCCCCCCGTCTGTGTTTTCACTGGTCTCTCCCTCTGTCCTTAGTGCGCTTGAAGCTATGAGGAATGTGGTGCTCCGTGACAGGCCTCTACAAGTCCAACGGAGTTGGCCCAGTCTGTGATTCACGTCTTCTCCATCCAAAAATAAAAATAGAGGCTGATCCATTCCAACCATCCTGAGAGATTAAAAGATTTCTAAGCCAAAACAAGACGTGAGATAAGCTGCCTACGTGTGAGGGAGGAGGCTGGTGGGTTCCCCCGTGCCAGCAGCATCCGGGAAGGGCTCCTGCAGCTTGATGGGACTTGTCCTGGCATCCTCTAGCCTCCCCAGGTCCTGTTACACATGTACCCAAGAGGTAACAGAGGCCCTCCCCCACTGTGTGCACAGCCCTGGATGCCCCCAGCACCCGCTGCTGTTCCTGTGTATCTCCTACTTGGAAAGTAGGAAATTGCTTTTTTAAGTTTCTTCCCTGTTGACACTTTTAATAATAATAGCTCTCCCTAATCGGCTCCATTGAAATAATTGTTTTCTTTGAGAATTTCATATAGTATATTTTTACTATATTATTTCCCATCCCCCAACTCTCCCAGATCTTCCCCCACTCCCTACTCACCCAACTTTGTATTCTTTCTTCCTCTTAAAACAAGACAAAAACAAAGAAAGAAAGCCACTGAGGAGCACAGGGCGTCAGATTTGTGTAAGTCAACTACTCCTGAGCATGAGGCCTGTCCTGGAGTGTGCTCCACGTTATGCCTCCAAATCCTCAGGAATGTAATTGGATAGCCTCTCAGCTTTCACATGGGACTCTAGCCTCCTCCAGGGCCACACTCACAGGAGACAGGGAAGGGAGCAAGTGTGGCTTACGTGGTGGGATCTCCTTCCACTCAAGAGAGCTCAGTGTGTGGTCAGTGAGTGAAGAGTCAGAACTTCTTCTTTTCTTTCTTGCTTTCTTTTTTTTTTTTGGCTTTTCGAGACAGGGTTTCTCTGTGTAGTTTTGGTGCCTGTCCTGGATCTTGCTCTGTAGACCAGGCTGGCCTTGAACTCACAGAGATCCACCTGGCTCTGCCTCCTGAGTGCTGGGATTAAAGGAGTGTGCCACCACTGCCCGGCAGGAGTAAGAACTTCTGATACTGGGTTGCAGGAGAATCCCAAGAGGGAGACAGCCTAAGGGGGCTCAAACATAAGTAAGAGATGACTGCCCTGTGCCCTTCATCACCTCAACATCTGGTCAGTCCCAAGTTAGCAGAGGGAAGAAGACTGGCTGGCAATATGGAGAACCATCAGATAGATCAGACAGCCTTGTCTGTTGTTATCACAGACAGCAGAATTTGTACAGAAGAAAAATATTTTTACAGTTCTGGTGGCTAAGAAGTCCAAGGTCAAGAAAACTTGTGTCAGGAGAAGCCTCGCTGTGTCGGGGAAGCCTCAATATATAGGGGAAGCCTCGCTGTGTAGGGGAAGCCTTGCTGTGTCAGGGGAAGCCTTGCTGTGTCGGGGAAGCCTTGCTGTGTTAGGGGAAGCCTCCCTGTGTCGGGGAAGCCTCCCTGTGTCAGGGGAAGCCTTGCTGTGTCAGCCCATGGCAGGAGACAAAAGAGAAGAGCACAGGAGATGGAAAGTCAAACCTGTTTGATAACATGCCCAACAGTCTGCAGCCTGTGCCTATGATTCCCACACTGGTCCACTCACCAGGGCAGGGCCCTCAAGCCCTACTCACCATCCATGAGTGCCACCTCCTGCACCATCCCACTGAGGACCAAGCTCCTAATACCCTAGGCTTAGGGGACATATTCATAGCATGTTGAGATGGCATTCACTCTGAATCCATATGGTATCTCCTCCTCCTCTTCCTCCTTCTTCCTTCTTCTCTTTACCTAGTAATTGATTTCTGAAGTTCATTGATTAAAGAGGCCTGGCCTTCCTCCTTAAGTGGAGCTACTTGCACCCCTGGTCCCGTCATACGGATGGGTGCTCCAGGAACACGTTTCACCTCTGAGGGTCCCCATGGTCAGTATGTTTACAGTGGAAAAACCGGGACTTCTGATACTGGGGCTGAGGACTCCAGAGGGGGAAGATCCCTTGAGGAGCACAAGTGTCAACAGAAGAAACTACCCCCATGTGCCTCCCTTCCTCCCCAGTCACCTGGCAAAAAATGCAGCCTTCCATAAGTACAACAGAGGTGAGGGATGCTGGGAAATGGCTGAAGACTATGAGGCCTAGCATGTAACTAAGGGAGAGAGAAAGGTGTGCTAAGTTTCAAGAAAAATCTGGAGACAGAGAACATTGGTTGTACCTGCTGCTGTCTCCAGTGATTTACAACTTCCTCGTCCACCCTCTCCACTCCAGAGAGTCCTGTGTGCCTTCCCACCTGAGCTGTGAGCAACTGATGTATGAGATTCTTAGGGATGCAGTAACAAAAGTACCACAAGTTGGGCTGGTGTGACAGTTCAGCAGGGAAGGGCACCCGCCACCAAGCCTGAAGGTCCCCAGAACCTACATGATGCACGGAGAGAACTACCTTCCACAGATGGTCCTCTGAAAGTCCACATGTGCTGAGATACACACACACATATGCACTCAAGAATGCACACACCACACACACACACACACACACATACCACACACACCTATGCACTCGAGAATGCACACCACACACACACACACACACACACATACACACACCACACACACATATGCACTCGAGAATGCACACCACACACACACACACACACACACATACACACACCACACACACATATGCACTCGAGAATGCACACCACACACACACACACACACATACACACACCACACACACTTACACACTCGAGAATGCACAACACACACACACACACACACACACACACACACACACACACACACTAAATAAATAAATAACTATGACAGAAAAGTTTAAAGTCCAAGTGGGCAGCTTAATACAATAGCCACTCTGTTGCAGTTCTGGAGGCCAGGTGTAGGAGGAGTTCCAGCTTCTTCCTCTCTCCCTTCCTCCTGGTTTCTGGTGGCTGCCGTCAGTTTCTGGCATTTCTTGACTTTATAATCTGCATGAATCCAATCTCTCTCCATTGTCATATACTTCTCACCCCTCTGTGTTTATCCCTCATCTTAGAAGGCCTCCAGCCATGTTAGATTAAACGTCACTCTACTGTAGCACGGCTTCAGTTCAACCTGATTATATTTTCAAAGTGCCATTTCCAAATAAGGTCACACTCACAGGTACCGGGGTAAGGACTTCAACTGACCTGTTTGGGGGTTCAATTGAACTTACAATAGCTGCCAAGTCCTACAGACATGAACTTCCTTCATGCAGCTGCTGGAACCCTGTGCACGACTTGATGTCCATGCTCTTGTCCATGTTGGAACTCACCTTCCCTGGCTGCCAGGTGCCCTCACTCATCTGTGTCTTCCTTGGTCTTTAATTTTAGGGGTGTGTGTGTGTGTGTGTGTGTGTGTGTGTGTGTGTGTGTGTCTATGTGTGTGTGTTTCTGCTACCTTTCCATATACAAGGCCTCAGTTAGCAGCTATGTCTAACCATCCCTGTATCCTCTACACAAGGAAAGTGTAAACTTGATGGTTAATTTTACATGTCAGCCTGACAGAGCCTGGGGAGCCCAGATGTTCAGCTGAGCGTTGTTTCTTGGCATGTCTGAGACATTTTCCAGAAGAGATTATCATTCACTTTGGTGGACTGAATAAAAGTGAGCCTCCATGTAATCCTCTGGGACCCGACAGGAATAAGCAGAGGAAAGGGAAATTTTGACTGCTGGAGCTTGGCTGCCCACGAACTGAAACTCGAACTATGGCTGTTCAGTTCTTCATGCTTGGAGTAGAACTCATACCATCATTTCCCCTCCCAACCCAGACTAGGATGGTCCCACCGGGTCCCCTGGGCCCTGGCCTGGAGGCAGACTGTAGGACTTGTGGCCTCCGCGTGTAAATGTTCCCTCGTAAATCTCACTTCTCCCCTACCCTCCACACTAGGTAGCTGTTGGTGAAGGAGTCCTAAGGGAACTCATGAGGGGCTACCCTGCCCTGGAGCCTGGCCCTTGTGGGGTGACAGCTCCCTCCTTCAGCAAACACATCCCTTGCTCAAGTTTACTGCCTCTAACTGACCACATGAAGGATAAGAAGACAAGCCACATTATCTGTGGGGTTTTTTAGGGTGTCAAGATCCAACTACAAACTAGATGATTTGGCTTTGGAATGCCTCTGGGTTAGTACTACAGGCTACTCTCCAGTCCTGCCCCTTGATGCCCACATACCCCTCCAACAAACTGTTGGTTTCCAGGCAACATTTCATGGGTGACCCTGACCACCTCTCTGCCTCACAGGACTACCAGGAGGATTCTAGCGAGCTTAGGCACTGGAAAGGGCTGCAGGGCTGTGGGGTGGGTAGAGCAGTTGATGTGGGCTAGAACTGTCACCATCGCTGTATCTCACTCCAGTGGGGAGCTTGAGCCTTGCCTAAAGGAAACAGCCTCTAATGACAGCCGCTGTCAAACGGTCCGTTGGGGTTTTTTCCCCTGACTTCCATCAGAAGTCAGGAAGAGAGCCTCCATTAGGTCACAAGTGCCTGTGTGCTCCAGAGAAGCTCCCTTAGAAGCATGAGGCTTCTCCATAGACCTCCATAAGTGCTCATCATTGGCAAAAAAGGTCTGGGTACTACACACTCGCCAAGTGCCTGAAGCTCTGACATGCTCTGTCACGGAAGCCAGGAGAGATTGCGGGGACACAAAAGTCTCCATCACAGAAGACTGCCCCTTTCCCACCCTCCTCAGGCAAGGAGGTATCAGTCTAGGCCTAGAACAGTGTTGTGCCCATCAAGGAATGCACAGATGATGCTCTTATTGCAAGTGGGACACCTGAGACCTGAAGAGAAGAAAGACTTGGGTGTGTCACTCAAGAAAACAGCAACCTGGGACAGTTCCTAATCCTAGGCCAGGTGCTTTGTCTGGTTGGGGAGCCTCAGAAAGAAACTTCTGGAAGCTTGTGTGTACATCTGGGCAGTGCTCAGTCACTGTCACCCCAAGCGCTTCCCATCATGAGTTTACCTGGGTGTCCTCCAGTGGTCTTCACTCCCCCGCTTCTTAGTCCACATGCTGCCTGGGGGACACATGCAGTGCCACAAAGGAGGGTACTGTGGCTCATTCCCAGCCCTTACTGGAATCGCAGTTGTTGAAAAACAGCCTGGTAAACAGCCTGCTCGGTCAGCACACGTCAGCAGCCCTGCTCCGGGGCTCTGCTGTCAGCAAAGGTACAGCCAAGCCAAGGCTCCTTACAGCTGCCATCTTGTCACGGAGCCAGCCCAGCCCGTCTGTCTCCAGGCCAGAGGCAGCTAGGCACCCACAGCCCTTGCTGGCTTTGGGAGCTTCCAACATTTCTTCAGAAAAACAGACTCACATTCTAACTGGGAACCTGACAACTCCCCCTCCCCCAGGATGGCATTCCTTTCCTGGGGCTGGGCCCGCAGAGCAAATGGTGTGGGATAAAGGCACAGAGCATCAAGGCCCTCAACTGGCCTGCCTGGGTGGGAACTAGAGCACAGAGTGTGTCATCATCATGTCCCCCCACCCCGTGACACAAGGGTCCTGACTGAGGCTCACTTGAGAGTCCTCGTCAACTCTTGAGAACAAGAGCGACCGTGTTGTCAAATCAACATCAACCGCAGTTCGTGCAGATGAACTGAAAACTGACTGTGACAGTGAAGGGTGGTGGCAGTCACAGGACCAAAAGTACTTGCCACGAAAGCGTGAGTACCTGAGTGCAGTTCCCAGCACCCATGTAGACAGCCAGGCGTGGTAGTGCACACGCATGATCCCAGTACTGGGGAGATGGAGACAGGAGGATGCCTGGGCTCCCTGGTCAGCCAGCCAACCAGCCCAGCCTAAGTGAGGAGTCTCAGACCCTACAAGGAAGAAGAGAGCCAACTCCTGTAAGTTGTCCTGTGACCTTCACACATGTGCTTTGCATGTGCATACCCTCCCCCCAGGGGAAAAAACAAATACATGTAAGTTTTTAAAAGCCAGGTAGCTCCTGAAGAAGAGCAATACACACACACACACACACACACACACACACACACACACACACAAACATACCACACATACTCACAACACACACCACACACACACACACACGCACGCACGCACGCACGCACGCACGCACAGGTACAGCTGGGAACCCATGCTATCCTCTTGATAATATCTGAGAGGGAGCCAGGCTTAGTGGCATTCTCCTATCATTGTGTCACTTAAGAGATGGAGGAGGATCAGGAGATCGTCTAGCCTCAGCTAAATATAAAGTTTGAGGCCAGCCTAGGCTAATGAGACCATATCTCAAAAACCAAAAATAAGTAAATAAAAATAATAAATAAATAAGCATCCACAAGAAGAAAATGAGGCCAGTGCTCAGCCCAGCGGTGATTCCAATGTCCAACAAAGCCCCAGGGCAGCCTTCCTAGAAGGGATACAGAGAGATTTGCTGATGGCATCTGAGCCGGGAGTGGACGTAAAATAAAATATAACTAAGTCCCAACTCGACACCAAAGATGAGAGGGATGATCACAATGATGACTATGCTACATCAACATGGAAATGCTTCTGAGCCAGGCGCTGTGTGCTCAGCGGGATCTGCACCCGCAACAGCCAGGGGCAGGGAGCAGCTAACACCAGGCACTGTGTGCTCTCTGCAGGGTCTGCACCCGGAACAGCCAGGGGCAGGGAGCAGCTAACACCAGGCACTGTGTGCTCTCTGCGGGGTCTGCACCTGGAACAGTCCCGGCCAACTCAAAATCTAAGTTCTGGACAGATGAGTTCCTGTGTGAATTTGTCAATAGTCTGTCCTGTCCCATGCCAAGCCCAGACATGATTCTCCTCCAACACATGCAGGAAGGGGGCATGGAGAAGTCAGGAAACTGTCCCAAGGATTATAGCTGCAAAGTGGCCAGGCTTAGCTAGGAGCTACTGTCCGTGTCCCTCAGAGAGTGTACAAGTTTGGAGATCAAACCCATCTCCCTACATGCTTCTATCATTAGCAAAACAACAGCGTGTGTGTGGGCATGTGTTTGCATGGGTGCACGAGTATGAGTGAGTGTGTGCTTATGTGCACATGTATGGATGTATGTGTGTGCTTGTGTGTGTGTCCTTCCGTATGCTGTGTCCTGGAATGAGAGCACCTGATCTTCAGTGTTACATGAATTGCTAATTGGTCTTTTAATTAAAAACCCGGTACCAGATATTGGTGTAAATGCTGAAAGATCAGACAGACAAAGGAACAAGCCACAGCCACCACCTCTTACCTCACCAACTCCTCAGCCTGAAAAGCCTCAGCTAAAAGCCTTTAGTTCCTGTCTCCTCACGCCTTATATACCTTTCTCTGCCCTGCCATATCACTTCCTGTCTCAACCTCTCCAGTTCTGGGATTAAAGGCCTGTGACTCCCAAGGACTGGGATTAAAGGTGTGTGCCACCAGTGCCTGGCTCTGTTTCTCTCCTAGACTGAGTCAATCTCATGTAGTCCAGGGTGGCTTCGAACTCACAGAGATCCAAACGGGTCTCTGCCTCCTGAGTGCTAGGATTAAAGGTGTGTGCCACCACTGCTGGCCTCTGTGTTTAATCTAGTAGTGTGTTCTGTTCTCTGATCTTCAGGCAAATTTTTTAGGGTACACAATATATCACCACACTTCAGATCTTCAGAAACATCTGTGATTAGAAAAAGCTTAAGAACAGTTTCTGAACTCTAACAGAAAAAGTCCCAGCTGCCCCCTTGTCTGGGTCTGTCCTGATCTTAACCCTGATCCAGCCACATGGAGCCCCAGGAGGAAGAGACTGCCCAAGCCCTGGGTTCCTCCTATCTCTGAGAGGTGGCTCAGAGCTGTGGGAGGCAGCTCCTAAGAAAGGAGCAGGAAGTCCTGGGACACTGAAGAGGGCATGAAGTTCCCAACAAACCCCAGTGGAGGACCCAGACTCTTACCCTCCTTTCCTGGTCTTGGGGCAGGTCGAAGGGAGGAAGATGAAGAGCTAGGGGGTATAAGGACGGTTCAAGAGCCCTTCACCCAGCATGCTCACACTTGGATAAGACCAGGACAGACCCAGCCAAGGGAGCAACAGTGGTCACTGCTGACTTCTTCTTGGCTTGGTCACATCTTGAGAGTGATTTGTATGTCTCCAACTCACTCACCAGGCTCAGGGGCTCTCAGGAACCACAGACATAGATCCCCAGGGACCAGCAGCTTTGGGGACCACAGAGAGCAGGTCGAATCACCCCACCTGATTCTAATGAGACTGGAAGCTAATGAGGCCAGTACAGGAGCTATGTGCTGGATGCTATGGGAGCTGCAATTCTTGGTGAGCCATCCAGCATGATACAGGCTTGAGCTGTCTCTGTTGCAGCAATGACCTGGGGGTCTGGCTCATCATGTCCCGGTCCCAGAGGCCTGTGTCTAGCAGTGGCATTGATCCTGTTGACTAGCAAAGGACAGTATGGTTGTATTGTGTTCCCCAAAATATTGTGCACCCTAATAAACTTATCTGGGGTCAGAGACAGAACAGCCATTAGATACAGAGGCTAGAAAATGGTGACACTCCCGCCTTTAATCCTAGCATTCCAGAGGGAGAAATCCATCTGGATCTCTGTGAGTTCAAGGCCACATTGGAAAGAGCCAGGCATGGTGACACATGCCTTTAATCCCAGGGAGTGAGTCTTTAATCTCAGGGAGTGATGGTAGAAAGCAGAAAGATATATAAGGCGTGAGGACCAGGAACTAGAAGCATTTGGCTGGTTAAGCATTTGGCTGGTTAAGCTTTCAGGCTTCTAGCAGCAGTTCAGCTGAGAGCCATTGGGATGAGAACACAGAAGCTTCCAGTCTGAGGAAACAGGACCAGCTGAGAAGTTGGCCAGGTGAGGTTAGCTGTGGCCTGTTTTGTCTCTCTGATCTACCAGCATTGACCCCAATAACTGGCCTCGGGTTTGATTTTTATTAATAAGACTCTCTAAGATTCATGCTACAGGACAGCAAGGGTGGGCTGTGCAGACAAGCTTCCTCAGGCGCTCCAAAGCAACCCACACCTCATGCCACCAGCGCCATGACAGGCGGGCACAGACTGAATTGGGTTTTTCGATCAGGAGAGGTTTGCCGGGGGATTCCTCTCTAGTCTGTTCTTGTGTCTCCTAAGCACAGGGTACCCCGATTCACACAGCCTGGGGAACATGTACCATTCCCCATGCCACACTCCATGTGGCCCAGCACCAATTGTCTGGCTCCTCTCCACAAAGCCAGGCCACTCTGGGCCTACAGACAAGATGGGGGAAGTGATGTGTGAGCCCTACAAGGGCTGGTGTCTCTGATTAAGCCTTCCCAAAAAGCAGCCACACAGACCCTTTTGAGACTAGCAGGGAAGATCACGGTATTTAAATAAGAGTGATATATCACGCAGTTCCATCTGCAGCTGGTCACCTGACAGCCTCTGTGTCAGGAGGCCTTCCCTCTAAACATTCCCTTTACAGAGTAGGACCACGGCCCTGGGATGTACTGTCTATCTTCCTATGTAAGCCCCAACCCACCAGGATCTGTAGGAGGTGACCAATGACCTTGGCAATGTCATGCCCATCTCCAGCAGAAACAGTGGCAATAGACTCAGAGACCACAAGCATCCTTCTTGGAGGAGGAAGTCCTAGGCAACGGTGGTGAAGGAATGACCTGAGGGGCCTAGGACCAGTGGACAGCCACAGACTGCCCTGGCTTCCTCCCAGCATTCTTAGGATGTAAAAGACAATATACTAACCAGCTACACCAATTCCAGGCGGTGCCCTGCCCTGTGCCTGGCACCAGCCTGGTGTTTCAGGAAGAAAGCAAGAAGCTTTCAAAGAGTCTTCAAATTACTCTGAATCACCCTATCTGATTCAAATGATGGCTTAGGTGGATCTGAAGACAGCCCATTGCCTCAGACTGGTGTCCTATTGCCTCAGAAATTAATTTACCTCCCGAGAGTTTCATAGACCAAGGGAGCATTATATTTGCATAGTCTAAACTCCCAGGCCCAGGAGGCCACCCACTTGGTAAGGCCCAGGGAAGCCTGACCCCGAGTGCCTGGGATTCTTCAGGGTTTGGCCCTCCCTTTCTCCTCCCTGCCACACCCAGTCTAAGCTCATGGGTTCAAGTCACAGACAGAGAGGATCCCTGAAGTCTTGGCTGCACCTCCTGGTCACCACCTGGGATTAAATGGTGCCTGGATCCCAAATCTCTACCAGACCTCTCTCTGTTCCCCTAAAACTCTTGCCGTCACCCAGCTCTCTGGCCCCACCCACCTGGGAACCTCTGTGAATGTCAACTCCCTGTGTAGCCATCCATCTCCGTCTTGTTCCCCACAAAGCAGATCCCTAGCTTTCCTGGACACAAAATGGTTCTGGAACATTTCACTGTCCCATCCCTGCTCCTTCAGACTTCTTGCTGGCAGAATAGCGTTCGGTGTGGAGGCCACTTCTGGAGCTTTTACACTGTTCTCACCTCCAGTGTCTCAGCTGCTGTCCTTCTACTCACAAAATCTGAAGTCCAGAGGCTATGCTGGCAGTCCGTCCCAGTGACGATGCAGGAGACAGGTTTCCATGCACTAGAACCCCTTATAAACATGCTGTCTGGACAGCACCTTCCTGGCAAGAGTTCCTCTGCCGGGTTTGGGAGCTAAGTGTTAGACTTGACATCTCTCACCGTTCCCTTCCTTCAGATGGCCCACCATTGCTTCCCTGTAATTCAGCACAGTTTCCTGTTAGGGCAGCAGATTAGACAATGGTCAGAGTTACAGAAGCATCTGGCCTTGTTGGTCTTCAGCTTGCTTCACTCTGCCACACAGACTTGCTTGCCTGTTGCCTTTTGGGTAGAAGGGAAATTCAGACGAGGTCAGCCACGGAGCTCACCTGGCATCAAACTCGGGATCTTCCTGCCTCTGTCTCCTGAGAACGGAGATTGCTAGCTTGAGCCACCACATTTACAGTTTTAGAGACCGTAGGAATCAAACCCTTGATTTTGTAGATAGGGAAAACTGAGGCAAAAGACTTCTGGAGGACCACAAATATTCATAGCAAATGTCATGATGCAGATATCCCAGTATTCGGGTGCTCCGGGGGACTTACTCAGCCAGGAAACTATGAGCATACTACACCGAGTCCACCAGCTCTTAAGAGGAAGAAGGGAAAGGGAGGTGGATCCCACAAAGCAAGGGCACTTAAAGGCCACAGCCATCCATTGCTGATGAGAAAAAAACGAAACGAAAAAGCATCCTGGCCACAGGGTGAACTAGTTATTAAACCTGACATGGAACAGAGCTCGGGTGCATGCCACAGCGCAGTTGGCAAGCCACAGAAGCCAGAGATGAAAGGGTGACTATCAGGACTCCACATCTGTGAACTGTTCCAGCAGGCCAGCCCTTAGTGGCTTTGAGAGCCCAGAGTGGAGGTGGCCGACGGGGACCGCGTGCTGGTGGGTACAGAGCTCATTCTGGGACCAGTAGAAGTGTTCTGAAATTAGACAGTGACTTCCACAACAACGTGAATTTTTCAAACCACTGGATTGTATTCCTTAAGATGCTTAAAGTGGTATTATGGGATGCCAGTGACATTGTAGAAATAAGATACCAGGTTTGGAACCCAGGGATTCACAAAAGCCAGGCAAATGCTCTAACCACTGGGCTACAACCCAGCACAAGACCTTAGTTTTTGGAAAGCCTCAGACCAGCGTGCCACCGGCTGCTGGCAGCCAGTGAAGGGAAAGGAACAGCAGGAAACAGAGGATGTGAGGAAAAAGCCCTCCCTCCCCCACCCATACCCCCTCACCCCCCCACCCCTGCTCCCAGCCAGCACACAGAGGCAGTGGTGAGTAGGTCCAACAGCCTAGTGTCCCCCCAAACTCTCATCCTGTGCGCCCCCTCACTGTTTTCTCTACCTGGAGCTTGGGTGGGAAGTGTCACTGTGTGCTTGTGTCACTGTGGGCCTGTTCTGCCCTGGAAGAAAGAGGGGACCTTGCTCAGGACACCAGCTCCTTGTTGGCGTGAAGGACCATCTCTGGTCCCCACCCTCCTAACAGGTCCCTCACCAGCAGGCCATGCAGGCTGCCTCTGCCCAGCTTCAGAGACTCTGCAAGGTGACCACAGCGCACTGAGTGGCAACAGCCGCCCAGGTACCCGATGGTGAGGGTACAACTCCATTTCTGGACCCCTGGGCCCCCGGGGATGGGGGGGGAGGCGAGTGCCGTGGGGGTGGAGAAGAGTGAAGTTTTCCAAGGATCCCAACAAAGAAAAGAAGCAATTTCAAGCTGTTCCAGAGGAGGGAAAAGAAACTTCAAATCCTGGAGTTGGTTGGAAGCCCCGGTTCCTTTCATGTCAGCTTGACTGATCCTGTGTGGGCGGCAGGGCTCCTGGCAGCGACCGCCCGTGTGTGGGCGGCGTTCTAAGAACAAAAGTTCACTGCTGCCACAGAGCCAGCACCTAAGCAAGGGCCTCTGTCCTCCCCTCACAGCCACCAGGTTCACACAAGTAAGTTACAATATACCCCCCTGCACACATGCACACACACACACACACACACACACCACACATACACACCACACACCACCCATACCACATATCACACACACACACCACACCACACACACACACACACACACCACACTACACACCATACACACATACACCACACCCCAAACACACACACACCACACACACACACACACACACACACACCACATACCACATACCACATACCACACACAGCACACACAAACACTTCTCTCTCTCTCTCTCTCTCTCTCTCTCTCTCTCTCTCTCTCTCTCTCTCTCCCTCTCCTCTCCGTCTGTTCCCACCAGGGTCTAGCCCGGGTGAGGGAAGAGCTCTTTAACTCTGGCCTGCCAGGCCTCCAAATGGAGAGAACATTAAGGCCAGAGAAGCCCATTGTTATCACAGTGATGAGATCCGGCTTTCATGAGCTCTGAGTGTCTTCAAAGAGCTCGGCAAACACGGACTAATTAGCCTCCTGCATTCTCCCTGTCACAGATGAAGACAGCAGCAGCTCACCCAGCCCAGGCTGATCTGGGCAATGAAGGCTGGCTCCCTGTCCCTGACCCAGCCCAATCTGAGGAAAGAGTCAGGTGAAAACCCAGGACCAGCTCTGCAGGAGCAAAAAAGGATTGAGCAAGCAGGAAGACAAGGTGGCTGGTGTCAGGGTGTTCCCGCCTACCCTCACAAGGGCGAGGCCCCTGGCCGAGTCACCCTGAGTGCCCAGCTAGCTTCTGAGGGGAGAGGTGTCAGGACTTCCGGGTCAGCAGGCCAAGCTGTAGCCTCCTCCACCCTCCACCTTGTGTTGGTAAAATGGGGGACAAGGCCTTGGAGAGCTGAGTCTAGTACATTCCCTTCCCACTGCCAGGAGTGACTGACTCATGGTCACCTCTCAGCACACCTCATCCCCAGGCTGGGTCTCATAGTGCCTCACAGAGATGGACACCTTTCTCCACGTCAGAGGGAAAGTTTAGGAGTCGTGTGTGCTCACTTACAGCCCAGGGGGATGCTACATTGTTAGTGCAAAGGGGAGGAGCCATTCTGTTCACACGAAAGCGCTTCATGAAGAGCTGTCCCAAGTGTCTTTCCCTGAACGCTGAGCCAAGCCCCTCCCCCTCTGCCAGGACTATTCCCACGTGCCTGGCCAAGGCTTAATGAAGCAAGGTCACCATGGGCAGAACCGCTCCTCTGACCCACAGCTCCCAGGATGCCGACACAGACCAGAGCTGCCCACCTCAAATCCAAGGGCGGCAGAGATGCACCAGAGGCCTCCTTCAGTAGGACCGGAGTACTACAGGGTCAGAGATGCACAGCTACAGAGACACATGCTTCGGGAAGTCAGTGGGAACTGCGGAGGACATCGCTCAAGGTTCCTGGGTCAGAAACTTTGTCTCAAAAAAGAAAAAGAAGGAAAAGAAGGGGGAGGAGGAGGAGAAATCTCACCTCCATTTCTTCCAAAAATTGTTATCTTTAACTAAAACCACTTTATAAATGCCATTTCCAGTGCTAGGCATGAATCCAGGGCAGATACTTCATTATTAGTGCATATGCATGCGTGTGTGTGTGTGTGTGTGTGTGTGTGTGTGTGTGTGTGTCTGTGTGTGTCTGTGTGTGTGTAGGCAGGGATATGTGTGTGCTCTATGTATGTGCTCTATGTATGTATTCATGTGTGTATACGTGTATACCAAGCATGTGCAGATATGTGTGTTATGTGTACAAGTGCATGTGCCTTGTGTGGAGGCCAGAGGACAGACTTGGATGTCATTTTTCCTCAGATGCTGTCTACCTTCTGAAACACGGCTTCTCACTGGGACCTGGAGCTTCCTGAGGAATCCGCCTGTCTCCCTCTCCCTGGTGTTTAAACTCAGGTCCTGGTGGTTGATAGCGGACTTTACAACTGAGCCAGCTCCCCACAAGACACTTCATTGTCAAGGACACGGTGTCACTGGGTGAACCACTGAGTGAAGAACTTCAACCTGCTGGGTGGGATGGTTGTGTTGGCAAAGTGCGAACTGGTATTTCGCACAACCAAACCCACCTTGAACGAATTACCACTGTCATCGGAAGCTAGGGTTTGAGTATTTGTAAGCACTAGCAGGTGGCTGTGCCACCAAGAGCTCGGGAGTTTAAATCACAGGTTGAGTAGCCCCCTTTAGAGCCCAGTGTCCCCATAGATGATGGCAAAATCCCTCCCAAGGGGCCTGGGACATCACATGAAATGTGATCCTTGACATCTAGGCCTGAGTCAGCACTTCTCGGAGCCCTGGGATTTTTTTTTTTCTTCCAGATTCAATTATATGTGCCTCAGAAAAATGAAATAATTATTGGTTATTTTACTTAAGGTGCTAACCAAAACAATGCCTGCCCGTAAGGGTACTGAAATTTGTATTTTGGTCATCTAGGCATTTTAGTTAGACGGGGACTGACGAAGAGGTGGGGAGGAGAAAAGTGGGAGGAGAGGAAGGGAGAAGGAAGGGAAGTGGTGGTTGATGGTCAAATCCAGTGGGAAAGGCAGGGAGGAGTCTGGGCCCAGGTAACTAAAGGACTAGGAAGAAATTAAAACGGAGCTAACCCCATGACAGCCTGTGTTTCTTTGAAAGTGAGAGAGGCCAGTGTCTTCCAGCCTCTCCTTCCCTCAGCAGAAGCCCACAGCTTCTATGCAGGCAGCCCCGCCCTGGGGCACTTGGATATGGAAACCCTATTTAACTGAAGCAATACTGTGGGACTAGAAACACAGGGAAGTCCCTGGGAAGGGAAACCGACTACCATGAGGCAGGGAATTTCTGCAGCACCCAGTCCACGCTCACCCACTCAGCACTGGTGGAAGGTGTGAACTCTCTCTGGTGTGGTTTTGGAGCAGTCACACACTGCTGTCTCACGGGATCGGGTTCCGATCTGGAAGACCATCTTGTATCAGTGCTATCAATGCTCAGACTGGAGTGACCATCCTGTGTCACCTGCTGAGAGGACTGAGGATGCCTTTCTCAGGTCATTTCCATCACTGACACCTGTGGAGGACACCTACTCTAGACCCTTCCAGATCCAAAGCCCAGAAATGCTGAAGAAGGGTCATACTGGTGCCACAATCCTAAATTAGCTTTTTTGGGTAGAGGAAGAGCAGAAATGTCTGGATTCAAAAGGAGGTTGGGGTCCACTGATGTGGGCTTCATGCCCACTGAGAGGACCCAGCTTCCCCGGGAGCGCTAACGCAGAGGGGCTGGGACATGGGCATGTCTTTGTGTGTCAACCTGAGGGCCCAAGAGACAGTTTAAGAAGCAATAAATACAGACTTGTGATTTGAACTTACAAGCCCATCAGTTAGGTCACCAAAACAGTGCAAACACAGACTAGCTCATTTCTCTGGGCACGAAGTCCCCAGCTAAGGTCCCGTGTGGGTATCTCGGAGACGAACGTGTATTCTTGAACCATATGGAGATTGTTAAATCACCGTCAAACAGAATAGTTACAGGTTTCCTTCTCAAGTGGTTCTTTCTGTGAGGTGAGACCATGGCAGGGTGGGAGGGCAGGAACCCTTGTTGACCCCAATGGAACTTTTCTCTATTTCTTGTTCCATCTGTTTCTAAATTTCAAAAGCAGATTTGGTTTTTGAGGCATCTGTGGCTGAAATCAGATTCCTGGGTGAGGGCTGTGGCTCTGTGACCTCTCAGATTACCAGGGCTGCTGCTAGACCTGACTAGCCTGGTACAGGTAACTTGAAGATCTCAGAATGGAAAACCCACACTGGATGTTTTGCCGAGTATGCCAAAGACCCGAGCTTCCACAAAAATCTAAAGGTGAGAAGGGCCGTTAAAAGACTGGTAATACCATCATGCTCCCCTGCAGCTCTTCCTGAAGCCTCCCTGGTATTTTATTTATACCTATTCTAATTTTAATATTAAGTTAGTAGCATGGGCATGGTGACCCATGCCTTTAGTGCTAGTACTTGGGGGAAGAGGCAGGCAGCTGTCTATAAGTTCAAGGACACCCTGGCTTATATAGCATGTTCCAGACCAGCCAAAACTCCATAGAGAACCTGCCTTTAAAAGGGGGGAGGGTCTGGAGAGATGGCTCAGTGGCTAAGAGCACTGACTACTCTTCCAGAGGACCTGGGTTCAATTTCTAGCACCCGCAGGGCAGCTAATAACTATAACTCCAAGATCTGACACCCTCACACAGATATGCAGGCAAACAAAAATACATATAAAATAAAAATAACTTTTAAAAAAGGAGAAAGAAAAGAAAAAGAAAATAATTAAAGCAAGTGGACTAGAGAGATCAGTTGGTGGAGTGTTTGCTGTGTAAGTATGAAGAACTGGGTCTGATTCCAGTGCTGGAGAGTCAGAGGCAAGAGGGTCCCTGGGACTTGCTAGCCAGCTAGTCTAGTCTAATCAGCAAGTCCTGGATCTCAATGAGAGACCCTGTCTCAAAAACACAATATGGAAAGCTTCTGAGGAAGGTCACTTGACTTCCACATACATGTGCACATATGTACACTCACAGGAACACACACCCAGATACATACACATATATATAGAAACACATGCATGCACACACATACACACTCACTCATGTGAGCATGCACACAAAAGTCAAGCATAGAAAACTAGACCATACACAAATCATCGCCCTCAATTTCCTTGGCAGGTGCCATTTCCCAAGAGCCCCTAGAGTGGTAGGCCACCAGCTCCAGAGTCCTCTTGACAAACTTGCACCAAGAGCAGCCACCCCACAGACAGAACCTTCCAGAAAACTTCAGTGCTCCCCAGACCTAAGATCTTAGCAGAAATGTGCAAAACAAAAACAAGCAGATCCCAGTTTCCAGCTAAGCCTGGGGAGCCTTTGTTGAGACAGATCAAAGCTCCCAGGCTCCTTCTGTGGCTGTGTTTACCAGATGTGGGATTTCTAAGTCCCTTGAAGCAAAGAGGTGCAAGGAGACTCCTTCAGCACTTGACAGGTTGCTGTCAAAGGTGGCCTTGAGGTTCTGCGCTGACCTGGCTGCCTCTGGTGGAAGCATGAAGACACAAAAGGCTCTCCTGTGATGTCGCCAACGGGGCCTCCTGGATACTCATCACTGGGACCTGAGATCTGGAGTCTTTGGGTGATATCGGACCAACCAGGGTGCCCAGCCGTTTGGTATCTCACTCTCTTCCAACCTTTTAACTGAGTCAGATGTAGCAGGAATCTTAGAGAGTCTTATTAATAAAATCAAACCTGAGGCCAGTTATTGGGGTGAATGCTGGAAAATCAGAGAGACAGAACAAGCCACAGCTACCTCACCTCGCCAGATCCTCAGCTGGTCCTGTTTCCTCAGACTGGAAACCTCTGAGTCCTCATCCAGAATGAATCTCAGCTGAACTGCTGCTTGAAAGCCTGAAAGCTTAACCAGCCAAATGCTTCTAGTTTCTGGTCCTCACGCCTTATATACCTTTCTGCTTTCTACCACCACTCCCTGGGATTAAAGGCTTGCTTTCTGGGATTAAAGGCGTGAGTCATCCTGCCTGGCCATTTCCAGTGTGGCCTTGAACTCACAGAGATCCAGATGGATTTCTACCTCTGGAGTGCTAGGATTAAAGGCGTGAGTGCCACCATTTTCTAGCCTCTGTATCTAGTGGCTGTTCTGTCTCTGACCCCAGATAAGTTTATTAGGGTACACAATATTTTGGGGAACACAATACCACCACAGTCAGACATTTCTATCCTCAGATCCTGTCCTGGGGAAGCAAGTGAGGACGGTGATGGAAAAGCACAAGGGTCAAAACGAAGGACAGCAGAGGCTCCTGGGGCGTCTACAGCGAGGAGCGGAGATTCGCGGGCCCAAGAAGCCAGCCATACAGATGGTTCCAAACACAAGATTTGAGAAGCCTCCAGCAAACCACCGAGCCCAGCAAAGCTGCCTCCCGCTTCCATCCCCATCCCTCCTTACACATCTCACACCTTCGTTCCTGAGCTCCCTGTTGTCCTCCACATTCTCCAAGACAACTTTTTCTTGCCTTCTCCCATTTTGAGTACACCAGTTATTCTCAAACCTTGACATAGAAAATCTCATGCATTTCTCCCTTCCTGAGACCGTGCCTCTTTTCCCTCTACCAAAACACCAAGACCAAGGCCTTACAGAGTGTGTGGAATGTATGTTGGGGGATGAGGAGCCCTGCAGGTGGACAGAGAAAGGGACATGTTCAAAAGCTTCCCACTGGAGTTTGGTCAAGGTGCACTGGACAAATGCTCCCTGATACACAGCAAGCTCTAGAGAGGACCTGTCACATGTTTGGTGCCATTTAATTGCTAGGTTTAGCAGGTGTGTAAACTGGGGTTTAAGTGTGTTTGGAGAACACAGCTCCAAGGAGTTCCTTCTTGATCAGAGGGTTGGGTGGTTATGAGCGTTTGGAAAGAGTCAACCCTTTACCCATCTTCTGGAGGTTCTTGTGACATGAAATCCCTGAGTAGATTTACCTATTTGTCATTAGCCAACCCACTGTTTCCCTTTCTTATTGGTCACCAGAGAAAAAGACTTCATGTCATCAGCATCACCCTTGCCCCGCTGCTGTGGAGTCACCAGGGTGAACTTGCTCTGTTTGCAGTTGCTAGGGACCTTGGTGGATCCTCCTTAGCTTAGGGCTGTTTGTCATGGTATAGACCTGGCTTTAATCACTCATGGCCAGGAAACCTTATCCCTCCAGCGTAGGGGATGAGAAAAGGCAAGCCAAGGACATGATGGTGTGATGGCTTTGCCCACAAGGGAAGAATTTTGATAGCATCCAGGGCTCCAGGTAGGAAGAAGATTCCATGGATGCAGCAGGCCAGGAGGGCTGGATACCGCAGAGACAGGGCCTCTGAGCAGAAGAAACTCACAGTTAGCAATAGCTCTCCTGAGAATAAGCAACGTGGCCACAGCCACTAGCAGATGTCCACTGATGTCTGCTCAATGCTTTGTCTGATGCCTACGAGGGAAAAGCCCAGATAGGCATGGTGCCACTCAAGGATATTGGCTTCCAAAGACAGCCCTGGCTTTTCTCCACTACATCGCACCTTCCTCACTTAGTGATTTTAACTTTTCTTTCTGTACGTTCAGATATTTTGCTCCTATGTATGTCTGTGTAGCGCCTGTGTGCAGTGCCTAAGGAGGCCAGAAGAGGGTTTCCCTGCACCTGGAGTTACAGATGGCTGTGAGCTGTCAGGTGGGTGCTGGGAATCCAGCCCAGGTCCTCTGGAAGAACCGCCAATGCTATTAGCTACTAAGCTATCTCTCCAGGCCACCTTAGTTGTTTCTTAAATCAAAAGGAGAGTTCCCAGGATCTAGACAACCCCAGAGAGCAAAGAGGAGCCCTGCCAACTGGAGTAGAGGTCCCTCCAGCCTAGGGTCCACCGAGCCCGCTGACTTCGGGGCTGCCTCTGTTGCTGAATGGGGCTCCCGGCATTTTATTATTTTGCTTTTGCTTCTGGCACTTCTTAAAACAAACCTCAAAGATGAAAAAAACTCCTGTCTGAAATGCATTCCTTTTAGAATCCAAGAAATGACTCACAGAGGCTGGGCTGGCATTTATGGTCCCCGTTAAGATGATTAGCTGCAGAAATCCTATTTTTGAAATGTAGACTTTGTACCCTACATATTCTTCTAGAACAAAATAGAAGAAAAATAACCCTACAGGGGAGCGGGGGAAGAATGATACCCCTGTTTACATATTTAGTATTATTTAAATACACGCTATCTACCACTTACTTTATATTTCACTGTCTATTTTTAACACAGGATTAAAGAGATTGAAAAGAATTATTCAGTAAAGTCGCTCACTATGTTCTTTAGAAAACATCTCATCTGTGTGTGAGCTAGAATATAAGAAGTTTGGTTTTCACCCAAATGTCCAATGAGTGATGAGTGAATAAGCAAATGTGGAATATTCTTCAACCTTAAAGAGGAATAAAATTCTGATGCTTGGCACATGTACAGACAAACCTTGAGAAAGTTAGAAATAAGCCAGCCACAAAGTGGCAGAGGCTGAGGGTACCACCTCTGTCATCTGATTGGCAGAGACGGAGTGGAATGGGGGTGTCAAGGCTGGGGCAGGGGCCTCTTAGCTAATGAGCAGACTGAGTGTGGGGTGATGGAAGTTCTGGAGCTGTATGTTAGAAATGGTGGTGCCTCAATGGAACGTGCTTGATGTCTTTGGAATGAACCCCTAAAAAAATGGTTGCAATGGGAATTTTACAATATGCAGATTTTACCACAACAAACATTGTTTTTCCTGGAAACAGTCATTGAGAAATATTGGTGGCCTGAGGCTTCTTTCTGCTTCTTTTTCGTCTTAGCAATGCCATCCCCTGCACGCCCCACCATGACCAAGTGACTCACTCTTCAAAGCCAACCATTGGTCAGGCCTGCCCTACTTCATAACAGACTAGTCCAGGACCAAAGGGGTAAAGTGGCTTTCTGATGTCCACGCAATGGACAGCCAGCAGGGGACAGGTGCCATTGTCCTCCCTGGGGTCGGGGCAGATCTCAACTGTAGGAGGCTGATCTCTCTGAGACTCTTGTGAAGTGTTTGTGACCTACCGTTACCCAAGTTTACACCCCGCCCCCTTTGTTCTGGTGTGGTAAGCCTCTCACTGTCAGGGTTTTCAAAGCACCATGGTCCTCAGCTGGGCCATAAAAGCCAGACCTATTCTAAACCCTTTCATGGTTAACTGTGTGGGAAGCCCTGGTTTCTAAAAAAAGTTTTATTTGTGCGATAACTCCTACATAGAAATGTTGCCCATAATAAGACTTTTATGAGTGTCTGTTGAAGAACAATGACCATACTAAACCTGACGGGAGTGCTCTCTTGTTGGAGACTTCAATAGGAAATGAATTAACCAGAATGAAGATCTCTGAGGTCTTCTGATGTGAATGAAGGTGGGCTATACACTCATTCTATATGTGTTTTTATGCTTCCCATGTAGGGTACATTACATGTTTCAGAATGGTGTGTGAAAGGCCATATAGAGCAGGGAAAGCAGCCACTGTGTTCCAAAAATACCCTGTGACATCTCTCAGAACCTTTTAAACACAATGTGTCCAGAACATCAAGTATTTCTCTTTACAATTCACCAGACGGATTTTGGTAAAGTAGGGGCCATGGAACACTGACTCATCAAACACAGACCAAACTATCAGGTAAACTTCACAAACTGAATGTTATCTGCATTTTACCCATGAGCAAGCTATCCCATCTCCACTGGAGGACATTTAGAGGGTGTCAGCTCAGGCCTGCTGGCTTTACTCTTCTTCATTGCACTTCTAAGTGCTCACTCCCTGGGAACAAAAGAAGCCAGAAAATGGATAAGCCCATCGTCACCGGTCTGCAGGAGGGTGCATCAGGAAGACCTCTTCACTGGGCACTTAGAAAAATACCACATTCCAAACCAGTTCAGAGGGGCAGCTGGATTCCTGCCACAGTCAAGAGGTGGCCACCATGTTCACCCGCCAGCCTCCATGTCCCATAAGTTTCTGGGTGGATAGCTCTCACTTGGGATGACTAACTTCCCCTTGGCTCTGCTGAGCTTGTACCCCACCTCTTTGTCCCGTACACTGGCATGGAAAAGACAGGGTTTTACCAAAGATCCTAAGGGAAAACCCAGGAGCGCCCTTCCCAGTGAAGTTTACATCTTGTGGTCATGGAAGGCAAGCAACATTGGAGTTCTGCATAAAAATAGGGATGTGAATCCAGCCCTGGAGCACCCTGGGGGAAAACCAGCTGGCCCACATGGTGCCCACGTGGGTGGCCCTTGCTCTGCTGTAGAGGGCCCCTGGCGCCAAGTCCCCGGCCTTTGGGAATACCCCTGACTTCGAAGAGACATAAGCTGCCAGCTCGGACTTTACTATCCCTCCTTTTCCACCTCCTAACTCTGCTGCTGCTAGAGGCTGCTCCTAAAAGGTCAAGTCCAAGGGCCATGAAGCAGGTAGCTCAAGAAGCCGTGGTCTGCAGGGCCATGCAGGGCTCCTCAAGCCCAGCACTGTGGTGGGGGTGTGAAGATGGCATCCCTGTGCCCCTGAGATACTGTATGTTTTCATCTGGGATCTAAAGGTGGACCCTGAATAACTTAGACAGTTTGAAGGTGAGAACCACCCATGAAATGTTGGGAAATCCCATCTGTGAGGCTGGTGCTCACCCCAGGTGTGGCGTCCATCCATCCATCCACCTTATGCATCATGGAACCTTGTCATACATCATTGGCAGGACCACAAAGTCATCAATAATGAAGCAGTGTCCAGACACCAGCCTGTCCTTTTTCACTCAACTTTTCTCTATTTCTCTGGGACCGTAGTTCTTCCTTATCTGCAGTTTGGCTTTAGAATACTTCAGTTGCTTGGAATACTTTCAGCTGTCACCTGAAAATCTTACACGGAATATTCTAGAAACACTTAATGAGTTTTAAATGGTGTGGTTTCCTGAATAGGGTACAGAGACTTGAGCTATCCTGCTAAATTCTCACCGTGGGTACAAACCACCCCTTTATCTGGTGCGCCCACACTGTATTTGCTGTCCATCTATTAGTCACTTAGTAACCAGTTCAGTTATTAGTTCAATTGACATGACATCAACGCTAGCCTTGGATTCATGCCTCCACTTCCGGGTGTCTTAGACACATCCCTGCTCCATGGGAGGGCTACTGTATTTCATTATAGCACTCCCAATGAGGAATAATCTTCGCCCCGGTGGACACTGGCAACTTCAAAGGGCCTCCTTGATTATCACCAAGCAGAAGTGCCACTGGCATCTGGCAGAAGGACAGGGAAGCTGTTGGCATCATATGTGCACACCACAGCCTCAGTGGAGCATGGTCCCACCCAAAACAGTAAGAGATGGAAAAGAAAGATCTTGGTCTTAAAAAGAAAGGGTAATGGAAATATTTTATTCCAGGAAAAGGGGGGAAGGGACTGGAAAGAAGTCTTAGTGGATAAAAGTGAATTCAAAACCCTTAGACGTGTCATTGAAGCCATTACCTAGTTGTTGTGTGACTTTATATATTAAAGGACTTACCTCTACTACCTCAGAGCATGGCTGTGTTTGGAGATAAGGCCTTTAGTGAGGTGACCAAGGCAAAATGAGGTCATAAATGAGTGCCCTGATCCAGTGTGATGGATGTCATCCCAAGAAGAGATCAGGAACCAAATAAACACAGAAGGTTGACCATGTAAGTATGACTGAAGGGAAACTCCCAAGGCTCTCTCACCCATGTTGACTACTCCCATGATGTCCATCCTTCTCATAGGGATGGTTTCCTGAGCCCAAGCCAACAGAATCCGGTCAGTATCTCTCAGGAAGTTCGGCACCCAGAACACTTGAGATGCTCCAAGGTGAATCCCTACTCTAAGACCAGCAGGGCAGAGCTTGTTCGGGTTTCCATGTCTCTCTTCCTCCTGCAAGAAGCCAAGACCTTAAAGGACACCGGGCTTCTAACGTTGTTGTCTCTCAGGTTGGCAAGGACTAACAAGGATCCCTGTGCTGGCTGGTTGTCAACTTGTCATAGTCTAAAATCGCCTGAGAAGAGAGTCTTGTTGAGGATTTGTCTTGTTTTGGTTGACCTGTGGGCATGTCTGTTGGGCGTTGTATTGATTGCTTTAACTGGTGTGGAACGATTCAGCCCACAGTGGTTGGCAGCATTCTATGGGTTTGGATCCTGCACTGTATAAGAGCAGAGAAAGTTAGCTGAGCACTAAGCATGCATTAATTCTCCCTCTGCTCTTCATAGGGGACATGGTGTTCCTGTCTCTGAGTTCCCTGTTACGATGGACTGTAACCTGGAATTGTGAGCCAAATAAACTCTTCCTCTGCTACACTGCATTTTATACTGTGTTCATCATAGCCACAGAAATCACACTAGAAAACCTTCTTCCTCCTACTTTAGGGCAATTGGATATAGAGGAGATTTTGAGATTGAGAGAAACACACATGGGATGGTAGGAAATCCAAGAGGAAATGAAGCAATTTCCTCATCACTGTTGGAGCAAGATAAAGGTCTGGCTGGGGTTAAGTATCATCATCCATTCTAGAAGAAATATTTTCTTTCAAAAGCCAAACCTGTACACATTTGAGGTTAAAAACTTGTCCTCAAGACAATCATGTTCGGGAGCAAACAGGAGAGATCCCACCAAACTAGGCACGAGCCAAGGCAGAGCCATGGTCTACAGAGCAGTGCTTTAGGGTCTGTGGTAGTTCTCCCAAGATGTCTCCCTCCTCACCTGTATGTGCGTGTGCATGTGCGTGCGTGCGTGCGTGCGTGCGTGCGTGTGTGTGTGTGTGTGTGTGAAGTCTGAGGTCACACATGCCTTCCTCAGTTCCTCTCACTGAACCTGAAGCTTTCCACATTTCAGTTAGACTGTCATGTGAGCAAGCCCTCAGAACCCTCCCGCCTTCACCTCCCCTGCACTGGAATCACAGACATGCTCTGTCACACCTAACTTTGATGGAGGTGCTAGGAATTGAACTGGGGTCCTCCTGTTTGTACTGCTAGCACTTTTCATCTCCCGGCTCTCCCTGCACATTCTCTATGGGATGATACAGTCCCTGAGGAGAGAAGGTAGTCCTTGAGGGTCGAGCACATTTTAGTCACCTCTCCAGCAAAGTTACGCATTACAGTTCTAGTGTTTCTCTTCAGTGGGAAATACAACAGACCATAGACGGTTTGTTTTTCCTAGGGAGTCTTTGTGGTAAGCGCTTCCCATTTCTGTAGCAGATGCCCTGTGATATGTCAACTTCCAGAACGAAGAGGATTGATTATTTTGGCTCATATCCCAGAAGTGTCAGCCCATGACCCAGCACAAGGCAGCACATCCTGGCGGCAAAGTGTGGCAGAGCAAAGCCAGGCACCTCACCCCTGGCGTGTGAACAGAAGAGGAAGGGGCTGGCGTTCCAAGACCCCCTTAGGTAGCCTGGCCTCCTCCTACCACAAACAGTTCTGCCACCTCCCAGGGACACAGTGGACTGGGGACTAAGCCTGTATTACAGTCACCGCAAGGGTCAGGCATGCTTTCCTAAACACTTCACATCTCATGTTCCCTTCTTTCTGAACCACAGAATGGGGCTGGGAAACACTGCAGCTCTCACACATTGGGCATTGCAGGGTTGGGCGTCTGATGGAAGGAACATCCTACCAATCAGAAAGTAGGAGGCAGGAAGTGCAGGGGAATGGCCCACTGCCTCTCTGTTGCTCCACCATGGTGGGGACTCTGCCCCTAGCTCCGGTCACAGGCAGCCCTTGTCCTCTCTCCCTTCCCGGCCTGTGGCTTCTGCCAAGTCACGAGCCCATCACCAGGCCCCACTGGAACACCAGTGGCTCTGCCTTGCTGATAATCAATCCCTCCTTATGCTCTCCCAGGATGTCATGGGATGGGTCCATGGGGCACTACTCAGCTTCCACATCCCTAGGTCAGTTTTCATGTGGTTTCTGCAGTAACTGACCAGAGGCTGAGCAGCATTTTTAAAAACCCAATTTGGGGAATGTAGAAAAGGAAGATCTTTCTCTGTTCTCAACTGTGACTCTGTGAGTTAGACTCAAAAAAGGCAGATTGACAAGAGAAAACCCAACAGCAAGGTACTGATATCTGCATCGTGGTTACACACGGAGGCACTCTGTGACAAGTAGCTCAAAGGCCAGAATTTGGACTGAGTAGCTGTGACTTTAATTTTTGACTTTAATTGTCAACTTGACGCAACCTGAATCATCTGAGAACAGAGTCACAATGAAAGATGGGCTAGCTCAGCTTGACTTATGGGCACTTCTGTTAGGAATACTGTGGATTGCCTTGACTTATGGGCTTGACTTATGGGCACTTCTGTTAGGAATTCTGTGGATTGCCTTGACTTATGGGCTTAACTTATGGGCACTTCTGTTAGGAATTCTGTGGATTGCCTTGACTTATGGGCTTGACTTATGGGCACTTCTGTTAGGAATTCTGTGGATTGCCTTAATGCAGGTGGAAAGACCTGCCCACCATGGGCAGCACCATTCCCTGGGTGTGTATCCAGGACTACGTAAACACAGAGAGGGAGCTGTGAATAGATAAGCATGCATGCATTAATTCATTGCACTCTGCTTTTGACTGTGGATGTATTATAACCAGCCACTTGAAGTTCTTCCCACCTTGATTTTCCCACAGTAATGATCTGTAATCTGGAACAAACCCTCTCTCCCCTAAGTTATGTTTTGTCAGGGTGTTTTTATCACAGCAACATGAAAAAAAGAACCTAGGTGTGGTAGTTCAAATGGTAAATGTCTCTGCAGATAGTCTTGAGCATTTGAACACTTCGTCCGCCACCGGTGACACTGTTTGGGGAGGTTTGGGAGGTATAGCCTTGCTGAAGGAGGTGTTCACTGAGGGCTTTCAGAGTTTATAGCCTCATACCACTTCCAGTTCTCTCTGTGTGTCTCTGTCTCTGTCTCTGTCTCTCTGTCTGTCTCTCTGACTGTCCGTCTCTCTCTCTCTCTCTCTCTCTCTCTCTCTCTCTCTCTCTCTCTCTCTCTCTCTCTCTCTCCTCCCTCTCCCCCCTCCTCTCTCTTTTTCAGCTTTGTGGTTAAAGATGTGATCTCTCAGTGGTCTGCTCTTGCCACTTGACCATCCCTCCATCTCGACATAACGGATTCTTACTCCTCCGGAACCATAATCCAAAATCAACTCTTTGTTAAACTGCCTTTGGTCATAACGTTTTATCACAGCAACATAAAAGTTACTAATACGTAAGACAACAACATCGTCACTGAAGGACAGTCCATCCTATAAAGCAGCAGCCAGACAAAGGAGGGACCTGTGAGTCCCCAGAAGTGGCAAGCCACAGGAGATAGATACGTGAAAAATGTCATGGTATAGCAGGGTGGTAAGAGCTGTGGTCAGACTCCTCTAATGTCACAGGCTGATATGTGTCTATCATCATCTCCTGATGAATTTCTAGCCCTCCTCACAGAAGAGGTGGAAACACATTCACAAATACATGCCCTGCCAGTAGACAAGTAAGTGGAGGGCAGACAGAGAGCTTCATTGTATCTGTTTCTTCTCAGTTACTCACAATAATCCTGATGCTAAAGTAGCACGATTCTGCCATCCATTCTGGGCATTCCAAGACCATATAGACACATTCGTCAGCTGTTAGTATAGCAAAACCCCAAGACAGTGAACTTAAAGACGAAGCATTTGTTTTGGCTCACAGCTTGGAAGGTTTGTGTTCGGTTGGCTCATTGCTTAAGGGTTGCAGAGCACATGTTGGAGAAAATGGTTTACCTCTTGAAGGTTGTACAGCAACATAAAAGGGAAGTTCCTGGAGTCCCACCGTTTCCCTCAAGGTCATATCAACTCAGTGAATTAAAACCTCACACCAAGCCCCATCCCTAAAAGATTCACCACCTCCCAATAGCACCACACGCTGGAAACCTTCAACATACAAGTGCATGGCGAACATTCTAGAAACAGACTATATCACTAGGAGACTTGCCATCCCTGGTCCTTAATTTAAAGTGACAAGACTTTTTTGGTGTAAAATGCAGCATATTCATACATTAAGCATATCCATACCCCAGGCTCCAGGGATTTCCAGCAGTGAAGGGCAGGAGCATTAATCAGGGCCCTGTGCCTTGCAGCAGAATTCTAGTTCCAGAGCCCTTCCCAGTCAGCCTCGAGGGCAACAGCACCATTAGTGGGCAGAACAGTAAACTGGGGTCTCAGCTCAGCTTGTGTATAGGTCCTCCATTGAACCCCAACTGCAAAGCCTGCCCTGAATGCTTCCCGAGGGGGGGGTGTTTATTGCTGAGGAAAACCTTGGATTAAAGGGCTAAAGGAATATGGTGTGGGTGGGGTTACCTGTAAGAGATGTTACCCTAAGCTGGCCACAAGGCAACAAGCAAGCAGTGTGCAAGCTGCCAGGGTTGGGAAACCCCAGAGAACATGCCGTGGGCCAGACCCCGCCGTCCTGCTGATGTTTTTATCAAACTCTCTCTGCGCGGAGGTCACTATCCTGTGCCTGCAGCAGCCACCTAGGAGAGTATGGTGACTGTGCACACTCGGAGTAGATTTTACATTAACTCATTTCCCCTCCCACCCAGAAGATTCTTTCTGCTCTAAAAGCATGCTTTTAAAGAAATTGCCACCAAATAGTCACAGCGAACTTGAATACTAACAAAACACATCATTAACCGTGTATACAACTTCCTCCCAGGACATTCTGTCCAGATGCAGGAGATGGTGAGAGCAGTTATTTACGGACCACCCTCCTCACTGCCTCCACTCACCCCTCACGTTATTAAATTGCCCCCAGGCAAAGAAATCAAAGCAGACTCTTTTTCTTCGGTTCAGCAAAGCTAATTAGTCAATAGCTGGTTCTGAAAGTGGAGCCGTGAAGTAAGACACTTCTTCACCTTTCATGTTTTGTTTTTACTTTCATTGTTGAGGTAACAAAACCAAGTTCAGGAAGGGAGGGTTTATTCTGGCTCGTGCCCCACAGGCACCATCCATCAGGGCGAGAGCCTGAGGCCGCGGGTCACATTGCATCTGTAGTCAGGAAGCAGGTTGCTGGTGCTCAGCTCACTTTCTCCTTTTTATACAGTTCAGAACCCCAGGTGATGGGATGGTGACACCAGCATTCAGGATGTCTTCCCTCCTCAAGTAAACCTCCCTGGATGTATCTTCACAGATGTGCCCAGAGTCGTTTCTCCTAGAAGATGCCAAATCCAGCAGAGTACAGTCAAGACTGACCAGAGTTTCCAGTGGTCCAAGTTGGTTACTCCAGAGTGATGTCTCCTGCCCGGAGGAACAGACACATTCAGAGGAACCTCCTAGTGGGCACAGCCCACCTCCACCTGCATGCTTCATCACACATGGCACGGCTTTCTGAGCATTGAGTGCCGGGTGCTGAAGCATGTCCCCCTGACGTATTGAGGTTATAACTCCTTATACCTGTAAACACTTAGGATGAGGTCACGTGGACCCTAATCCGATGACAGCTATCCTTTCAAAAAGAGAAAAATTGAGACACAAGCAGGCACAGAAGCGAGATGCTATGGAAGGGTTTTCTACAAGCCCAGGACAATGTGCTGGCTGGTCTTACATCAACTTGATACACGAACTAGAGTTATCTGAAAGGAGGGACTTGCTAGCCAGCTAGTCTAGTCTAATCAGCAAGTCCTGGATCTCAATGAGAGACCCTGTCTCAAAAACACAATATGGAAAGCTTCTGAGGAAGGTCACTGGGCCTCTACATACATGTGCACACATGTACACTCACAGGAACACACACCCAGATACATACACATATATATAGAAACACATGCATGCACACACATACACACTCACTCATGTGAGCATGCACACAAAAGTCAAGCATAGAAAACTAGACCATACACAAATCATTGCCCTCAATTTCCTTGGCAGGTGTCATTTCCCAAGAGCCCCTAGAGTGGTAGGCCACCAGCTCCAGAGTCCTCTTGACAAACTTGCACCAAGAGCAGCCACCCCACAGACAGAACCTTCCAGAAAACTTCAGTGCTCCCCAGACCTAAGATCTTAGCAGAAATATGCAAAACAAAAACAAGCAGATCCCAGTTTCCAGCTAAGCCTGGGGAGCCTTTGTTGAGACAGATCAAAGCTCCCAGGCTCCTTCTGTGGCTGTGTTTACCAGATGTGGGATTTCTAAGTCCCTTGAAGCAAAGAGGTGCAAGGAGACTCCTTCAGCACTTGACAGGTTGCTGTCAAAGGTGGCCTTGAGGTTCTGCAGGGACCTGGCTGCCTCTGGTGGAAACAGCATGGAGACACAAAAGGCTCTCCTGTGATGTCACAAACTTGGTGAGTTCTAGGCCAGTGAGAGACCCTTTCTCAAAACACAAGGTGGGCCAGATGTGATGGTGCATGTCTATAAACCCAACACTCAGGAGACAGGAGCAAGTGGGTCTCTGTGAGTTCAAGACCAGCCTGGTTTACATAGCAAGTCCTAGGCCAGCTAGGGATGCATAGACAGACTCTATCTCAAAAGTTCGAGACCAGAAAAACCAACCAAAATAAACAAAAAACAAGATGGATGGCACCTAAGGAATAGCACCCAAGGCTGACACAGCTGGACACATATATGTGTGTACCTGCACGCTCATGACCCCTGTTTATTACTCTTTTGCTCTTTTGGGGGGCCCGCCACTCAACTCCCAAATAAATCACACATGGAGGCTTATTCTTAATTATAAATGCTTGGCCTTAGCTTGGCTTATTGCTAGCCAGTTTTTCTGAACTTTAAATTAACCTGTCTGGGATGGCTGGCCTGTGGATGCTACAGACCTTCCTGCTTCTGCTTCCCAGTGCTGGAAATACAAGCATGTGCCACCATGTCCCTGTTTCAATGTGGATTCTAGGATGGAATTCAGGTCTTTGTGCTTTCCAAGGAATCACTTTGCCAACTGAGCTATCTCTGTAGCCCAATATTCTTAATCTTAATAAAGCCCTCCTCTTCTCCTGCCTGCTCCTCAGTTTCCACCCCAGCCTGATTTCAGATGTAAGTTTAAGGGTTGTGTGGTTGAATAGGAATGGTCCCATAAGCTCACATATTTGCATGTTTGGTCATTAGGGGGTGGCGCTCCTTGACAGAGGTTAGGAGGAGCAGCCTTATTGGGATGGGTGTGGCCTTGTTGGAGGACTTTTGTCACTGGGGGTGGGTTTTGGGGTTTCAAAGGCTCAAGCAGGCCTTCTCTCTTCCTGCTGCCTTTGGATTCAGAAGTAGAACTCTCAGCAACCACGTCTGCCTGTATGCCGCCACGCTCCCCGCCATGAGAATGATGGACTAAACCTCTGGAACTGTAAGCCAGCCCCAATTAAATGCTTTCTTTCATAAGAGTTACCATGGTCATGGTGTCTCTTCACAGCAATAGAACACTGAATAAAATGAAGTACAAAGACCCTCTTAGGATTTTGCTAACTCCAGCAAGTTGTATCCCACCCCAGCTCCTCCCCTCTGTGTTTAGTTTTATACAGAATAGCACACAACACATATGCATATAGATGTTGCCATGGTTAACCTTCATTATCAACTTTACCGTATTTAGAATCACCATGGAAACGCCTCTCTGAGCACATCTGTGAGTGATTTCCTAGATTTGGTTTATTGACGGGACTGGGGTCTCAGACTGAATACAGGGGAGAAAGTGAGCCAAGAACCAGCATTCATCACTCTGCTTCCCGAGTGTGGATGCAACATGACTTCCCTGCCGAGAGGGACTGCATACCCTCAAACTGTGGGTCAAAATAAGCCCTTAAATTGCTTCTTATCAGGTATTTGGTCCCAACAACAATAAAAGTAACTAACACGTAAGCATTGCAGCTCCAATGGAAGAGGATCCTGGCAGTCGGAAGGCAAGGAGTACCACAAAGTCACCATAAGCACAGCAGCTTACAGCCCTGCTCAGGGGAAGGTTCCCCAATACAACAACTCTGCCCTGGCAGGGGAGGGTTTTCCCAGAGAAGCTGTTACAGTTCTGTTCAGGTCCCCAGTGTGTAACAACTCTGCTCCACCAGGGAGATGTCCCCAGTGAAAGTGTTACAGTCTGGTCTGCTCCACTCCGTTCTAGTGAAAGATGTTACTTCTCTGCTGTGCCCATTCCTGTGAAAGAAGGTCTCACCCAAACCTCATTCAAGAGAGTTATTAGGAGGGAAGAATCCAGGAGGGTGGCTGCCTCTGCCAGGGTGGGAAAAGGCAGGAGCAAACTGAACAGGCACAGGGCTTATATAGGGCTTTTTAGGGGCAGAGTTTTTCCAGGGTGAAGATTTCCAGGATGGGAATTAGTCAGAGATTGGCTGGATTTTGTGCTCAGAGATTGGCTGGTTTCATGTTCAGGGATTGGTTGGTTTTCCTGCTTAGGGATTGGTTGGTTTTTGTATTGAGTTGGTCAGGGACAGAATGTGTTTCTTCAGCTCCAGTTTTAGGGCCAAAGTGTGTTTCTTTCACTGGCTGTGGTTTCAGGGCCAAGGTGTGTTTCTTTGGCTTTGGTTTCAGGGCCAAGGTGTGTTTCTTTGGCTCTGTTTTCAGGGCCAGGGTGTATTTCTTTGGCTCTGGTTTCAGGGTCAGGGTGTGTTTCTTTGGCTTTGGTTTCAGGGACAAAGTGTATTTCTTTCACTGGCTCTGGTTTCGGGGTCAGGGTGTGTTTCTTTGGCTGTCCCCTTGACCCTACAATACATATATATGTATCCCCAAAGCAAAACTCTAGTCATGTTTTCTATCTGAAGGAAAGTTTAGCATGTGTCTCCTGGATTGCTTCCTCCAGGATCCACAGTGGTTAAGACTTCCCCATAACTTTCCCCAGAGCAGATTCAGCCTCTGAGATGTACCGGCTCCATCCATGGCACAGCTGTAAGGTATGACCCAGGTGACATCCATTTGTCACAAACATCAGCCCACTGTTTCTAGAGGCTTAGAAAGAACTTCCATCCCAACATTGTCAGCTGACCTTGACTTCTCTCTAGACAGAATCTGTTTTAAGTTTCACGGATTTATGGACATCATGGCAGGCTTCTCTATTTTAGGCTCCTCTGGCCTTCTGGGGAGCCATGACAGGCTGACCCTCCTAAGGCATATGTGGCACCAGAGGGTTGTTCCTTGAAGTATCAGGTCTGTGCCTACCCTACTTAAAAGGTAGCTGGCATGGCCAGGAGGAGGAGACAGGACACCCCCACTCAAGGAGAAGGCAAGTGGGGAAGTGTTTCTTCCCAGGGACAGAGTTCACACCAGTGTGGGAAGCAGTGAGTTAACAAATCCAGGTTCCTCATGGATCTGGATAGGACTCTGTAGGGCCGAGGCATGGCCAGACTCAGTCTGAAAGCTGCTCCATGTAGTCAAGGGCTCTGCTCTTACAGGGAACCCTGGGACAAGGGGGCAGACACACACACACACACACACACACACACACACACACACACACACACACACTTTGCGTAGCACCTCCAAGCCCTCACAGCCACCCTCATTATGAAATGGGGCCATTTCCAACTTATCCCATTGCACAGATGAGTTAAGTAGAGGCCCCAGGGGAACATGCTGCTGAAGTCTCTTGGCCGAGATACCAGCTCAGGGGTAGCAGAACTGAGATTGTCACTTCACTATCACACCACCCCCAAAAGGGAGGTTGGGGATACACTCTGAGTCTATGTTAATCCTAAAGCTACCTCAGAATTACCACGTGTTTCTGTTCATTTGAAAGGCTTTGGTCTTTCTACTTCAAGAGTAAGGAGGTGGGTGGAAAGCAACTGTGGCCTAGAGACACATTCACTCGTGATAGTGTAACTTCAGATGCACACTCATGTCCTTGTTATAACGCAGGAAATGCAGAAGGAAGAGAAGGGACTGTGTCAGCCCAGCTGCTGTCCACGCAGAGGTGGACACAGGTAGGTGTTCATCAAGGTTCAAGACCTGATGTAAGAAGCGTGGGCGCCCCCCCCCCCCCCGAAAGCTCCTCTGCATTGCGGACACAGAGAACAACCTGTGCAACAGCACACAGCAGCCCTGTGAAGGGAGAGTCCAGCCTTGGACTGGGCACCATGAGCTGAGGCACCACGAGCTGAGGCACCACGAGCTGAGGCACCGTGAGCTGAGGCAGGTTGGCTTAGCTGCAGTTGGAGGGGGGTGGTGTTGCTTTGCTTGATTTTGGCAAAATGTCTCCTCACAGGCTCAGAGCAGAGGTGAGCGGAGGGAGAGAGTCACAATCAGCCCAGAGCTGAAAACAGAGTTGCCAACGAAAATAGCTTTAAAAGAAAAAAAAAGACACCAACAGCACAAGAAGAGCTCTCCCTGTCTGCCATCTGTCTGGCTGTCTGGCTGTCTTATTCAGTTTTGTTCTTCTCTCCCTTCCTCAGTCTCCATCTCTGCCTCTCTCTGTATCTCTCTCTCCCTCTGTGGATATCTGTCTCTCCCTCTCCCTCTCCCCCCTTCTCTCCTCCTCCTTCTCTCTTCTCTCTCTCTCTCTCTCTCTGTCTCTCTCTCTCCCTCCCTCCCTCTCTCTCTCTCTCTCTCTCTCTCTCTCTCTCTCTCTCTCTCTCTCTGTTGGTATCTCTCTCAGTCTCTGTTTGTCTCATTCTCCCTTTGATCCTCTCTCTTTCTCTCTCTCATTCTCCCTCTGCTGGTATCGCTCTCAATCTGCTTTCCCCGGCACATTCTATTCGAATTCACAGCCATGAAAACATGTTGTACTCACGCAGATGATGTCTCAAAACCTCGGAGGACTTAGAGCAAGAACTCCATTCACACACAGGCCTGAAAAACCCTGATTGGCCCTGGATGCTGTTGCCCCGGCAACATGACTCAAAGCTTCCTGCCTCACACCCCCACACCACCCCCACTCCCCCGGCTCAGCATCACCTACATTACTCTCACCGACACCACAGGTTATTAAAGCTGCTTAATGAACTCAGTTCTGACACAGAGCTCTTCCTCACTGTCACCTAGTAATGCAGGCAGCTGAATGTGCCACCTCTCAGGATAGCCTGTGACCCTTGCTGGTTCGTTCTCACCCTTTGGACCATTTGAAATTTAGGTCCAAATAGCACTTGGTGAAATTCTAAGGGAGGAACCAGAAGCTGCCCACATCATCTTCTGAAGGGATGATGAGAGTCCCTTTATCTCCCAGGGCACATGAATTTAATGTGAATAATGATATCATCTGCAACCAGGAAGAAAGTTGACTCAGTCCATTGGGGTTGCTGTAACAAAATGCCTTAGTCTGAGAGACTTATAAATAACAGAAATGTATCTCTTTCCATTCTGGAGGCTGGAAGTCTGAGGCAGAGTCTCCAGGCGATTCTGAATCTTCTGGGGACTCACTTCCTGGTAGATGTGGGTTCTTACCTTGAGCTCACATAGAGGAAGAGCAAGCGGTCATGGGGCTTCTCTTACAATGGACCTAACTTCATTCCCAAGGGATCCCCCTTGGTGACCTACTCACCTCCCAGAGATCTAACCTCCTCTTACCATCACCTTGGGCACAGGCTTTCAACCCCACCGCTGGGCTGAGAAGGGACATACATTGAGGCCACCTGCCAAACTGTCCATTGCTGGACATTTCTGGGGAGAATACAGACTGTGGACCAAAGTTTCTGGTGCTGAAAAGAAAAGCCATCTTCCCAACCCTTACCCTGGAGGACAGAAGGAAAGGGGAGAAAGCAAGGGAGATAGGGTTCAGGCCTCAGACACAGGCAGAGACTCTCAGCTTGTTCTGGGAACCCAAGTGGGGGAAATTATGTCTTTCTTTCCAACAGCACCTGATTGTATTCCCTCCATGGGACGTGCAGGCCATGGTCCCAGGGACACACTACCGGTCCTATGGCCTGGACACAAATACCATCTGTCCCTTTGCACCATGAGCTCCCTATGTCATATGCTGTTTTTATGGCCAAGCACTCAATAGCCACTTATCTTGTGTACTTTGCCTCTGTTAACTGCTGCCCACTACAAAAAGAAGCTTCACCTGTGACAGCCGCACTAGTCTGGAGTATAAAGGTAAGTATTTAGAGGGTACAGCCATTAAGACCCCAGGGGCGGTAGATTCTCCCCTAGGGCCTACACCCACTCTAGCCCTAGGGTCTTGGCCAGGTGAACAGTACCATGCATGGTTTCCTGCTGTGGAAAGAACTTTAAATCCAATCAGAAAGCAATTGGCTATTCCCATAACACTCATAGGCATAGTAACCTCTGGCTTCTAGGTAACACTCACTTTGATAACTGTATTTCAACTTGCATAGTTTCCTTTAACCTGTATGTATCTTTCCTGCCCTTGAACAACCTTTTTCTGAAAGATGGTATTCAGCTTCATATGTAAGTGGCTAAGGTGTCAGGAGTGAAATTTAATATCATTATGTCCACTATTATCCTCATCTCCACTCTAAGAACTCGGCCACTGGCCTCATTAATGCAGGTGGGAGACAGACTCTGCCAGCACAGTGGGATAATCCCTTTTCAAGGAAAACCCAACTTAAAAGCAAGCCACTGTCTCAGAGGCAGAAGGGAAGTTGAAGACGTTCCAAGAACGAAAGGCATTCACAGGCCTGTTCTGGCTCTGATAGGCCAAGGCCATGAGCAAGGACAGGGCCAGCAAGAGGCTTCGGGGTGAGGCCAGCAAACAGATGGCAAGATCGTGGGGCCTCCATTCACAACCCTGGGAACTGCACTCTGATAATGACCAGAAAAACTTAAATGAATCTTCTCGAAGCCTCCTGGGAGGAGCTCAGCTGGTCAGCTCCGTGATTTCAGTTCATGAGACCCAAAGCAGAGCCCCCGCTGAGCCATGCTGGCCAGCCAAGTTACAGGCCTATGAAAAGATGGGTGTCGTGGTGGGTGATAAGTGACCTGACCCTTCGCTCATCCTGGGGTTCCAGCATATGGCTCTGAGGACCCGTGTAGCCTACCCCACCTCCGTAGCTTGTCCCAAACTATCCTTATCTTACTCCCAGCAGAATGAGCTCTGTATTTTACTTGAGCTCCCACACATCCCTTTCCTAAGGTCCGTGGACCCGCACACATGGACCCCAGCATCACTTCTTCCCTAGGCTCCTCTGGGCTGTATTCGCTCTTTAGTGAGGCCAGCTGTTACCACTCTTCACTGGGCCCTGTGTTCTCTGCTTAGTACTCACACTTACTGATTTATTATCTAGTCTATTGAAGCAGTGATTCTCAGATAATAATGTTATTTTTGTCTGCATCTAGGGACAGTGGGAAATGCCTGGGACATCTCTGACTCCACCCAGAGATGGTGCTAGCATCCAAGGGTAAGGATGAAGGATACTATGGCATTTTCAACAGTCCCCTCACACTAAACCATGGCCCACCCCAAAGTGCCATGCTCCTAAACCACTAACTCCATAAGAACAGGGATTTCCTTTGCACCACTGTGTCCTGGTGACTGGAACAGAGCCTGGCACCTAGTAGGTGCTCCCTGGGTATGTCTGACTGGGCAAACACATGAGTGATGTTGCTTCGTGACTGAGGGTGTACCTGTCTGCCCATCCACACTGGCTTCTCAGTAATCACCTGTTATCTAACCTTCCTGAGACCCATGTCAGCTTCTCTTTTGTGGTTCTCCTTATCCTCACCACCATCGTGTGCTCCTGGATTCCTCTAGCATCCTCCACCCACTTCTGTGATGACCAGGTGTGTGCTGTGGGAAGTAGGGGTCTATGCATCCCCGCCTCAGAAAGGAGACAAAAGAGGCCGAGGCAGACTCTGTCCTCTCCCCTCCAACCAGCCTCCCTAACTTCCAGGCTGATTTTCACCCAGATTCCAGAGCTCCAGACTGGACGCGAGCCATGGGAGCTCTGCTCTCGGTTGGTGATGAGGACTCACATTTTACTCATTCAGACTTGCCTTATGAAGTAAGTGAACGGAACAGCCCCACAGTCACCACAAATAAACCCAGACCGCCTGGGAGCCTGCTGAGCTGTGAACCACGGGAAGAGGAGAGAAACATGAAAGGATGGTTCCCCGAGAAGACTTCCTCCCAGAACCTAATGTTCTGGAAAAATCTTCCTAATTAGTCATTAATTGGTACATTATCAGCACCATGTGCCAAGGATTAAGTGAGTAATTCCCATGATTGCTAGAGAGCAGAGTAATGCCTCTCACCAGCCAGGCGGCGGGGATAGCTCTCCCTAGCTCCCTAACTGCCACAGCCTGAGGCCCCCACAGCCTTCGTCTGCCTGTCCAGTCCCCAGCACAGAAAAGCCTTCCCATCCTGCAGGCTGCTTTCCCTCCAGCCTCTGGGTGTGCTCATGTTGAACACAGGTCTTACCTCTTAAAGGAGGCTATATTATTGTCTCAGCCTGTGTGTCCTACCTGGCCACTTTGTTTGGTACCTCTTGGCCATTCCTGTAGAACACTGTGGGTAATTTTAGCAGTTCCCATTGGTTCTGTAACAAAACTTATTTTAAACGACAATGATTCATGCCTTAATCACAGAGTTTATTGCACTGCCATTACCAAGAAATCCCTAGACTTTATTCTCCACTAAAAATAATTAAGGCATCTTCAAAGTCCAACCCTATGTACTGGCCAGAACTTTCTGTATTATCAAGATGGCTGCAGACGAGGGAATTATTAGGAGAGGTGGGGAGGAAAGGAAGGGGAGAGGGGGAAGGAAGAAGAGAGAGGGGGGAGGGAGGGAGACTATGGAATCAAAAGTCTTGTGAGTGTGTGCACACATTCACACACACAGGGGGTGTGCACATGTGCACATGGGTTTGCATACATGGTATGCATGTGTAGAGGCCAGAGGTTAATATTGGGTATCTTTCTCAATAACTCTCCCTCGTGTTTCGAGACAAGGTCTCAAACTGGCCTGGAATTTGCTGGTTTGGCTAAACTAACTGGCCAGTAATCCCCCGAGATCCTCTTGTCCCCATCTCCCCAGAGCGGGGGTTACAGGTGTGTTCTATAGCTTTACATGGGTGCTAAGGATCTGAACTCAGTTCTTCCTGCTTATATGGCAAGCACTTTGCCCACTGGGCTCCCTCTTCAGCCCCTCAGAAGTCGTGGGCGTACATGCCAGCTCTGTAAACTACTGGCTCAGTCAGCAGAAGTTCCTGTGGTCATTTGAAAGCCAATGCCCACCATGGGCTCATGTATTTGAAAGTTTGGTTCCCCAGCTGATTCAGTTTGAGGGAGGTTATGGAACCTTTAGAAGCCTTGCTGGAGGAGGTATGTCACCATGGGCGGGCTTTGACGGTTCACAGCCTGGCCTGCTTCCCATGTTCACTCCCTCTTTGCTTTCTTTGTGTAGCTGAGACATGATCTCTCAACTCATTACCCTCAACTACCCGCTGTCTCCCCTTCTTGCCATGATGGACTCTCCCATTGGAACCACAAGCAAACATAAAAATAAAAAAATAAAAAACAGCAACAAAAACAACCTCTGAAGTTGATTGTGGTGGATTTTGGCTGTCCTGTTTTATCACGGCAACAAAGAAGTGACTAATACAGAGACTCGGGCTCTCTGGGGCAGTGCTCTCTTTTGTCAGGGGGATATGCTGGGACTACACGGGGATCTCTGTCTCCAGGGTAGAGGATGAATGGCAAAGGGGTTGGGGGCTGTGATGAGGAGGGGTATAATACGCAGGTACAGCAAGCACTCCTGCAAGCACATCAGGAGATGCTCGGATACAGAGCATCACCACAGGTCTGTTATGTCTAGTGATATCCAGCCATGAGAGAGAACAGGCAGAGAGTGGGTGCAAAGAGCTGTGGGTGGAAAGAATATTTGGATCAGAGAATTTTGGAGTCACTTAGAGTTGAGGAAGGAAGTGTTCCTGCTTCTTCTCTTTTTCTACCCAGCTCCTCGGAGACTAGATAGACTGAGGAGTAAGACACATGGCCCAGCACTAGTTTTCCAGTGGACAGTTTCTAGACAAGTGATTCCAACCTGTGGGTCACAACCCCTTTGGGGGGTCACATATCAGATATCCTGCATATCAGATATTTACATTATAATTCATAAAGTAGCAAAATTACAGTTATGAAGTGGCAATGAAAATGATATTATGATTGGCGATCACAACATGAGGAACTGTATTAAGGGTCACAGCATCAGGAAGGTTGAGAACCCCTGCTCTAGACAACAAAGTACCAATCTAAGCTCTTCTGGATGTTATCAGGCTGCTCATTGCATGAGAGAGACACATGGTAAATGTCATGAGTGTTCTCTTGGATGACCCAGAGGGGAGCTGCCTTTCCAGGGTCCAGGTAAATGCAGGCAGCCTTCAGGAACACAAGGGCAATGAACAGCTTTTCTGCGGGTGAGGCCACCTCTTCTTCCTTGAGGCTGCACCTGACAGTACCTAGACAGAATGTGTGTTTGCGTGAGACCCTGGTATCTATGTCTTGATTTCATTTACTTAGCCCCAAATCTGGTGAGATCTATCTAATCCCACATCTATGTTTCTCCAGCTTGAGCCTGAAGAACAGAGCCAGACGTGGACTTCATTCCAACTAAAATCTCCAGGTCAGCCTTGGCTTCTGGAATAAACAAAAGCCGTATTGCCTTGAAAAGAGGCATCTTCAACCTGAGCATCAGTGCTGAGTTCCATGGTCGAATGCCATACACTCTATCCCAGAGTTCTAGTTAAGCTCAGAATAGAGTTCAGCTCCTATTCTTTGTTACAGAGAAAGAATCTGATTTGTAGGATTCCTGAAGCACTTGGTGGCTTTTGTGTCTTTACTTCTATGCAAAACCTAATTCAAGAACTCAGATACTGTATGTGTGCTCAAGTAGTATTCATTGATTGACAGAGTATGGGTAATGAAAGTCAAACATGTTCGTTCTCTCTCTCTCTCTCTCTCTCTCTCTCTCTCTCTCTCTCTCTCTCTCTCTGTGTGTGTGTGTGTGTGTGTGTGTGTGTGTGCGCGCGCGCTTAAAAACAAAAGAAGTCTTTTTTTTTTTTTTTTTTGGTTGGTGGCTCACGCCTTTAATCCCAGCACTCGGGAGGCAGAGCTAGGTGGATCTCTGTGAGTTTGAGGCCAGCCTGGGCTACCAAGTGAGTTCCAGGAAAGGCGCAAAACTACACAGAGAAACCCTGTCTCGAAAAACAAAAAACAAAAAACAAAAAAAAAAACAAACAAACAAACAAAAAAAACAAAAGAAGTCCCCTGGAGATGGAGTTACAGGCAGTTTGTGAGCTGCCATGTGGTTCCTGGGAATTGAACCTGAATCCTCTAAAGAGGAGCCAATGTTCTTAACTGCTGAGCCGTCTCTCTCCAGCCCCCTTGATCTTTGATTTTTAACTACACATTATTTCTTTCTCGAGCACTTTTCAAGCACTAGCAACTCCTTTGTTTTACATGCCATGGAACTGTTTTTAAATGACAGAATCTTCGTGTAGTTGTTACAAAACTATGATGAACATGAAACATGTCAGGCTGTGGTAAGGGAGCTGTAGACTGCAAACGATCAAAGCTTTGGAGAGAATGGAGTAAGAGAAGGCCCTTTTCACTGTAATGAAATATTATTGGCGATATCTAATCAGTCCACCCTTGTCCCAGAAGCAGCATGACTTGGAGCTGACGTTCCTAGGACCTCTGTCACGCTTGTTTGGTTTTCTCGTAAACCTTCTAGTACAGCCCCAGGATTAACAGCCCTGTGTCTTAACTTTTCTGTTGGCAATAAAGAGAGGTTTTTGCCTGACAAAGTTTCCTTTCTGATTGAGGTAACAACAAGAGTGAATCAACTTATAAAATTCTTGGTTAATAGAAAACTTCATTAGAGGTTGAAAAAAAAAAAAAAAACCACCAGCAGCAGCAGCAGCACAGTGAGTTTCCTTGTTTACCACCAAGTATTCCAACTCCACCCCAGAGCATGTAAACACACAGACGGTTGGCGGTATATGTTGGCATTGGTTTTTCAAAAAGAAGCTATGTAAACACACCCTATGAAAACTTTGCCGCCACTTTCGTCATTTAGTCAAGGAGCAGATGAAAGGACTGCACACATCCATCCCGGAAGGAGTCCCTTTATGACAGCCAGACAAGAGGCAATAATGTGCCCTGCCTTCCCAGCTTATGTGGCAGTTAGGGTCCCTTTGCTGGTAAGTGTTATCTATGCATACCTGCCAAGGGTCCTTTGAACGTGGCCCAGAAACACCACCTCTATAAATACTGGATTTCTAAGTCTCTGTATGTGTTTCAATGCCTGAGTTATATTTAATTAAAAAAAACAAAACGTATTATCATTGGCACCAAAAGTTAAGCTTCAACTCAGAGCTCAAAGTGAAGTGGAAAAGTCTCCCTGGGACTGAGACCCACACCCAGGGTGACTCTCAGAAAAGCAGGCAGCCTTAAGTTGCCATCTCAGGAATTAGTCTGGGCTCCCACGGCTTACTACGCAGTCAGCAACTGCACCAGGGACTGTACTATGTCCAGAAACTGCCAATAAACTCCACAAGGTTGGTGGGTTCTTCTCTTTCCACTTCATTTTAACCACAAGAAGATGGTAGTTGGGGGTGCATGGGAACACCGCCAGGTGGCTGCCCCTGGTGACCACGGGAGAGTGAGAACAGTGACCACAGGAGAGTGAGGACAGTGACCACAGGAGAGTGAGAACAGTGACCACGGGAGAGTGAGGACAGTGACCACGGGAGAGTGAGCACAGTGACCACGGGAGAGTGAGGACAGTGACCACGGGAGAGTGAGCACAGTGACCACGGGAGAGCGAGGACAGTGACCACGGGAGAGTGAGAACAGTGACCACGGGAGAGTGAGGACAGTGACCACGGGAGAGCAAGGACAGTGACCACGGAAGAGTGAGGACAGTGACCACGGGAGAGTGAGGACAGTGACCACGGGAGAGTGAGGGACAGTGACCACGGGAGAGTGAGCACAGTGACCACGGAAGAGCGAGGACAGTGACCACGGGAGAGCAAGGACAGTGACCATGGGAGAGTGAGAACAGTGACCACGGGAGAGTGAGGCCAGTGACCACGGGAGAGTGAGCACAGTGACCACGGGAGAGCGAGGACAGTGACCACCGGGAGAGTGAGGACAGTGACCACGGGAGAGCAAGGACAGTGACCACGGAAGAGTGAGGACAGTGACCACGGGAGAGCGAGGACAGTGACCACGGAAGAGTGAGGACAGTGACCACGGGAGAGTGAGGACAGTGACCACGGGAGAGTGAGGGACAGTGACCACGGGAGAGTGAGCACAGTGACCACGGAAGAGCGAGGACAGTGACCACGGGAGAGCAAGGACAGTGACCACGGGAGAGTGAGAACAGTGACCACGGGAGAGTGAGGCCAGTGACCACGGGAGAGCGAGCACAGTGACCACGGGAGAGCGAGGACAGTGACCACGGGAGAGTGAGGACACTGACCACGGGAGAGTGAGGACAGTGACCACGGGAGAGTGAGGACAGTGACCACGGGAGAGTGAGGACAGTGACCACGGGAGAGTGAGGACACTGACCACGGGAGAGTGAGGACACTGACCACGGGAGAGTGAGGACACTGACCACGGAAGAATGAGGACAGTGACCACGGGAGAGTGAGGACAGTGACCACGGGAGAGTGAGGGACAGTGACCACGGGAGAGTGAGGACAGTGACCACGGGAGAGTGAGGGACAGTGACCACGGGAGAGTGAGGGACAGTGACCACGGGAGAGTGAGGACAGTGACCACACTAGACTGTTTCCTCAGGAGTTTCTGGAGTTGTCTCCTCTTTAGGAACCTCGTGGGAATCTAAGCCCCAGTGACAAGACACTCCTGTGGCCAACCTGTGGTATGCTTCACTCCCTTCTGAAGACAGAGATCTTTCTGGTTTAGAAGGGCCACCACCCAGGGAAGTGGAGGTGACATTGAGAAGTGTCACCTGGCCAATTCCCAAAGAAATGCAAACCCTCCCACCTGGAGAACACACAGAGACCAGCTCACCTCTCATCGTTCTGAAGCCCTTCTGCATGTGACATAGCACAGTTCAAGCAGAGCTGTGGCCATCCACAGGAAGACAGGCCCAAGGCGGGTGAAACCCCTCCAGACGTGGAGTCTCCAGAGAACTCCATAGGACCCACAGAGGAGAGTCTCCGATGTTCAGATCCACTATGTTCTTCTGACCAAGGTAACATTCACACGACAGAAAACCAACCCACGTCAAGTGGACGGCTCAGCAGCGTTCAGTCAGCTCCCAGTACAACCACCCCCTCTGCCTAGCTCCAAGACATCCTTATCGCTCCAGAAGATGCCCACAGCTTTGAGCAGCCAGTCTCGAAGGCCTCAGCAGCCACCAATTTGCTTGCTGTTTATAAGAACTTACCTACTCTGGGTAGGTCAGATAAGTGGAATCAGGCAACTCGTAGACTTTCAGATCCTCACTTGTTTAGTACATGTTTTCGAGACTGGTCTGCACACAGCTTACACCAAACCATTACCCCTTTCATGTGTGAATATTATTTTACTACACCCCATACACCATCATCTCTATGTTTCCAAGATCCATCTGTATGTAGCACCAGTAACAACTTTCGTCTGGCTGAATACGATTCTATTATGTTCCACACATTGCTGGGTATCCCGTGTACATTCTAAGAAACATATTCTTAGGCAAACTTGTCACGCACACACAAAAAATATATATAAATATATTGAATAAATCTGAACTGCACAGGCCACTACCCAACAGAATCCGTGACTCTTCAGCCTACTCCACACCTGGACTATGTGACTAGATAACCCACTCTGCTCTTAAGCTGAGTGACTGTACAGCCCACGACACCTCTGGCTTGTGTGACTGTACAGCCCACTTCACTCCTGAACTGTGTGACTGTGGAGCCCACTATAGCCCTGGCCTGAATGACTGTTCAGCCTGGAACAGGCTATGAGCCTGCACAGCACAGGGTAATTCTCAACGCTGTGTCAACTCTAAAGCAATGGCAGCGGGAGCTTTTAGCTCTTTTATAGCCTCATTAGACGGCTGCCTTGCATGCTGTAAACGGAACACCAGCCCTCGCTTGCATTTGTGATCTATCCACGCAAAGCATTTCTTTTTATTTGGCCACCGATGACCGCTTCCGTTGTTTCTACCTGCTGGTGCAGCAAACAAGCTGTCGTTCTCTTGTAAAGGTCTTTATACGAATGTTTTCAATTCTTCGGGGTACCTACTGCAACACACAGATTTAACAGCTGAGTAACTGCTCTGCAAAGGCAAGGCGACTTGCCTCGGCTCCTGCAGCTGGCTCATGACTGAGCAGTTCCGGAAGCCAGGTCACCGGGTTCCCTGTTCCACTCTCACAGAGCCGGGACTCTCTGAGATCATAGGCACTCCCTCCTCCCTTGAAGCTTAGTCCGCAGGAGACATCCCATAGACCTTTCAGCTTTCCCTACTCCAATACAAATCGCATCTGACCTAAACCCACATGAGCTGTCATGTGAACCCATCGGGCAAGTTTGATTCGTGGGTCTCTCACAGACCCAGACTGATTGTGAGATCTGTGTGAACGTGAGCTTAGAGACTGTGTGCCATGCTGAAGAGCTGAGAGAAAGCTCTGTAGCTTACTGGGTGACCTGGTGGCAACAGTCAGCCCCCGTGACAGTGATGCCACAGCTGCCCCACAGCGACACAGTCACTGTGTGCTTCATTCAGCAACTCCTAAAGCAAGCCGTCCGGGTTTCTATGACCTTCTACATGGTGCTTCATTTCACCTGCTGATGAGGTTCTTGGCAGAGGATTCGGAGGAATGACTAGCCTTGATGCTGTGGCCTTGCCCTGACAGCAGCCATGGAGAACGTGGACTGGTTCCTGGGCCAACAGTCAGCCCAAGGAGGAAGTGTCACCCCTGCTTCCTCCTCTGAACAGAGTCTGACTGGGAAGGCCATGCTGACCAGATCATGGCCTTGCCTGCTGGGGGACCTCACTTCCTACCCACATCTCAGGTTACCACGACGACACCTGCCCTTGTGGAGTTGTGACTAGGGGACACTGTAGGGTCTTCTAAAAGATGCCAAGAGAAAGTGCAGCTCTTAAATCCACCCTGTATGGCTCAGTCCTCAACTCACCTTATCACTTGGTGATCACAGGAGCAGCTAATCCCAGGATTGCCAAAAGAGCTGGATGTATAGGAGGAAGGGGGAGGAAAGGAAGAGAGGAGAGGAGGAGAAGGAAGATGAAGAAAAGACAAGGGGAGGAGGAGGAGGAAGAGGATGAGTCCATGAGGAGGAGGGGAGGGAGAGATGGAGGAGGACAGCTAGAACACCCTTATCTTCTGTGTTTCTACATCCTCATTGCTAGACTTAGGGGGAAATTCTGCCTTTTCATTTCATAACTTGAGGAAAGAATAACATCCCACCAGCAATCACACCAAACAATGAAGAGAAGCACATGGGCCCATGGAGCCAATCTCTTCTGCATGGTCTGAATACATGAAGCTGCCGCTCACTTGGTCCCAAGAACAGATGATTTCCAAGCTGCAGCTGTAGCTCAGCAGTAGAGCGCTGGCCTAGCATGCCCAAGGTCCTGGGGTCAAACCCCAGCACCATCCACTGATACAAAAAGAAGCACACATAGAACGACTTCATTTGAAAGTAAAGCACATGCTGCTCAGGAACTGTGGCGGCGGAACACAGAGCCAGACCCCCAGTGGTGGGAACTGCCACTTCCAGAGGCTCAGCTCTCCTCAATTTAATACCCACAAGAGCTCAAGAAGGCAGGCATGTCATCCTTGTCTGATGTGAGAAAACAGAGAAACTATGACAGGAGAATAAAAACCCTGAACACCAGCTTCCACGCCAACTGTGCTGTAGTCAGACAGTAGTCCCTCGGCCCCGCCTTTCCCACCACACCCTATGAAGTACCCGGCAGAAACGCTACCCTGCTTTTCCTTGGCACCTTCCCTCCCTGTGTCTGTCCTTCCATGTGCCCCATGTCCACGGGGCCCTGGAGAGGCACAGAGGCCCAGGGCACTGTGACCTCCATGCCTGCTGAGCAAGCCCTGCCACTGAGCTGGCCAGGTGCCTGCAGGTATTGTGAGTATGGAACTCTGACAGAAGGGCACCTGCATGTATCCAATTTCCTACCAACCACAGAGCCTATAGCTCCTGGCGGGAGGAAAGTACTAAGCCACTCGCTGGGCAAACGGTCTCTGTTTATCTCAATGCAGAGGAAAGAGAAACAGGGTGGGAAGCAACTGTCTCTGGAGTGGGAGCCTCGTTCTCTGCTGTGTGAGCGAGTGACTGCCTCTCTCTTGGTCGCAGTTTTCCCATCTGTGGTGGGGGAAACCATCAAAGCATGGTACTAAAAGATAGATAGATAGATAGATAGATAGATAGATAGATAGATAGATAGATAGATAGATAGATAGATAGACAGATAGATAGATAGAGATAGAGATGGGTATGGTGGCTCATGTTGCAATCACAACACTCAAAGAGAGCTGAGCCAGGGGGATGGCTGTGAGTTCAGGACAAGTTGGGCTACAGACCCTCAAAAATTTAAAACAAAAACAAAAATGTAGCAACCAAAAAAAAAAAAAAGCATTTGCTCACAATAGTCAAGAGATAGAAATGACCCAACTGTGTATTGATGGAAGCATGGGTAAGTAAATCATACAAACAAGGAAAATGAATGGTTGGTCAAGAAAGGAAAACAAGCACATGCCAGAGCACAGTGGAACGTAGCTACATGGGCTGTGAGAGAGAAACTGCTTACAAAGGCCCGAGGCTACAGGATTCCACTTCCACGGGCTGTCTGGAGGATTCTGATTCATAGAGACAGAGTAAAAGCGTGGCCCATGGTGGGGAGGGGGAGAGGACCAAGGGGAAGGTTTAATTTTACAGAAACAGCAATCCGAACCCGGAGAACAGTAATGGCTGCACGAGCAGGGTGTATTTAAACAGAGCTCTGTGCTCAGCCATGACTCAGCTGGTAAATCTCATATTATAGACATTTCACTCTCAGCCAACAGAGAACCAGGCATGGTCGCTCACACTGGTGAGCCTAGCAAAGGTCGGAGCAGGACAGCAAGTTAGAGGCGAGCCTGGGATTTTTGTCTCGAACAAAGAAAGTAACAAAAGCCAATGTGGTGGTCCTTTTCCACACTCCAACTTCGGAGCTGAGTTAAAGTAAAAGCCAGCCGTACTGCAGGCCCAAATCCCCAAGAGGGTTGTTCTCTACCCTGACTGCATTGTGCATTTGGATGCTCTTGGTGGGTAGAAGGGAGCTTGGATTTAAATGGCCAAAGCCCAGGGTCCACCCTACAGATTAAGTCTACCATTTACCCTAGAATTGAGGTAGGGCCTACTGCAGTTATGCCCTGAAGGCTCCATCCTGTGCGAGAATGGAGAATCACAAGTGGGCATGAGCTTGGTTCACACCAGCAATTCATATTCCTCAGGCCAGCACTTCTACAAACTGTTGAGCTGCGTGCTTTGCGACAGCAGGATCATGGCCATCAGCTACCTGCGTTGGATTAAATAAAACCCTTGACTGCAAACAGGGCTAGTATCACATGCAAGCAGCATGGACCCTGCTCTCTGAGGAACCCAAATCCTGTTTTTTCTTTCTTCTTTTTTTAAAATTTATTTAGTCTTTATTTATTTGGAGACAAATTTTCATGTAGCCCAGGCTACCCTCAAACTCACTATGTAGTAGAGAATGATCTTGAACTTCTGATTCTCCTGCCTCTATTTTCTGAATAAGTGCTGAGATTACAGGCATGTGCAACCAGGCCCACTTTTTATGCAGTCCTGGGAATTGAACCCAGGACTAAGCAAGCATTCTACCAGCTGAGCTACATCCCTAGACCCAAAACTCCTGTTTTAATGCTCCGTGGTCGCCATCTTGAAATTTCTAATAACTCCTGAGCATGGAGTCCAGCTTTTCCTTGGGCCCCAGGGTCTATAAACTGTAGTCCTGTCCTGCCTACAAAACCTAGATTGCATTCTAGGTCTATGTCCAGAGGAAAGAGACGAGAGGAAGAGTAGAGTCGTGTGGACCACAATCTAGACAGCACCCAGAGAAAGCCTAAGTTAACCATCCCAGGAACTTCTGGTCGGCCATCAGCTGACCGGATGCATTGGCTAGCTGGCTGTGTGCTGAGCTGAGCAGCAGCAGAAGAGAAACCCAGGTCATGGAATGAGAAGAATTCCGCTGGGGTGTGAGCATGCTCAAGCTGATAATAAATAGCAAATCTAGAAAGAAATAATACAGATGTCAAGCAGGCTGTAGAACAGAGCCAAACTACCGAGCAAACAGCACCTTGGGGGATGATCTGTGAGCTTGGGCTTGGCCCTGGGCTAGACATGAAGCATCAGAGTCCTCCCTCTGTCACTCAGGCTTCCTCACTCCGATGAAGACTAGCTCAGTGGCATTAGCTAGACAGACAACTGCCATTTACCAAGGGTTTCCTGTTACTTCCTGTGAGATCTCTCAAGTCCTTCCCAACACAGCTGTTAATTGACCCATTTTACAGAGGAGGACCCAGAGGATCAGAAACCCTTAGCTACTGTTCTCCATGGCGACAAGGCCAGTCAGCAGGAGATGTGATGTGAATGGGAGTCTTTGCTTTTGAAATCTGGGTTTAACCTTGAGCAATGACTACCTGGCTGCATATTGTCAGTTTCCTAAGGCAGCTCACACTGAGTCCATCCATATGAGCTGAGTGGACCCATGGATGAATCTAGATCACTCTCCATTCTGTAAATCAGCATGCTGGGCAAACAGTTCCCTTAAGGACAAAGGAAAGCAGAACAAATAAGCAAAACACTCTCTGCAAGAGCATTGTTGAATCAGAGCCCTTGCCTCACCCCGAGCCAGCCTCCTTGACAAATGAGCTAGCCAGCCTGGTCACAGCACCCTGGAGAAGGATAAGCAGACAGCTGCCCTCTGGGTAATGAATCTAAGCAAGGCTACGGCTGCCTGTCTAAGAGTAAAGCTGGGGCAGGGTGCAGGGGAAGTACAGGTTCCCAGGGCACTGCATGATGGGCTTGCGATGTGCCACCCACAGCCTGTGCACCTGGCAGCTGGGTGCTGTGTTCTTGGCACACAGCCTGAAGACAGCTCTGTGTGCCAGCATCCCTGGGTTTCCCCAATCAAACGCCACCCTCGACAGTGCCACCAGCTTCTTCCTCCTTGATGGAAATGTACTGCTCTCCTAAGCCGTTGTGTGGAAAGTTACATGGTCATTGCCTCACAGGAGCCTCAAAAAGCGCACATCCCACAGCGATTCCAAGCCATCTAGCTTTCATCATTTTTTTAAAAGCCTGTGAGTGGAGGGGAGAAAAGAATCATGAGGCCCCTTAGCAGATGACTCACCACAGAAAAAATGACAAGGCAGTTTCTGAGCAGACAGGACACTTGGCAAAGGCTGCCCTAGGCTCTCATGTGCAGTCATTCATTCAGTCATCATTCATTCATTCTCCATTCATTCACGCATTCAGGTGAGTGGCCTCAATGCCAGCTGGGCACTGTGGTGGGCACCTGGGAAGGTGCAGCAAAATAAAAATCTCTCTTCCCCTGGGCCTCCACTCTAACAGGGAGAGGGAACATGGATGGAAAATGGTGTCCGGGGTGATGAGAGATATGGAGTGGAGTTGGTAGAATGGGAGGGGGGCTGCCTCGATGGAAAGAAGGTGGGAAGTGAACCCAGACAGGGGAGGTAACAGGGCCTAGGGAGAATGAGAGCCAGCATGGTCCAGGCACGGCCTGGAGGAAGCAGAAGAAATGAAAACAGGCGAGCAGGAGGTCAGTGCAGATGGAAGAGGGCCTGGGGTCATTGGAGAAATCTGAGTGTCAATGCTGAAAAATATGGCAGCTACTATCCTGTGCAGATGATACACATGACTGGACTGATTTCTGTTCAAGGCTGAGAAGAGGGCATGGCTGCAGTCTTGGTGCAGGGTGATGGAGCAGAGGATGTGAGGGAAATCGCCAGCAGCCAGGGATTCATTGTGCTGCAGTTGGGGGTACCGATAGGTCAGGCATCCCTCAGCACCCTAGGAGGCTGTGGTAATGCCTCCATAGAAGTCCTGCGTGGTGGAAGTCCACATGTGGACCTTGGCCAGTGATAGCAGATGCACCCAGCCATGGCAGCTCCATTTCCTGCAGTCCTGCGATGAAGTCCCTGTCTCTGGTTGCCACCAGAAAGAACACTGGGGTAGAGGAGTCCACGCTGGACACACGACCACTGCTGTGTGCCTGTCACATGTGTGTGCTCACCGTCAAACTCCAGGCCTCCAGATAGGAGGGAAGTGTGGACAGCCAGCATTTGTTCACTGACCTGGTGTGTGCTCACTGTAAAGATAGCCTGTTTTCCAGATCGTAATTTGGGCTGAGAAACAGATATGCCTCGGCATCTTTGGGAGCTCATTATCAGAATGAAAACAGAAATCACAACCATGGAACTTACAGATTTTCTTTCTCATTCCCAAATCTCCAGCCACACACATATAGGAGGTTTCACCAGGAACCACCTGGAAAGAAGCAATTTACACTGAAGCTCAAAACAAGCCACATTCTAGATAGATGCCACATGAACTAACCTCAGGCACCACACGTTAACCTTCTGCACCAGGGCTTAGGACAAATGTCCGATCCATCACCACCCATGGGCCACATGTGACCCAGGACAGCTATGAATAAAGCTCAGCACTCAATACGAAGCCTACTTCAAACACTATGAGGGCTTTAACTTTGGCAGCTTTTCAAATTTAACTGCCTGGTTCTCAAGCATGACCTTGGTAGAAGACAGTGTGGCTCAGAGAAGCTGAAAGGCTGGCCACCCAGGGAAACCCTATGTCCAACGAATAGACATCCTTGGCCACCCAGGAAATTCTATGTCCAATGAATAAGACATCCTTGGCCACCCAGGGAAACTCTATGTCCAGCGAACTCTATGTTCTCTTTCTGTAACTGACCTTCTGTGCTGAAGTTCTTCCGTAGCTCTTTGCTAAGACCTAGGCCTTGAGTGAAGTTTTTATCAGGATCTGCCCTAAGCAAGGCAACTAACTGGGATGGGTTACCAGCATCCTAACCCTTCCACTCTGTATGACTTTACTACAAAAAAAAAAAGTGGGCTTTACAGATGTAATTACATTTGAGATCTCAAAATGCAGTCATTCAGGATTAGCTAGATGGGTCCTAAATCCAGGGACAATGTGTTTCTTAGAGTCATAGACGCAGAAGTCAAGGTCACATGAAGGTCGACCAGAAACTAGAGTGATGCCATCACAAATCTGGGGATGCCCAGAGCCACAAGAAACTGCAAGGGACAAGCGTGGACCCTCCCTAGATCAGCTGGAGGAAATGTGGTCCTGACCACGCCATCCATCCTCTAGAACCACGAGAGTGTGAGACAATAAATTCCTATTGCTTGAAGCCACCAATCAGCAGCGCTTAGTCACAGCAACCCTGGAGTCTGGTCTGTCTGTGCTGCTGTAACAAAATACCTGTGCTGTGGGATGTTGTTCTGTATGCTGTGAATATGTGTGGCTCCCATTGAATAATAAATAAAGCTGTTTGGGCCTATGGCAAGAAAGCTTACAGCCAGGCTGGAAATCCAAGCAGAGATGCAGAGAGAAGGACGGAGTCGGGAGAGTCACGGGCTTGCCACCAAAGGAGCAACAAGATACCAGCAGACCGGTAACGCCACGGCCACAGGGCAACATATAGATTAATAGGAATGGGTTAATTTAAGACGAAAGAGATAGCTAGCAAGAAGCTGAAGCCATAGGCCATACAGTTCATAATTAATATAAGCCTCTGAGTGATTATTTTATAAGCGACTATGGGACCGGGTGGGACCAGAGATAATTCCGGCTACATACCTGAGGCTGAGTAGGTTGTTAGAAAACAAAAAAGAGTTTTGTCGCGCGGTGGTGGTGCACACCTTTAATCCCAGCACTCGGGAGGCAGAGGCAGGCGGACCTCTGTGAGTTCGAGGCCAGCCTGGGCTACCAAGTGAGTTCCAGGAAAGGCGCAAAGCTACACAGAGAAACCCTGTCTCAAAAAAAGAAAAAAAAAATCAAAAAGAGTTTTATCACAAATCTGGATCCAGAGAAGTCAAAGGCCTTCTAGCAGACTTGACTGTCTGGTGTAGGCTACTGATCACTTAGAAAATGGCTCAGGGCTGTGTTCTCTAGGACAGGAGGAGCACAAGCACCTTCGCAGAAGGTGGAGAGACAAGTGTGCTGAGCACTGAATAAAGGCCTTGTGCCTGTTCGCTGAGCACTGAATAAAGGCCTTGTGCCTGTTTGCTGGGAGAGGATCCCTCATCGCCTGATCGCATCTTAAAGGCCCCATAAAGTTTCAACACTTCTGTTTTGGAGGGACCCATTCAGACCACAGCACCTCAGAAACAACCTCCACAAGGACACATGGCCCTTCTGATCCCTCCATGTTAGATTTCTGAGACCCAAACACACTTCCCAGAAGTGAGAGATAATAAAAGGTGTCATTTCAAGCCACTACAAACTGTGGCGATTTGTTCCTGCAGCAATAGGATGGTGGGGATATCAATTGGGTGACCAACACATGTCACCTAGCCAGATGGCCAGGGAAGGCCGCCAACGAGTAACTGAGAGTGGAGCAGTGATTAGGAAAGAAGTTTCCAGAATGGGGACAGCAAAGATTTAGACCTGTGTGGGCTTTGAACATAAGAAATAGCGTTACTTTTCATTTACAGTTACAGCTCTAGGGAGCAGAAGCCATTAAAGGTTCTGAAGAGCAGAGAACAGAAAACCCAAAGTTCTGGGCCAGCCACCATGACCAGAAGTCACGGGCATGTGGTCTACAGTGTCTTATTGGGAACCCCATGACTCTGTCTCCTTCTGTTACCTAACAACCACGGTGAAGTAGTGGGGGGCAAGCTGCCTTTGCTATGAGATTCTGCCGCCTAAAGCTTGCCCAGTAGAGTCAAACATACGATGCCACCCTTGATACTTCCCAACAACAGATTCTTTAAGACAACATATTCCTGAAGCTTTCCCCAGAAGAAGTTCAAGTCTACCCAAATATTTGTTCCAAAGCATTTTATTTGGACTACAGTGACACACAATGAGCCAGAAGCTCTCAAAACACCTTGAGTGACCTGCTGAAATGGTGTGGATCTTGTTTCCCAAGAGTCCTGTGTGTCACACTGCCCTGGGATGGGAAAGGTCTTACCTGGTGTGTGGACCACAGACGATGCCCCATTACTCAGAGCCAGGGAAGGGAGCCTGGGTGGGGAGAGAAGCCACCTGGGGAAAGCCAGGAACCAGTTCTCTCTCTCTCTCTCTCTCTCTCTCTCTCTCTCTCTCTCTCTCTCTCTCTCTCTCTCTCTCTCTCTCTCTCTCCTCTCCTCTCCTCTTCTCTCTCTCTCTCTCTCTCTCTCTCTCTCTCTCTCTCTCTCTCTCTCTCTCTCTCTCTCTCTCCCCATCCTTTTTCCCTCACTCCTCTCTCTCCTCTCCTCTGTCTCTCTAGTTCTGTGTCTGGAAACAAAAATAGTCCTTCCTTCTCAACTATAGAGCACATTGCTCAAGACAAGATGGAATGAAATCACCAAGAGTTAGGAGGGTGTGAGCACTGAAGAGGGACCTTGAAATGCAGGGAAAAAATGATCCTCCTTGGTTATCTGAAACACACACACACACACACACACACACACACACACACAGGTCTTGTCACTATTTGAAGCATGTTGTTGTTGTTGTTGTTTTAATTACTTAATATGTTTGAATAACACCTTTTCTTAAATTCAACAGGCCCATTCATAAACTGAATTTTCATTACACCTTTGCAGCCATGCATAGCAGCTCCCATGGTTCTCTGCTAGGAACATGTTCCCTAACGGTTCATGTGTTGGGAACTTAACCCCCAGTTACACATGTCAATGGTATTTGGCAGTCAGAAAAATAGTATGAAAGGAGGCCATGGAGATGAAGTCCGAGATGGTGGTTTGGTGGCCCTATAAAAGAACCAGGGCTAGGGACGTAGCTCTGTGGTTGAAAACTCACCTGGGAGGCACAAAGCTTTGCTTTCAATTCCCAATACCTCAAAAAAAAATTTTAAAAATAGAAAGTAATAAGTTTGGGCCAGTGAGATGGTTCAGTAGGTAATGGGGCTTGTCACCAAGACTCACAACCTGCATTTGATCCCAGGAACACAAAGAGTAGAAGGTTAGAGCCAGTTCCTGCACGGTGTCCTCTGACCTCCATGCACACTGTGGCATGCATGCACCTGCACACGGTCACATACACACAATAAATAAAATTTAATTTTCCAAGTAATATTAATATATTTCAAAGCTTCTGATGAAGGAGGAGAGGGACAAGCTAGCTCATTTCCTCTGTCTGGCTTTTCAGTGCCATCACAGGTCATAAGACAGTAGGGAGGGCGTCACCAGGTAGATGTCAGTGGTCAGTCTCCAGACATGTAGGAAACATATTTATATTCATTATAAACTCTCTAGTCTCAGGTATTGTGTGACAGCAACAGAAAACGAATTAGACACTTTGTGGAGGTTACACTCAACTAACTATCCATGTCATTCTGACCCAAATAAAGGATCCAAGAGAGAGGTCGTGTCTAACCTGCTGTTCCTCCTCCAGTGGCCTTCACCCTCTCTAACCTCTCTTCTCACTCCATGTCCAGCTCAACATCCAATGTGGAATGCAGGTCAGGCTTCTACAGAATGCAGGAGCCAGGAGACAGACAGGCCTCATGTGCGCTTGCCTGGTGAGCACAACTCAGTGTAAACTTTTAAGGAAGTGACAGCTGCAGATCTCGTCAGCCGCAGAAAGCCAGACTTGTCTGTGATTAACAGGAGGCCAGTCTAACGCTTGCTTCCTTCCACAGTTACACGCAGTTCGTCTAGAGAAAAATCACAAGTCGAGCAGCTATGCGTGGCTGACACTGCTTGGCACTGGTGGAAGTTATGAGGAGGTTACTCTGGGCAGAGACCCCAGCCCCAACACTTGTCCGCTCCACGCCCCCTCGTGACTGGCCACCACACCTGGCCTGTGTGAGACACAGGTGGGCCCCTGGAGAGACCCCTGTTTTAGTGGTCTGCAAGTGTGAGGACTCAGGCTCACACTCTCCTTCCTCCATCTTCATTTGCTTCCTGCAAACAGTTGCAAACTTAGAATCTCTCCTTGAGATTGACCCTCCTTAGGCCTCCCAGACCAGTCTGAAGGCGTCCAAGGAGGCAGTTTCTTCTTGAAGCTGTAGGACAGGTTCATCCTTTGCTTCTTCCAGGTTCTGGAAGCCACCCATTCCTTGGCTCCTGCCTTGTCTACCCTCACTCAGCTCCAACTGTCCCTGGCCTTTCCTGGCTTAGGCCCTCCTGCCTCCTTCCTATAATGTCCTTGTGATGGCACCTGGCCCACCAGGGAAGCCAGAAGTATCTGTCACCCACCCCAAGACGCTTCACAAAGAGACAACTGCAATGTCCCTTTCCCTGTGTTAAGTAATATTTCAGAGCTTCTAGGGATTGGAACCCGGACATCTGAGGATGCTTGCTCTCTTTGCCATAACAATCCACCACATTTTATGACCCATTGCAGTGAGTCCCTCTACCCGACACACACACACACACACACACACACACATACGAGTTCCCTAGGCAAGCAGCATGCATGGCCCCAGCCTGGCTTCCTCTGTGTGATGATGGTATGCATGACCTGTTCTCTAGAAAACACCCCAGTACCATTAAGTGGCCTTTTTCCTGCCCAGTTCTGTATCCCAATCTGGCATTTGGAAATCGTGGATACCAGAAACAGCACAGGAACTGCCTATCTGGGCTATAGATGCCTTCTCAGTGTGTACTCCACAGAACCCTCCTAGGCACCTGAGAACCTGTCAGCCACTGTTTAATAACCATGATGGCCATGGGGCGGATTCACTGTGAGTCTGGGCAGCTTTCCCACCACTCCTCCTGACCTAAGCCACTGTGGTCACCATGGTCTCTCTTGGGGACTGCTGCTGCAGCCACCATCTTCCCGATTCCCACCTGGTCCCTGCAGCTCCTACCCATGTGGCTGCCACTGTGATGCTCCAAAATGCAGATCATTCCTGATTTAACATTCGCATTACTCACAGAGTGAAATTCAAAAGGCCACGTCCCCCAACCCCTCCTGAGATGGCCCTAGCCTTCCCAGCTTTCCTCTTCTCCGTCTCCTTCACTTGGTCCTCGGCAGCCTGAGTTTCTCCTGCATTTGCTATGTGGTATCCATCCAGTCCTTCTGCTGTGAACCAGGTCCCCGGGGCTTCGCCCATCTCAGCACTAGCTACGGCACACTCCTGTGAGGAGACTTTCTGCAGAGGCTGCTGAGATGGGCTGGACTATGGTCCCCTCGTGCCTCCTACACTGAGGTAAATCCTAAGCACAAGTCCCTTAGAATGCCAGCATGGTGGTTTGTCTTCACTGAAAACTCCAGAATCCCTTCGGAGGGGGACTAGACAGGTGGCTCAGAGGACAGGAGCACTCACTGCTCTTGTCGAGGACCTGACTTCAGTTCCCAGTAGCTTACAACTGACTCACTGCCTGAGACTCCAGCTCCAGGGAATCCATCACCTCTGTCCTCTAAGGGCACCTGCATTCATGTGCACATACCATCCCCTCCACAGGGACACATAATTAAAAATGAATATAAATATAAACGGGCAAGAGATTCCTCCAAGAGCTACACCAGATAGATAGATAGATAGATAGATAGATAGATAGATAGATAGATAGATAGATGATAGATAGATAGATAGATAGATAGATAGATAGATAGATAGATAGATAGATGATAGAGAGATAGAGATAGAGATAGAGATAGAGATAGAGATAGAGATAGAGATAGAGATAGAGATAGAGATAGAGATAGAGATAGAGATAGAGATAGGCATTTCCAGGGGAGTAACTGAGGAGAGAAGATACACCCTCGGCATGGACGGCACCACACTAAGGGCTGGAGGCCCAGATTGAGTCGAAGCCCCAGATACTTGATCTCTGCTTCCTGGCCCATTGGAAAGAAAGGGATCCCAACCTCACACCCCTTCCTGGCCCTGCCTCTTCCACCCTAATGAACTATCCCCTCAAACTGTGATCCTAAACAAACCCTCCCCCACTAAGCTCCTTTTGTCAAGAACTTTATCACAACAATGAGGAGAATCACCAGTCCAGCAGCTACTGCAGATGCCCTAACCTGAGTGAGGTCAGTAGGACTGGCCCTTATTGCCAGGTATCTCAGCAAATGTGGGGATGGGGTGGCGGGTGGATACAAGGTGGATACCTTGTACAGGAGAATACTGTGAAAGTGAAAACAGAGGTCAGGACTGTGTGTGTCTCAGCCATGTACACCAAAGATGTCAGCGTCCCTGAAGGTGCTAGAAGAGGCTCTTCTGCACAGCCTCCAAGAGAGCCAGTCCGCTGAGACCTTGACGTCAGCGCTGCCGTTATGAGACAAAACATCTCTCAGACCGTGGCACTCGGTCCCAGCAGACTGGTAGTGTGCTGTGAAGGCCACCACCACAGTTCCCTGGGAGCTGGGACTCCAGGAGAGGAAGGCCACATACTCAGGGCCCTTCCATGAGCTAGGACAGAGGTGAGCTGGATAAGTCAGGTGGTCAGCTTGCTATTACTCTGACATTGTGAGCAGGTCACCATGCCATGGTGGCACTGGGGTTCCTGCAGTAGTGTCCAGAGGCTCTGCTCTGTGCCGTCCTAGGGCACTTACCATGGTAGCAGTGGATGGACTCAGCTTTGTGGGAGTCTAGAGGAACCTTTGGTAACAGCAGTGGGTCCCTCCTCGTCCTCTGGGTCCAGCCAAGAACATCCCTGAGGCTGCAGCTACAAGCTCTCACTTTCCCAACAGCAGCAGGAGCCACTCAGGGGTCGTCCCCCGGGGAGGCTCCCCACAGCACACAGTTCTTTGCACTAAGTCCTGTTTCCCCTCAACCCTCCAGAGTGGTTGCTGGGCTTTGCACCTGAACTTGGAACAGAGGTCCCAGTTTGGACTCCCACCTTCCCTCCCCAGAAATGCCACCCTTGCCCACACTGTGCCCGCCCTTGCTGGGGTTTATCTTACTTCGTTTGCTGGTGTCCACCAGGGGCGTTTGTTGGCTTTTCATGTGTTTATAGCCTGAACCCCAGCTCAGCTCCATGGAAACAGGATTTGGCGTTCTCATCCCCTCCCTCCATGTCCTTGGCCAGGAACAGAATTTGGCACACAGTGGGCAATTTTTGTGTATTTATGGAAGAAGAGGGGGAGAGAGGGAATTTCTAAGTTTAGTTTCTCCCTAAAGAAGCTTCCGAAGGTATTTTTAGAACACGTCAAGTATTTGAGAATATGGGCCTTGTAAACTCTGTTAAAAGAATTATTCCTCAGGCACCAACTTTTCCTTTCCACCTTTAAATACCATGTTCTGCCAATTCCAAATAAGAACCTTACAGCTCTCAGACTGAGGTTTCTGCAACTTTCCCTCCCCCTCCCTCTCCCCCTACCTCTCCTTCTTGCCCTCGATATTTTAAATAGATTCTATGGGGCATAGAATCCATAGACACTAGGGAGACAAAACTGTGACTTTGACCATGTTCATTGGTGGAGTAATGCCTTGCCCTACCTCATGCCACCCTGCTCAGCTTGCACACTGAAGAACTTTCTCAAAATGGTATGCTTTTACTAAAAACAACATTGGGGATTTTTAAAGGGTTCTCTGGCCCGCTTGCTTCTGTAAGTTCCCATTTGTGGGAACATACCTACCTCCACTTGTTTACAAAGCCCATGGCAGAAGCCCAGAGTCAAGGAATCAGGACATTAGGACAGGGGCCCTATGGCCCCTATGGTTCCTGTGGCCCCTATGGCTCCTATGGCTCCTGTGGCTCCTATGGCCCCTATGGCCCCTGTGGCTCCTGTGGTTCCTATGGCTCCTATGCCTTCTGTGGCTCCTGTGGCTCCTATGGCCCCTATGGCCCCTGTGGCTCCTGTGGTTCCTATGGCTCCTATGCCTTCTGTGGCTCCTGTGGCTCCTATGGCCCCTATGGCCCCTGTGGCTCCTATGGCTCCTGTGGTTCCTATGGCCCCTGTGGCCCCTGTGGCCCCTGTGGTTCCTGTGGTTCCTGTGGCTCCTGAGGCTCCTGAGGCTCCTGTGGCTCCTGTGGTTCCTGTGGCTTCTGTGGCTCCTGTGGCTCCTGTGGTTCCTATGGCCCCTATGGCCCCTGTGGCCCCTGTGGCTCCTGTGGCTCCTGTGGCTCCTGTGGCTCCTATGGCCCCTTAGGAAAACATTCATCTGCTTTTGCTCCTCACAAAGCCTGGTGTCCAGATGACCTCTGCCCTGCCTGTAGTCTGACCCTGGGGTGCAGATTGGGGTACTTACTGGGCCACACGACTTTTCTTTCTGGGTAAATGGAGCCCATGGTTCCCAGCCAAGTGACAAACAGAAGTGATCCTGGGTACTTCTTGGCAGAGACCGTGAAATGACAGCAGGAGAATTCTCTAGCTCCCGTCCCTAACTCCCAGCCCTGGCGCCCAGCAAATGTCCAAGAGTGAAGCCAGGACCGTGATGGCCACAGCAGAGTTCTACCCCACTGACCTGCAGTAGACTGACAAGGAGGGATACATGAAGTTTCTCTTCTCACACCTCTGAGATGTCAGGATTGTTCCAGCAGCAGGTCCTGACTAGTCCTGGAGTCTTTTGTGAAAATTGTTCATCTGAATTTCTCAAAGCTGACAAGCATGTCTTTGCTCCTGCCTCAGAAGAACTTTTTTAATTAAAATTGTCATTCCTCCTTCCCTTTCTTCCCTCCATATATATTCTCAGTCCATTTAGTGTGGCTCGTATGATGTATAGGACTTCAGGGGTGACCACTTGTATGCGATAAGAAGGTTCACCAACAGTTGCCAGGCAAACACTTGAACAAAACAGTAATAACTCCTCTTCTCCAGCTCAGGTGGCAATTACTTACCACCTTCAAAGGCCTGAAAGATTGTTCTAGAATTTCAGCTCTGGCCGCAGGTCCCTGAGCTCATGATAGCACATGAGTGGAGAACCTCCCGCTACTGATGATGTTGATGATAATGGCGGCGGCGGAGGCATTTTAGCTAGGGTGGTTACCATGGCAACCACTGAGCCTTCTTTAATCTGTACAAGAACCTAACCGTAGAGGGTCACTGTGCTTCTCATTTTTAGGAAGAAGGAAGCTGAGGCCGAGAACAGGGTGACTTTCACAGGATCCCTGACAGCTAGTAAGCCATCGAACTTCTGTGGTAGAAGGCAGACCACACAGGAAATGAGGAACTCTGGTTTGCATGTGACCTTCTAACACACAGCCTGGCTTTCATTTCTACCTCCCAAGACCACAGAGACAACAGGATGAGATTTCAAGTTGACTTTCTCACTCTTAGGAAGATGAAAGTATCCGGCTGTGTTTGTAGGTCTGAAACGCACATCCTTGTAGCTGACTTACTTGATATGCAAACTCAGCCTTTCTTGTCTGACAGCTACACCCGTCTTCAAGCTCTGTGGGGGAAGCTGGAAGGAGAAGCCAGGCTCCTTCTAGGGCCTGCAGGCCAGAGGCTGGGGGAAGCACACGGTAAGTCTCTCCACTCTTGAGACCAGCAACAGAAGAGTCATCGCTGTCCACTCTCCCCCTTACTCCAGCCTCGACTTTCTCAGTCGTCACAAGTCAGGGAGAGGTGATGGATCGGCCTCTAGAGGGTAATGGCCCTGTGTCTGGCCAACAGCTTACAACACCCAGGATTATCCATACCTCAAAGACATTTCCAGCACCAAATGTCAACTATGCAAAGCTGAGAGACCCTATTCTAGCTTGACGTGATTTTTTTTTAAAGAGGGAGTCTCACTAGCCAGTAACGTGAATTTGGTGCATTTTCTCATCTCAGCCTCCCAAAGAGTTGGAGCTATAGGCACTCTCTGTCACACCTGGAAATTCAGCTTATCCCATACAGAAATGAAGAGCACAGTGGATTCCAGCATCCTAAACTTGTCCAAGAGCCAAATGCCAGCTTCACTCTGCTCTAACTAGCCAAAGTGAGTTAGCCGTCTGAGATTCCCCATAAAACTAGCCTTCTAATTGTGTGGTTAAGCAGCCTTAGGCCTCAGGCTGAGCAGAGAGAAGGGAGCTGGCCTCACAGAAGCCAGATGAAGCCACAATGAGGGCGGAGTGGGAGGCAAGTGTGGTCAGTCTCAGCCTCGGGCTTCCCTGTTTGGTTTATAGAGACACACACAAGCATGATATCACTTAAGGTAGGAAATAAAAAATAAAAAAAAGAGTTGAGCTGGTAGCTTAAGTACCCCCAACTGCCTAGCAAAACAGGAAGCGTGGCATTATCTCATACCACTGAAGCTTGATGATAGGGGCTGAAGCCATGGTCCTTATTCCTTCTGGTTGATGAGCGCACCAAGGCTTGAGACATTGGATGACCTGTGTGAGGTGATAGGCATGACATGAGGCTCCAACCACACACGCCTTCACCCCTAAGAGGGGGAGCAGTAGTTCCTCCCTCCTGTCTGCCTCAAACTCCTGTCATCTCTGGAGAAACCAGATGGAACTTGAGTTTGGCAGAACAGACTCTAGAACGGCACCGGCCTTGACTTCCACTCACATCGACAGGGATGGCTCAGCTCAGCCCTCAACAAACAGGTCATGTGTCTGTGGAGAATGAATCTTAAAGAGTCTTATTAATAAAATCAAACCTGAGGCCAGTTATTGGGGTAAACACTAGATCATCAGAGAGACAGAACAAGCCACAGCTAGCCTCCCCTGGCCAACTTCTCAGCTGGTCCTGTTTCCTCAGACTGGAGGCTTCTGAGTCCTCATATCCAAATGGCTCTCAGCTGAACTGTGCTGCTCAAAACCTAAAAACTTAACCAGCCAAATGCTTAACCAGCCAAATGCTTCTAGTTTCTGGTCCTCACGCCTTATATACCTTTCTGCTTTCTACCATCACTCCCTAGGATTAAAGGCTCACTTTCTGAGATTAAAGGCGTGAGTCACCATGCTTGGCTGTATCCTTGAACAGATGGATTTCTGCCTCTGGAATGCTAGGATTAAAGGTGTGAGTGCCACCATTTTCTAGCCTTTGTATCTAGTGGCTGTTCTTTCTCTGACCCCAGATAAGTTTATTAGGGTGCACAATATTTTGGGGAACACAATACCACCACATGTCTGGGCTGGGAGGGTTTTGCTGAAAGATACCAAAATCAAAATGAAATCACTGGTCACAAACCCCAACAACAAGAATCCACAAAACTCCTGGGAGGTGTTAATCTAGCTACATTTCTATTGCTGTGATCTTAAAATTTTTTAAATCAATTTACTGGAGAAAAGGTTTATTTGACTTACAGTTCCAGGTTATAGTCCACCCGCACAGGGAAGTCAACTAGTCACCTGGTCAGGGGCAGAGAGAGTAGACCCACGGACCTGCTCGGCTCACCTTCTCTTCTTTTATACTATTCTGGATCCCTTGCCTAGGGAATGGTACTGCCCACCATGGGCTGGGTCTACGTACATCAATTAACAATCAAAATAATCCTCCAGAGACATGTCCAGAGGCCAGCCTGATCTAGATAATACTTCAAGAAGACACTCTTCCCCTAGGATTCTAGGTTGTGTCAAGTTGACAGTGAACACACTATCCAGCACAGAGCTGGTGGAAAACCTCTCACAAACATGCACCTGAGGATGGGAGCTATCATGGGATCACTACTCTACCCAGAAGTCGCCATGACCTCACACAGAAAATATTTCTGCAAGGACATCTCCTGTCCAGCTGTGAACTGCCCCTCAGCCCTGTTGCTGGTCCCGTCGTTGATGACTGACTTTTAATTTACAAACTGCTTGTGTGACCCTCCTTATCTTGCCTCAGACTCCCCGGATGTACCCACAGTTTGCTATGACATGGGTGTTGGTGTCACTGCAGAATACACCCATCTTTCTGGAGACTGTCTCTGTCTCTGTCATTTTGATTACCACCGCTTGGGGCCCGTGAGAGAAGGAGTGGTTGAGGCTTCTGTTTTGTTTGAGTCAAAAAGGCCACAGTCAACTTCAGAGCCATCCTTCTCCTGAGCTGTGCACAGAAATGGCCTTTGCTCCCTCTCTCTCCAAGGTGTATCAGGGGGGTAATGGGATCAGAGCCGGAATCCCTGATCTCTGTGGGATGTGCTCTCCTGATTTCTATTTCTCCCCGCTGCAATTCACCCTTGAGGAACTGATCAGTCTAAGCCCGTCTCATACAGAAATGAAGAAATAGTATTCAGTCTCAAAAACTCTGTCTAGCCCAACCAGTGAGACTCACCCCACCTGCACTTGGTACTAAGGGCTCCTGCATCTCCTTGGTGTCACTTGCCTGCAGGGGCACACAAGCCCAGTGCTGCTCTCAGACCTGCAGCCCTGTCCCTACCCCTAGACAGCAGGTCCCACCTCACAGTGCTGTCACTGGCCACCAATGTTTGGAGGAGTGACTCCCTGTCAGGGCCTAGATCACACGCACACTGAGAAAAATGAAACAAATGGATTTCAGCTCAGTTCCAAATGTCACTGTCCAGACCTCAGGGGCCTCAGCCTCCAAAGGGGCGTGGCACAGGGACTGCATCTCGGTTCCTTCATTACACCCCAGCCACCCGGGACAAACTACTCACGAGGCATGTGCCTCAGTTTCCATGTCTGTCAAAACGGTTAGCACTGAGCCTGCTCCCAGTGTAGATATGGGGATTAAACAGACCATTAGGTGGAAGCAGCCTTGCCCAGTGCTGGTAGAGATAGTCCTCAGACCAGGGCAAGAATCTTCTTCCAAAAATATTTCTGCAAGGACATCTCCTGTCCAGCTGTGAACTGCCCCTCAGCCCTGTTGCTGGTCCCGTCGTTGATGACTGACTTTTAATTTACAAACTGCTTGTGTGACCCTCCTTATCTTGCCTCAGACTCCCCGGATGTACCCACAGTTTGCTATGACATGGGTGTTGGTGTCACTGCAGAATACACCCATCTTTCTGGAGACTGTCTCTGTCTCTGTCATTTTGATTACCACCGCTTGGGGCCCGTGAGAGAAGGAGTGGTTGAGGCTTCTGTTTTGTTTGAGTCAAAAAGGCCACAGTCAACTTCAGAGCCATCCTTCTCCTGAGCTGTGCACAGAAATGGCCTTTGCTCCCTCTCTCTCCAAGGTGTATCAGTGACCCCTGGAACGAGCTGCCTCTGACCTCATCACACAGGGAGAAACTGAACTTGGAAAGTACATACGATTTTTCTGAGGCTCACACATCTAGTAAGTGGTAGATTCATGTCACCCCAAAGTCAAACTCACTTATCCAGAATTTGAGAAATACAGATAGGTGAGTAACTTCAAACAGGCCGTTGGCACCAACCTCTGGCCCCTCTGCTGGTGGCTGTGCAGCCTCCAGGCTGCATTTGCTGTGACTCTGACCCACCTGCTCTGGACACACAACTCATCTCATTGTGGTGGGCGCCGGGCTCAGCAGGCCCTTCAACTGACTTGCCGATGGCCAAACTCTAAATCCATAAAGGGCTCTGCCTGCTGCCTTCAATGGAGTGGTAGACACACGAGAAGGTTTGTGGGCTTCCTGTGGAAAACTCCTGCTCCGGGGATTAAAACTCTATTAATTCTCTGTGGCGTGGGAGATTAAGTCAGAGCCGACCTGTGAAGAGCGCCCCTGTATTAGTTACTTTACTACGTCAAAACATCTGAAAAAGTTGAAAGGGAGGGTTAATTGTGGCTTGTAGTTTGAAGGTGCAGTCCAGTGGAAGCCAGGGCACAGACATCTGAGGTGGCTGGTCACACCGCACCTGCAATCAGGAAGTAGGGAGAGGATGCCAGTGTTCAGCTCACTCTGGCTTTTTTTATTCAGGGTGGGACTCCATGGACCGGTGCTGCTCACATTCAGGTAAGCTCACCTCAATTAACCCAATCTAGAAACTCACAATCATGCCAGAGGCTTGTCTTCTGGGTGACTCTGTCAGGTTGACAGTCACTACTGTCACCGTGATCGCCTTGCCACGTGTCTGGGGGTGCCACTCACTGTGCCTGGGTCCACCATCTGGCATGTGTCCACTATTACTGTGGTCACAGATGACAAATTCTGATGTCAGCACAGTGGGATTGAGTCTAAAAAGCAACTTCTCCTCCAAGGGAAGAGAACGGGCCTCCTCCAAGGCCTGCCCTACCGACCATCAGCCGCCTCCTCCACTCTCCCACAGGCCTGTCTATTCCCCGGTAAGGCCCCCACACCAGCTTCCTACCATTGTCTGTGTTGGTGGTAATGCTCATCACAGCTGCTAAGAGAATAGGCGACTGAGTCAGCACAGACCAGAGGTCAGCGTTGAGTGACAGAACAAAGGAAGGAAGTGGGAACAATGATCAGTTCTAATCATGTTCCGCTAAAGCAATACGTCATTGCTTATGCGTCCATCACCATCCTCCTTTCCTACCCTCAATCTTAGAAGCCAGATCTGAGCCCAAGGCAAGCCCAGCAGGCCTTTCTGACACCCCTGCTGGTGTTGTCCTCCTTCACCTGGGCGTTTGTAGGAGCTGCAGTGGTGCCTTGGGCATTGTGTGAGGACAGAGTTTCAGGGAATCCCAATGGAGCAAGGAGACAGACCTCCCAGAGGTGCGTTCCCAAACAGCTGTGCTCCATCCCTCTCCCAACCCTCACCACCTAGCCTTTACCAGGCCCAACAGAGCCACATCCAAATCATTGTGACGCTTGCTCCAGCTTCTCCAATGTCTTTTGTGTCTCCTAGTGCACCTTGTACTTTCTGTTGAAAGCTAGGCATACTGTACTGGGTCAAAGAAACCTCATAATAGTTGCCATGGAGACTTCTGGTCTAGGGTTTCTGCTCCCATAACTCATATTTCTCTCTGTCTTTCTAATTTCAGAGGTGGGAGGTAGTGTGTTTCCCTGTGACCTCTGTCCTTTGATTGATGATTGATTGATTGATTGATGATTGATTGATTGATTGATTGGCTGAAGACTCAATAATTTGCAGTGTGTTGGGCTTTTCTCTTGTTGTGTGGTTGGGACCTTCCAGACTCCTTAGACACCCTACAGAAACTGCAAGCATCAGGCTAGGGAGATATCAAAGTCAGTAAAGTGCTTGCTGTAGGAATGAATACCTGAGTTCAAGCCCTAGACCATGTTTTAGAAAAGCCAGGGGTAGGTACCTATGCTCCTGTTTTCCCAGAACTGGGGAAGTGGAGACAGGCAGACCCTGGGCTTGCTGGCCAGGAAGTCCAGCCTATGCAGAAAGCCTGTGAGAACCCTGTCTGCTGCCTGAGGAATGATGCCTGGGGTTAGCCTCTGCTTCCACACATCCTTGCACACATGTGTACTCACACAGATGTACATTCATATGCATGAACACACACAACCATCATGGGAAACTACTTCACTACTCCTTTTACTCCCCAAATCCATACTGACTTTGGATGTCTACCTATCCCAGTGTCTCCAAGATTGGTTTACTCTCTGAACTCTACACTGGGGATTCTGTTTACTCTCTGAACTCTACACTGGGGATTCTCTCCCACTGCTTTGTTTCCAGCATGTTTAGGTCTAGCTAAGGGTTGTTCCCTTTCTTAAAAAATTTCCTGAAACCCTAGTCAAAGCTTCTGGTGGGCTTGCTCCAATTATCTACTGGAGATGATACCTCTGACAGACTGGTCCACAACACTGATAACTGAGTTCTGTCTCTCTTAGGAGACTAAGAACCTTGAACATAATGATGGTTGAACACAGATGACTGGTGGGCCTGGTCATCTACCCATCCCCAAGAGCACATGATTAACAAATAGTCATTGATAAATGTCTATGACTCTCAGGTCCCATGCAGACAGACAGCCCATACTATATGATTGACACCACTGGACTATCTTTTCAGGAAATGGCCAAGTGTGTATGTAGTAAAACACCTTCGACAAATGCTTGGGCAGAAGTTAAGATCCTGAAAATGCAGCTCAGCGTAAGGAAGTAGCTAGATTATGCCATTGGGAATTTTCTTAAGAATTGTAGGAGTAGGGAAAGAGCAGAGTAGAGAAACAAGAAAAACAAAAGGGAAGAGAGCTGAAACCCACGAAGGGAGATAGGAAGCTGAGCAAGACAGCCCAGGAGGGACTGCTTTAGGCACGGAAATGCTTTTTCCTACAGCCATTAGTGTTATTGCAGCAGAAACGCTCAGCTCCCCGGGCTGTCGACCCTCTCAACCCTCTCAGTGCCTCCTGTGAGTGAGGTTTTGACACATGGATCTGGAGCCTTGTATTGGGACAGATGCTGTGAGAAGCAGCGGTCACAGAAGAGGTGACAAGATGGTCGCTAAATGGTACTCCCTCAGATAAAGCGGGATTCAGAGGACTTGGATTCTGATAGCCAACGACCGTGTTCAACTTAGCTAGAATTAAAGGCGCTCAGGGACAGTGGTTGACATCTGTGACACAGAAACTCAGATGAGCAAAAGAGCAAACCACAGTGCTGCAGAGACCACACTCTGGGCTGGCCTCTGTTCGTGATGCGGAGGTCAGGGCCAGACACAGGTAGAGCTCTCAAAGATGAATCAAGGCAGAAGCTGCGTGAAGAAAGGAAGGCCCTAGGGTTTCTTTATTCTACTGTATTTTGTCAATCGTACTAGACTAAGATTTCAACTGCCCCAAATGGGAAGAAGTAAGGGGGGTGGGGTTCACAGCTACAGTCCAACAGCCAAGAGCTAGGTAGCAATGCGGAGAGGTGTTCTTACAAAGGGACCAGCCAGCCTCCTGCTGTGGGGCAATCAAGCCACCTAGAGCCTGAGACTGATTACTCTGAACTTAGAATCTAACTTGACAGATGAAAATTCTCTCTCGTGTGTCTCTCTCTTCCACTCTCCCTTTGTGTGTGTGTGTGTGTGTGTGTGTGTGTGCATTTAGTGTTCATGTGTACATGTGCACATGCAGGCCAAAGGTCAGCATTAGCTGTCTCCCCCAGCAACTTTTCCACTTTACTTTTTGAGACAGGGCCTCTCATTGGCCTACAGCTCACCAATTAGGCTACACTGGTTGACCAGAAAACCCTAGGAGTCCTCCTGTCTCCATTTCCCAGGTGCTAGGATTACAGGTTTTGGAGTCTGTGCCTGGCTTTTTATTTGGGTGTGGGGCCTCTAAACTTATGCTTGCACAGCAAGTCTTTTATGGACAGAGCCTCCCCCCATCCTGCCCAACCCCCTAGTCTAGCTGAACCTCTTCCAACAATCACATTATCCACTGCAAGGGAGAAACTCAAGATGGGCCTCAAACACATAACACAACATTAATGTAATTGCCAGAGCCCTCCCCAGGGATGGCATGGAAACGCCACAGAAGCAAAGCAAATCCAAATGAAAAGCCCCTCTGCAAAGGCCAAGATGCTGAAGCAAGCTTTACTGAAACATGGGTAATTTTGTTTGGGAAAACAAAGAGTCAGATTACAAGCATGTCTTGTAAGGGAAAGTTATTGAATGCTTTCAAACAGCTTGAACGAAAGTGCTTGGCACACTAAAAGCCTTCAGTGTTTCTGCAGGTGTATATCAAGTTTAGACATCTGATTCTGGTTACCTGGCCCTGGCAAAGCCAGAGGGCCCAATATTAGACATAACCATTCTTGCCTAATGCTTTTCTCAAAGCCCATGTAATTCACTGCCAGGGTTGTATTTCGTGTTTAGGCTGTCTGGCTTGCTTTGTTCTTAAGAAACCAACCAACCAATACCAGCAGACCAAGCTTTCTTAAAGAGTCGTGAAATCACAGACTGTGAATGAGGGAGGCAGCTCTGAAACCCAGACCCAATCCCTCTGCCTCTCTGAAAAGGTATCTGTGGGCACAGGAGAGCTCAGGACATGCCGTCCTGGGGCCACAGGAGGAAGGACTCTCAAACGTGAAGAAACCACCCTTGGCAAACAACTGGATAGTAAAGTTCACACAACACAATGTTCTGATGTCATACCACTTTGATTAAATGCTACCCACTGTTGAATCTTTTTCCTAGTTTGCAAGGAGCTCTCTATGAAATCTCTTCTTGACATTCAGTCTGCCTCTAAAAGCATGTATTAGAACCCGTGTGTTAGAGTAGGTAACCAGGGCTTAGAGAGATGCCCAATTGATTCATGATTCCCTGGCCTGGGGTAGACCTACCTTCTTCAGTTTTGAAACTTGAACAGTCATTATAGGAACCAACACTGTCCCATTCAAGCTAGATTTTGTCACCTGACCTTTGTTCAGCAGTAGATCCAAGGCTCCCTGTTTCTCCTATAGCCGGCTTTCCCCCCACACATTCTTCCATCCAGAGGAAGAAGGAGCCAGGAAATGTTTAGTAAATCAGCAACCTGCAAGACCAGTGGGCCTGTGGGAGTGGGTTGGGGGACAGCAGGCTAGATACGCCGGGCTCATGGGGTGATGGAAAAGGTCCTGAGCCTTCGTTCCACGGAGCTCATGGCCAGTCATCTCCTAAAACAAACAAGGCTTCAGACTAGATGTCTGGTGAAATCACAATCTGAACACCAAGGCCGGCAGCACATGGAGTCACCTGTCCCCAACATGTGTCATTAGAGCTGGGATTGAACCCGCTCTGCCAGTCCAGTGGGAAGCCAAAGAGGGAACCCCAGACTTGACAGTCCAGTGGGAAGCCAAAGGGGAACCCCAGACTTGAGCAATATAATGTGCTTCTGTGGTGTACAGAGAATGGCTTCTGAGATCTCTTTATGTCACATGTGCTGGTGACAGGAAAGCCACTTCATGAAGCAAACTGTTTTTGAAGTATTGGGGTGCCCCGTACATTGAGGCAGCAGCAGACCCTGGACCAGCCCCTGGCCTTGTTTCTACAGAGACAAATCTTGATTATTTTTTTTCCCAGCTGCAATAATGAGGGAGAGTCCTTGAGTGTGAACTGCTGTGAGGACCTGACTCTCTCTCATGTCCATGTGGAGCATCTAAGACCTGCCGGCTGTTATAAATGTTGTTGTCATACTTTCTCTTGGTGAGAAGGCCATTTCCACAATGGCGTGACTGTGATTCTCTTGCTGATAGAGACATCTCTATCAACAGGTCTGTTTGAGCCACCCCAGTCATCCCTGTTCCGCCACAGTTTGTACCCAGCTCCTCAGCTTCGTCTTGCTGGCCTGCAAAAACATGAGTGAGCCCTTATGATGAGAGTCTGGGCAGTTAATGGTCAGACTCGGATACCCTTGGGGAGACAAGGGAGCCGAGTAGAATCCATCCCAATGAGCAAAGCAGAATCGCCATAGCAACCCCAATGTGAAAACAAGGTATCTGCAATGGTGGAGGTTCAGGGATGCAGCTCACAGAGTAGAATGCTTGCCTAACTGTGCACGAAGCCATGGGTTCTGCATCACACAAGCCTGACACGGTGGCACATGGCTGTGACCCTAGCACTTGGGAGGTGGAAGCAGGAGAAGCAGAAATTCAAGATCATCTTCAGCTACATAGGGAGTTCTCAATCAACCTGGGATACATGAGACTGTTCCAAAAACCAAACCAAACTAAAAAGCCTGATCAGGGAAGCATGGAGGTAGCGGCGTCTCAGCTAGACCTCGACAGACAGATGGGGCTCTTGTAGGCAGAGGTGGCTGAAAAGGCTCTCAAGGCAAGAGTCATCCTTTCAACAAAGCATCAGTAAAGGCTCAGGTTGGGGAGTGGTCACAGCAGATATGAGCATTCACCAGGTAGTCCGAGGTGCCTGTTCAACCCTATCCCCCACCCTCAGCAGGTGGAGACTGCTGTGGAGCTAGGGGGTCCCTTCCTACTCCCTACAGGAGAGTTCACTTCCCAGAGGGGCAAACATAATCAAAGCCACACTGACTCTACGATTCAGAAACCATAACCAGGCCCAGCTTGGTAATGATCTAGGTCTATCACCCCAAGCCATGGAGAGCGTTAGACACCCAAAGGTGCCGTGAAGCAGCCGTGATGTAAAGGGAGCAACTTAGTTACTTCCATTTTGGTAGCTGGCAAAGGAATCACACTTGTTTTGGAGGGAGGAGGCAGCTACAGCAGCTACTGTGGTGGCTAGATTGGCCCCCACAGATTCACATGTTTGAATGTTTAGTCCTCTGGGAGTGGAACCGTTTGAAGTTATTAGAACAGTGATTCTCAGCCTTCCTAATGCCGTGACGCTTTGAGGTGTTCCTCATGCTGTGGTGACTCCCCAACCATAAAATTATTCTCGTTGCTGCTTCATAACTGTAACTTTGCTACAGTTATGAATCATAATGTAAATATCTGATATGCAGGATGTCTAATATATGACCCCTGTGTGAGTTGCAACCCACAGGTTGAGAACCACTGCTCTAGAAGTCATAGTGGTTAAGGGGACACAGCTACCTCCCCCGGGACAACACCACTGCTTTGACCTCCTTAGTGACAGTGGGGCACACTCCCTATGTATAACAGAGCTGTATCATTCTGTGCACAGTCCACAGAGGAGCTGAGCCCACATCTCCATCACAGCAAGTAAACACATAAGGTCTTAAAATGAGTGAAGGCGCTGTTACAGTGTAACGATCTTCTCAAAACTGTGTTCCATTCCCGAAAAGTTGGTGTCTGCCGAGGCCACTCCCTCGCCCATCCTATCTGCCCATGCCTGGGAATAGCTGCCTCAGATAAACCCTGGCCAACCTCTGAAGCTATCCAGCTGGTCCTGTCCTGTGGGTCCCATACACTGCCCTGGCTATGACTTCGGCAATGAGCCCTGAGAAGGAAACATACTTTACCTTCTGGGGAAAGTCTTCATAGGTCTCAAACAAGCCTGTTAGCCTTGCCTTCCCAGCCCAACAAATCAGCTCAACTTTGCAGAGCCCTGAATTATGGAAGCCATGCAGGGAAAACAGAAGGACAATGAGGGAAGACTTGGGCACCTAATACCAAGTCGGTAAGCTGCAGTTACTGTCAATCACAGCCATTGGCTGGAGTTGGAGCTCAGAGGCAGTGTGCTTTCCTAGACGTGTGAGTTTCCCAGTGTGACCCTTAGCACGGCAGAAAAGTGACCCACAGAGGAACACACACACTCACGACCAGACTACAGGATATGAGCCTGTCCTGACACAGGGAGCCATACTGACAAAGGCACACACGGGTACCTCTGTCCACATCCATGTATCTTGGGTGCCTGGAAGACAGAAAGTTCCTAATGTGAAAGGGAAGAAGACAGAGGGCTCTGAGTGTGTTTGGTCCCCAGAAAGCTGAGGGAAACATTTTCCACTCCATCCTACCCTGGGCTGTTTGTGTCTTTGGCCAGATGACCCCAAGGGCTCACGGTCCTGTTCCACCCACAGGACATTTGTTGACATCTCAACAAATCTCACCTTGGTTCCCTGTTGTCTCCCCCTTCCAGGAGCCTCCAAGGCCACTGGAATTGGCAGGGGGTGTTTTTAGTAGGAATTGAGAACAGGAAAACCCAGCTTTTGAAGGGTTCTGACCCATCAGGATAAATGACCCAGTGGTATGCTGACTGGCCCCAACATTTCCTCACACTATCAGAAAGATGATGCAACTCCACAGGCAAGCATCCAAGCCACCCTCTCCCAATGAACTGAATTAACAGGTCTTCAAGGAGGTCCCTAGACCCTGAAGTCCCTGAGTGCTTATGTGATAGTTTCAATGTGGCTCTTTCCTCTACTCTTCCAAAACTCAAATGGAAACTTTTCATCTTTATTGGTTTTTTAGCATCATTGTTTGAGACAAGATATCTCTATGTAACCTAGACTAGCATCCAACTCCCAATTCACCTGCCTCAGCCTCCCTAGGGCTGAGATTACAGGCGTACACCACCATGCCCAGCTCAAGTTGGAGTTTGATTGCTGATATAATGGTATTGAGAGTTGGGGCTGGTAAGAGGGACTGACAGCTGTCTTTCTGGAGTAGGTTCATTCTGCAAAGAGCAGGTCAGTGCAAAGCAAACCCAGGCCCAGTGTGGTCACCCTCTTTCACATGTATCTTTTCCTTCCACTTTTCTGCCATGTTACAACACAGCATGAGGTCTCTGCCAGATGTTGCCACATCTGGACTTCCATCCTCCAGAACTGTGAGTTAAATTATAAGCCACCCCTCCATCTTCAGTGATGTGATCCAGTATCAGCAAACACACTGGCAGGCCTTCCCAGGACAGTTGGGAGCACTCACCATCAGGTTAGAGTTTGTCTGCACCACAATCAAGATTCAAACACAGCAACTTCTCTGTGGGAAAACCATCCAGATTCAGAAATGACCCCCAGGGCGCGGAGAGCAGCAGGTGACACCCAGGGCTCCCTTGTGACCCTGTGCATCACTCCAGGGCAGCAGCTGGGAGTAGACATCAGCTGCCTTCCATCATGTGACCTATGTGCCTGCCCATGGGCAAGGATGCACACTTCCTCATTTTCCCCAGCTGTCAGCAAGAGCTCACAGGATTTGGGATTCTTATCTGGGCCAACACAGCAATCAGATGATAATCAAGCTTCTAAGATGTGTGGATAGTTCTAATAACCCCGCCTACGAGATTAGTGGTCATGAAAGCAGTCATGAGGACCTGTCAAGTCCAACCCCTGCAGAGAGGGCTGAGCAGCTCCAGGTAGAACAAATATCAGGTTTCCTTTCAATAAATGATGCCTGCAGCAAATTCTGGTCCCATTGTGCCACCACAGCCCTCCTCATGCCTTGTTCTTCTAGAAGTGCCTACTCTGGAACCAAATACACCTACCCAAAGTTTCCACAGCTACTTCACTCTGTCACGAGCCCTGCCCAGATTTGCTGAGAAGTGAATTACCAGCCTCCACCTCAAATGCCTTTTCATGAGTTCCATTACAAGAAACAGATCTTTGGGGACTGGAGAGATGGCTCAGTGGTTAAGAGGGCTTCCTGCTCCTCCAGCGGACCCAAATTCAGATCACAGCGCCCACCTCATGCAGCTCACAATCACCTGTATCACTCTACCTCCTGGAGAATCCAACACCCTCTTCTGGCCTCTGTGGGCACCTGCACTCATGTGCACATACCCACACACAGACATACAAATAATTAAAAATAAAATTATATTTTTAAGAAACAGATCAATAGGAAGAAGAAGAGGAAAGAAAAAGGAAAAGAATTGATGAATGTAGCCAGAAGTTTCTCGGTCCTGCTCAGCCCCGTAGTCTGGACAAATCTCTCCCATCTGCAGTCCCACAGCCGCTTAAAAGAAAAATTACTCAGAAATTTATATTAATTATAAACTATTTGGTCTAAGGCTTATCATTAGCTAGCTCTTACAACTTAATACAACCCATTTCCATTAATCTATGTTTTGCGATGTGGCTTCGTGGCATTACCTGTGTCCCATTACATCTTGCTCTGCTCGGCAGCTTGAAGTATCTCCTCTGATGCCACATTTCTTCCCCTGTATTTCTCTTGGATTTCCCACTTGGCTCTAACCTGTCTTGCCATAGGCCATAGTAGCTTCCCTATTAACCAATGGTAGCAACACATATTCATGGTGTACAGAAAGACCATCCCACAGCTGATGAACTTGAGAAAAATAGTAGAACTTGAGTAGGGTGCTCCAAAATGAGGGATGCAAAGTCCTTTCCTATCTGAGCCATTGCAGGCTCTAGATGTCTGAGGAGAAACCCACCCAGTTTCCTTGCCTTGGTAAGTACACTACATTGACTGTAACTCACCCTTGCTGTTTTGAGTCTGAAAGTCATGTTTCAAAGACAATCCCCTATGATGCTGAGATGCAGCTGCACTTGGCTATTCTTTGGCATTGCTTAGAATATGGTTATGTTTGGGGAATCTTATTTGCTTCTTTTTTCCATTAAATTATTTATCAAAAATGGGTGCTCCAGGGACTGACTCGGAGAGGAAAGCCCTGAGAACTAGAGTTCAGATCCTCAGCACCCACCTGAAAGATGGGAAGTGTAGTAGACTACCTGTAATTCCAACACCCAGAGGGCAAAGGCAGGGGTCCCCCTGGGCAATATGGTTAACCAGACTACCTAGAATTGGTGAGCTCTGGGTTTGGTGAGTAACCCTGCCTCAGTTTAAAAATAAAAAGTGGAGAGCAATCAAGGAAGACACCCAACATCAGTTTCTGGCCTCCACATGTACACATGCCTGTGCAAACACACATACACACAAGCATACACACATCACATGCATACACACAGAAACAGTATCCATTTAAATGAGGATTCCTGTTCAATGTATTGCTGCAAAAAATTGAGAACATTCATCTGGAGCAAAGCTGTCAAGAACAATGTCCTGTGATGATGTCAGTCATGTCCCAGATCTGTGCTATTCTGCTGCCAACAACTGAGAACAGCTACAATAGAAGGCTGGACTTCAAATTTATTCAAGTATTTAAAAACCTGAATAGAAACACACGGAAAAGCACTACTACCTTAGATGCTATCAGTCTGTTTTCTGTTGCTATAATGAAATGCATAAATCTGAATTATTTATTTAAAAAAAGAGATTTAGTTAGCTCACAGTTTGAGGGATGGTCATGGTGTCTCATGAAAGTCTTTTGTGTCACACAACGATGGGACTTCAGATGAGAGGAGGCAATACCACGTAAGGCAGGAAACAGGGGAGTACAGAGGACCTGGTCTTACTCTGACTTTCACCCCTGGAGGACCTACAAGTTATCACTGAGAGCCTCTCAATCCTGCTGAGGGTGATACCCCTATGACTGACAACCTTCCGGTGTGTTCACATCTCAAGACTCCACCCTCCCTCGTACCACCATACTTCAGAACATGAACCTTGGTGAACACACGGTATCAAGGCACAAGAGCAAGCCAGGAAGGCCGTGGAGGCCTCCAGCCTTTACCTCTGGGGACCAGAGCAAGTCTGTCACCCACTGGGTCTCATTTGCCTGTCTCCAACCTGGAGCTGCCATAGCCTTGGCTCACGGAGTTTTAAGAAGCCAGTAAGAGGAATAAGGATTTAGGTTCTCTGTGACGCTCATGTGGGCCTTCTGTAGCCTGAGCAGGGCCTCTGTCAGTCCAGAACCATCTTCCCATCCTTCCTTTAGTGTAAACAGAGGTGGAGTTCTTCTGTCCCAACCACCCAGTCCCAAATAAACACACAAAAGCTTATATTAATTACAAAGAGCTCGGCCAATGTCTCAAGCTTATTATTAACTAGCTCTTACTTTTAAATTAACCCATTTCTATTAATCTATGTACTGCCACATGGCCCATGGCTTTCCTTGTCCTTTGGTATCTTGCTCCTTGGGTGGCTCACTCAAACCTCTCCTGACTCCCTTCTTCATCCAAGTCCTCAGTTTGATTGTCCTGCCTAAATTTATCCTTCCTTGCTGCAGGCCAATCAGCTTTATTATTAACCAATGAGAGCAATATATATTCACCGCATACAGAAGGATTATCCCATGGTAGTTTAGGATCTTTGTAACCCAGGTGTCCTAGTGGGCTGAACTGTATCAAAAGGACATGTTCAGATCTCAGCCCTCAGTGCTTGTGAACGAGACCTAGTTTGGAAATAAATTTAGATTTTTGTGGGCATGATTAGTTTAAAGATCTTTAGATGCGATCCCCCTGGGTTTGGGTGGGCTCTACACATCATGACTGTAACTTCCTGTCAGTACAGGAAGGGGTGGGGTCACACAGGGAGACACGAGTCTGGGGAAGGGTACCTACAAGCCAAGGCGCTCTCAGAGCCCCCACTTGGGAATAATTCTTCTAGAACCCTCAGCAGATCTCCAGCCCTGCTGACTCGGTGGCTTTACACACCTTGCCCCAAGAACTGTGAGGGAACAGCCTTCTGTTGTTTTCAGCCTCCACATGGAAACAAAAACATCAGCTCCCTTGTTGAAAACAACCAGGTCTTATTTGGTGTCTTGCTTTATGGGAAGTTATAGAGGCCAGAATGGACCCATTATACAGCTACAGGCTCATATGAAAAGAACCAAAGCTCTCGGTGTGGATTGGCTTGACTGACAGTCGGTTGAAAGTTCTAAGCATCATTGTTAGAGCCAATTCTGCCAGGAGACCCTAGGGAAGTGAAGACGGGACTCGGAGATGCCTGAGGCTGGAGGGTGATCACCACCCCAGGATCAAGAAGACTGTGGATATGAACTTCCAATGCAGACTGCCACACAGGGGAGGGGCCAGCACAAGGCCCTATTCTGAGTTAGGAGCCAGGGGCTCCCTTGTCTTAGTTACTTTTCTATTGCTATAAAGAAATCCTATGACAAAGGCAACTTATTAAAGGAAGAGTTTATCAGGGGCTTGCTTACAGTTTCAGAGAGTGAGTCCAGGACCATCATGGCAGCAAGTATGGCAGCAGACAGGCGGACATGGTGCTGGAGCAGCAGCTAAGACTTTAGATACAACAACTACAAGGCAGAGAGGAGAGGGAGGGAGGGAGGGAGGGAGAGAGAGAGAGAAAGAGAGAGAGAGAGAGAGAGAGAGAGAGAGAGAGAGAGAGAGAGAACACTTAGAAAGGCATAGGCTTTTTAAACCTAAAGCCCACCCCCAGTGACACACCTCCTCCAACAAGACCACACCTCCTAATCCTTCCTAAACAATTCCATCAACTGCAGAACAAGCATTGAAATATATGAGCCTACAGGGGCCATTCCCCTTCAGACCACCACACCCCTGATATCAGATGAGAAGGAAATTCTTCTATGTTCACTGTGCCTAGGATTTTCAACGGAACAGAGAGTCCCCCATTTGTATGTGGCATAGCCACTGTTGGAGGTGACTTAGAAGTTTACTGTGGCCCCTGGAAAGATACACCATCTTATTTTTGGAGCACTAATGAAGATACCATGGGTTAGCATAGTGCAGATCTGCAGCTGACGTATTTTTTTAGCTGCATTTCAACAAAATGGTTTCCTCGGGAATCTGATATAGTTGACTTCATTCGCTTTGAGTCTGTATTCTGGGGAGGGTCTGGAGGCTTTAGCAAGCTGCCTAAAGGGGTCATAGCAAAAGGCTGACTCGTCCTGACTCAGACCTTAGAAACCTGTACAAGTTGGGCAGGAGAGATGGCTCAGCAGCAAAGAGCACTGGTTGTTCTTGTAGAAGACCCGGGTTCAGTTCCCAGCACCCACAGGGTGACTCATAACCACTAGTAACTCCCATTCCAGAGTATCCAAAGTTTTTTCCTGACCTCCACAGGCAAATATAAGGTGTACTTATGAATATGCAGGCAAAGTATTCATGTGTGTACATATATATAATAAAATAAATCATTTTTAAAAATGAGAAACCTGTGCAAATACTCTGTTGGTTTGGGAGTATGTTTTACAGAATTGGACTTTTTAAAAATACACTGTTGCTGGGTGGTGGTGGTGGTGGTGGCGGCGGCGGCGGTGGCGGTGGCGCACACCTTTAATCCCAGCACTTGGAGGCAGAGGCAGGTGAATGTCTGTGATTTCAAAGCCAGTCTGGTCTACAGGGCAAGTTCCAGGACAGGCTCCAAAGCTACACAGAGAAACCCTGTCTCAAAAAAAATAAAAAATAAAAAATAAAAATACACTGTCACCTGAGCATGACAGATGATCTCCATGGGCCCCCAACAGGAGCAAATAGAATCTTCTCCATCTCTATGGAGCAATGCAGTTGATGAACAGCCATATACCGCGTGGGCACTTGCAGGCTGCCAAAGAGAACAGGCCTGTTTGTCACTGTGGATCACGTCACTGCATCGCTGAGTAACTTCCAGGAATCAGATGGGAGAAATGATACATCTTTGTGGTTTGAAGCATTTAAAGCTTAGCTCTGGCTTCACTGGCAACTGCCAACATCTGCAAATTATCAAGTGCTCGAAAGAAATCAACTGCCGTCGTGAGCTGTCCCCATTATTCCCATATAGGGTCCAGCCTCTTTCTGGACCATGGAGCTATTGGGGCAAAACCCAGGCCCCTGAGCTAGTGACCCCTAAAACATCTGTAACTAGGGATAGTGTGCCTTGTGTGGGCAACTCTGTCAGTCTCTGATGTTCACTTTGTCCCTGGTGTATTTGAATAAAGACCAAAAAGCCAAGGCTGGCAATGTAAAAACAGACCCATGTCAGTGTCAAAAGTCTATTGCTTCTCAGACTCATTTGGATCCAAGTCCAGCAAAGGGAAGCTCTGTATTCAAATTCTGGTCCTGAAATGCAGGGAGAGAAGCTCTGATCCCTGATGTGATCGACGTAATCAGAGAAGGCGGGATCAGATGCTGAAGAAGCCCAACTCTTGCTCAGAACTTTGGCAAGGCCAAGCACCTCACCCAGACATCCATCTCTTGTTTGCACAAGCTGGTAGGCTCTTGTGACTGGCTGGAAACAACAGAGCAGATGTTTGTGTGGGAAGCAGGCCTCACCCAACATCTGTCCTGCGGTGGGGGAAGGCCTGGGTGTTGCAGACCGTGCTGGAGTTCCCTGGTGGGCAGCCTGGCAATTAGCCGGTGCTGCGTCCCCGTGTGATCTAATTACAAGGGGAGCCAGGTAAATCCGGGAGCGACGACTTGCCCAACTGCTTTGCTTGGCTCTGCCATTTTTCCCTCCGTTAATTTTCTCTCTAACTCACATGCATGTCACAAAGGTTAATTAAACGCTTGGGCAGACTTCCTATCCCATGTAACTGGACCAAAGAGTATGGAGTTGCTGCTCTTTGTACCTGGAAGCAGAGGGAGGAGGAGCGTGCCACTGAGTTTAGAGTGAAACCGAGTACTCATAAAAAGAGGCTGTGGTTGCTTCTGGTGAAGCCAAACAGGCCATAGCAAATGTCACTCTAGCAGAATTATGACAGACTTGGATGGATCGTTGGGCTGCCGAGGAGGATGGGCAAAGAAAGCCGTGCCCTGCGGGGCTCTAGGAAGACTTCCTGAAGAAGCAAACACTTAAAAGAGGTGACATGGGCACTCTGAGGGTGCGTGGGGGTGGAGGCCATGAAAGCTAAGGAAATGTAGGAATGGAATTGAAATACTGAGAAAGGCAGATACATGATTGGAGCCTGAGGACAGAGATCTTGGGTCAAGATGAATCTCCTGAAGGAGGCTGGAAATGCAGCTCACTTGGTAGAGTTCTCCCTTAGCATGGATGAAGCCTCAGGTTCCATGCCCAGCACCACATAAACTTGGTGTGGCAGTAACCACGTCAGAGGCAGTAGGATCTGAAGTTCAAGGTCATCCTCAACTACACAACAAGTGCAATACCAGCCTGGGTTACATGAGACCCTGCCCCTAAACAAAAACGTCTTCTGCAGAGACTGTGTGTGATATGGAAGACTACAAGAGGTGAGGAATGTCTGACCTCAAGCAACAGGTAGATGACTGGCATTCAGCCCAAGCCAGAGCGGCCGAGACATCATGAGAGCAGAGCCTTGTGGCATCTGAGACTTCCGTGCCCAAGACCATGAGCAAACACCTGCTGTGGCCCAACTTGAGAACCTTGACCTCAACCCATCACCTCGACTTTTTGGGGGTGAACTTAATGATGTGGAGCGATTCCTTGGTAGTCTACAACAGGGTTGGAGCATCCTATGTAGAGGATGTAAAACATCTGGTTTTTACAAACATCTGCATACATGCCTATGGATCGCACAAAAATTGCTTCATAGTTTGGACTAGAGAAGGTAAAGGAGTTAATTGTTGAAGGTGAGTGGACACAATGCACTTCCCAAGCAGGAAGAGTGTATGTTAACACTGCCACTGCATTTCTAGCAGGATGGAGATACCTAGATAAACCTCAATCCCCTGGCCATGTGACTTTAATGACAGTATCTCAAGCAATTACTTTAATTTGAGACTTCATAATGATAATCAAAAGATAACCTGAGATTGACCCAATGTGGTATGCTCTGTAGCAGGTACAGTCAGCAGACAGTGCAACACATACACACACCACATATACACCCCCATGTACACACCACACATACACACACTACAATACACCCCCACATACACACTCACCACACATACACACCACACATATACCCCCATATACACACTCACCACACACACACACAAATACACATCACACACACACACACACACACACACACACACACACACACACACACACACTATTTATCTCCTACAGCTGAAATCCCCCTCGGGCCCAGAGAGCTATTGAACCACTGAATAGTTGCCCATTTATATATGTGTATATAAATGTAGATATTCATTCGGTTACTTATTTTTTATTTAGACAGGGTCCTACTATTTAGCTCTGGATGGCCTGAAAGTCACTATGTAAACCACATAGGCCTCAAGTTCATGGTGATCCTCCTGGCCCTGCCTCCCAAGTGCTGGGGTCACCAGTGTGAGCCACCACGCCTAACTAGATTGTCTCTTTGAGAGCACCACTTGCGGCCACCACCATGATTGAACGCAGTGGTCAGGCTGGGCACGGTACAGGCGGGTAAGAGCCGAGTCTGCAGGGAGTTCTTATTTCAATTAAATTGATTTTCAACATCACGTGCTAACTATACCGTGGGCAGTTTGTACACGTTTATGTAGCAGTTTAAAATGAGCCTGTGTCATGTCCAGCCTCATTAAACAACTGCTTCCTCTCATTTCTTCAAGGTGCAAATGTTGAAGCTCTTTCTTCCATCCATGTCCTGCTTGCTGTTACCTAGTCATTCCACACAGTACCAGAGACTTTTGCTCCTTTCTAACTGTAACTCAGCAGCTGTTCATTCTCCTTTCTACATCCTCACTCCACTCACCCCAGCCGGTAACCATCATTCAACTCACGTCTCCAAGACCAACTCGTGTGTGTGTGTGTGTGTGTGTGTGTGTGTGTGTGTGTGTGTATGTGTGTGTGTGTGTGTGTGTGTGTATGTGTGTGTGTGTGTGTATGTGTGTGTGTGTGTATGTGTGTGTGTGTGTGTGCGCGCGCGTGCGTGCGTGCGTGCGTGCGTGTGTGTGTACACTCGTGCATGAGTGAGCCGCATTGAGCTGTATCTGAAGACTTTATTCTTCTTCCCTAATTTTAGATCCAAATCCACCAGATTTAATTAATTAAAAATTAAACTGAAACTATTTCATTGACATTTTCAAACCCTTTATGTAGAAATAAATTTAGCAAGAGCCCAACAGCAGCTGGAAAGCATCACAGTGGAGAGAGGCTGCTGCACACACCCACGAGGACACTGAGTGGTCCTACGCTTTCCCAGAATGTAGTTCTGCCTGCTATTAATTTGCAAACATATGGCTTGGACTTGTGCTTTCAGAAATGAGGTCTAGGAATTGCTAAGTGCAGCCTAGCACAGACCTCATGAAACATCAGAGCTGGGACTTCCAGGGAGAAAGGGAGCTTGCCTGTCCAGTTCCTCCATGGGTGAACACAGCCAGGGCACAGCAGCCTGCAAACACCAGTCAGCTGACATGGCTCTCCAGAGGATCCCTACTCCTTCCGGTCCCAACTCTGCACACAGAAACCCCTTTGCTAATTTGAGAGAGGTGCACGCCAACAGACGTGCGTGTTTAATGAAAAGCAGCTTGCTCGCTCGGCTCAAGTCAAAGGCTTAGAGTATCACACGTGGCTCCGAGCTTCCCCACTGCAATGCACATAGCTTTGAAGGGAACCAGCAGCCATAACGCAGGCCCAGATCTGAGACAGGGGGTCCTACAGATCATAACACATTTTTCTAGGTATTTTTTTTAATTCATCTACAAAGAAGTAGGAAGAATATGAAACTAAAAAGCCTTATTATTACCTGCACAAGAGGGCCATTGAGGCTGGCTAAAGTCAGTTCAAGGCTTTGAAGATTAATGGGCCCATATAAATGTTGGTGTGTTATGAGCTCTCTCCTTGACATTAAACAGAGCACGCAAGGCTCGCACATAAAACGCAGCGAGGAGCCGGGGTTGTAATTAATGCCATAAAGGTCTCTTTATCAGATTCCATTCAGGCGTCACAGAGGGTGATGAAGAGCCAGCCAAGCACTGTTTGTTCTGGATGAGAAAAGGGGCTCTGAGTTGACGTGATCCTCAAAAATGTCACTGCTTGCAAAGTCAAAAACCAGAGTGACAAGGACTGCTTTTAAGTGCACAGAGACACTTCTAGTCAACTTGGAGGGTCAGTCCCTGGAGGACCATAAAGTTCCAATCAACCCCCACCGTACCGCGCTCCCCTTGATTTAATGGGGACAGGCTGGAGTGGCTTTGTGACTTCAGCACTTCCAAAGTCCCAGGATATGGGTTAGGGGTGCAGATCAATTGGTGGAGAGTTTGCTTAGCACGCATAAAACCCCAATTTGATCCCCAGCACCACACAAACCAAGTTTGGCAGCACATGCCTGGAGTCCCAGCACTGGCGAGGTAGAGGCAGAAGGATCATGGATTCAAGGTCATCCTCAGATGCATAACACGAGCTAGCCTGGGCTACTATCTCAAAAACAAAAGACATGATACAAAAAAACCCGAGGTTCTAGAAAACCCTACCTTCTCACAAGGCCAGCATGTCCCATGTAGAGATACACCAGGGTGCTAGGGGTCAGAATGCAGCTGGCAAAGGCTGATGGGAAAAGGATTCATGCTGATCTCAGCAACTCTCCCAGGAAAATAAAAAGCATCCAAAGCAACAGGATAGTCTGTGAGGTCTCAGTTACGTACATACTACACAGCATGGCCCAGTGGGGTCCCTGTGACCCTGTGACAGACTTCATGAAGTCCTCTCACACTTCAGACACTCTGGCCTGTGCTAGGTGCTGAGAGGGAGCTGGGGTTGGAGCTGAAGAGCGAAAGGATAGAGATGGCCACACCCGGTGAAGCTGTGCACAAGGGTGATCACATTGTAGCAACAGGACAAATACTCCGTGCCTCAGCTGTTCTGATGGGATAAATTGTGCCCCTCAAATCTACAAATTGAAGTGCAAAGGCCTAAACTCCTGCATTGAAGACAAGGTCATTACAGAGATGGTAATGTTAAATGATGATGGGTAACTAGGAAGCACTCAGCCCTAAATGAGACACTTACACCATACCCCCTCCCCACACAGCTCACGGGACATTGCAAGAGGGGAGGGGAGATTGTAGGAGCCAGAGGTCAGGGAGGACTGGGGTGAAACGATGTCATCTGAACTTGACAGGGTGGTGGCTCTTGTGATCTCACAGCAACTGTGGCTGCCGGCACAAGATCAAGCCAGTCCACATCTCAGCACAGGTGGGAAAGGGGCATACAAAGCCCTATCCCTAGCTGAGGCATTTTGAGTGGGGAAAGTCGGTTTTCCTCAGGGGAGGGACCTGGCTGGTTGCCCGTGCTCCAGGAGATGGGACACTCGTATGTCACAGTATTGGGTTCAGTGGGTTCCAGAAAGACATGAAGTCATGGGGGGACATGGTAGGGGTGATAGGGAGCAGAGTCTAGGATGAGTTGAAGTGGGGTGAGGGTTTGATACGATTAAAATACATTGTCTATATGAAAGAATAAACTTTTTTCTTTCTTTTTATTTATTCTGTGCATCTTTTACATCATGTATCTTGATCCCATTCATTTCCCTATCCCTTTGCATCTGCCCTCTGCCCCTGTATACCCCCCCAAAATAAAACTAAATTCAAGAGAAAAAAGGGGGAAGAGAGGGGAATTAGAAATCTCGTCATGGAAGCTGCAGTGTGATACAGTGAGTCACGCAGCAAACCCCTTTGTCCGTATATCTTTACTTGCAAGTGTTCATTGCAAAGTCACTGGTCTGGTTCAAGGCCTCTGGATTCTACTAAAGTATCAATACTGAGCCCTCACTAGGATTCTTCTTGGACATCCTGTTGTTGCCCTGTGTTGTGGAAATCCTGCAGCTTTGGGTCTATGGGTTGGGTGCCTTCACCCGCTCCAACAGATCATAGATGGGGTTCATGTTAGAGAGGGCCAAGCCATAACCCTGGATCTGGCCTGGGCTGCTGTAGGGTTGGTCCACCAGCCAGTTCTCCCCTGGCCTCACCACCAGGGTGAGCTCTCCAGCATTGCCCCAGCTAATTCATCTCCTGCAGCAATGAAGAGGGGTGGGGCCAGTTCTCCCGCTTTCACGCCCTCAGGGCTGGCTTTCCCACGCCTGTACCATTAGGGCCATCTCTACTGTATCACCCATGTGAAGTACAGGGGCCACTCTTCCCAGTGTGGCAGCTGGTGAGGGGTAGGGATATTCTCCCATTCTTATGACCCCAAGGCCAGCTCCTCTATCTGTCTCAGGCGTTGATGGGTGGGAGGTGGGGGGGCATTTCTCCTCTGTCCATGTTAACACATGTTTGATGAGTAATTGGGACAGCTCTCTCACACTTACAACTTCGGAGCTGGCTCACCCACACTTCCGCTGACAAGGTTGGCTGTAATGTACTGCCCAGGTGAGGTGCAGGGCCTGCTCTCCCAAGTGTTGCAGCTAGTGGGGGGGCAGGAACAGCTCTCCCGCTCTTGTGACCTCAGGGCCAGTTTTCACACCTGCTTCAGGCATTGATAGGTGGGATGGGGGTGGGGCACAACTCTCCCCCTCCCATGCTGCCACAGGACAGATTCGTGGTAGGGACAGCTCTCCCTTGCTCGCTACTTCAGGGCTGGCTCATCCACATCTGCGCCAAAAAGGTTGTCTCCATTGTGTTGTCCAGGCAAGGTGCAGGGCCTGCCCCTCTGAGTGCTGTAGCTGGTGGGAATCAGGGCCAGCTCTCCCATTCTTATGACCACAGGGCCAGCTCTCCCATTCTTATGACCACAGGGCCAGCTCTCCCATTCTTATGACCACAGGGCCAGCTCTCCTGTTCTTATGACCACAGGGCCAGCTCTCCCGTTCTTATGACCACAGGGCCAGCTCTCCCGTTCTTATGACCACAGGGCCAGCTCTCCCATCTGCCTCAGGTGTAAGAATAAACTTTTAAAATGAGGTCCTTAGGGTAGATGCTGATCCACTCTCATTGGTATTCTTCATAGGGGGTCACAAAGACCCCAGAAGAAAAGCCATATGAAAGTACATTGAGCTCAGCAGGTAGTGGTAGTGCACACCTTTAATCCAAGCACTCAAGGGGCAGAGGCAGGAGGATCACTTGTGAGTTCCAGGAGAGCCAGGGGTGTACAGAGAAACACTGTTTAAAAAAAAAAAAAAAAAAAAGGAAAGAAAGGAAGGAAGGAAGAAGGAAGGAAGGAAAAAGAAAAAAGGAAGGAAGGAAGAAAGTACAATGAGATAACTATCCATGAGTCAGAAAAGATACCAAGGGGAAATCAAACGTGCCCAGAGCTTGACTTTGGACTGAAGGACTGCAGAAGCATGAGAAAACCCACTTCTTCTGAGGCCCCCAGGCTACGTGATTTGCTATGACTCTCTGAGCAAATACACTTCATTACCATTAGAGAGCCAGGGGTTACTCCAAGCCAAGTTGACTCCCCAACTTGGACACCAAGGCAGCATACTGCAAGCTCAGTGTTCCCTGAGTATACCAACCCCACTCCTGGCCTCCAGAGACCAGGCAATATCTGACTCCTCAGCTCCAGGAATGAATAAGCAGGTAAGGCAGTAGGAGCATACTCACTGAGGTGCCCTCTCCTCCAGGAAGCCTTCCTTGACTATTTCCCTTCCTCTGTTCTAGCCTGCAGTACACAGAAGAGAAGACAAGGTCATACACAGCCTAAAACCACTGGGTATGAAACACCTAGAAGGAAACTGCCTGGGCATTCTCCCCACAAAGATAGAAATGCCATCAGGTCCAGTCGCCCTGAGTCTGGGTATTATCCAAGAGAAATGAAGTATGACAAAGAGATGCTCGCCCTGCCTGCATCTGGCACTGCTCACGACCCTCAGGTGTGTACTTGTCAAGTGACTCCAGGCAGATGAGTGGATGAAGAAAACGCAGTACATGCAATACAGTACAACTATTCAGCCTCGAAAAAGGGAGGAATCCTGCAGTTCACAGCAACTCAAATGAGCCTGGAGGATGATGCTAAATGAGACAAAACCAGACACAGGGAACAGGTGCTTTGGAGTCTAACTTACACACAGATGCAAAAAAAAAAAAAAAAGATCTCTTAGAAGTAGAGAGAGGTTAGTAGACAAGGTCACTGGAAACTGGAAGGGAAGCAGGGTATGAGCGTAAGGAAGGGAAGGGTGAAGTTGCATGAGGCATAACTTCAAATGTTCTGTGGCACGGTAGGATAGCTATATCTAACAGCAGTTATGTATGTATTTCAATCATTAACAGAGAAGATTCTGGATATCCCCAGTATATCAGAGGTGATAGACACTCGGACCCTCACAAATCCATGTTATCACTACATTTTTGTATGAGTGCATGTTTTAATTTATTGCGTTCATTTGTGCCGGGAGCAGGGGAGAGGGAACACATACCATGACGCACATGTGGCAGTCAGAGGAAAACTTGCAGTGATCAGTTCCTTCCTTCCACCCAATGGGTCCTAGGGATCAAACTCAGGTCATCGGACGTGCAGGGCCGTCTCACTGGACCTGTACACACGCATTTTAACAGCATGTTGTGTCCGTGAATACACACAAGTGTTGTGGGTCAATTAAAGTTCCAGAAAAATGTCTGAATGGCTTTGCAGACGGAAAACATCACGTTTCCGGGGTGTCCTTGGCTGCCATAAGCAGCCCTCCGGACAAGAGGAAATCCATTCCAGAGGCTGACACAGCTGTGGAGCCTGCCAAACAAAAGGAGGAAGAAGCCAAAATGGGGCTGGGGCACTCAGATAACAAGGAAAGGAAACAGTGGGAAGGAAAGACTCCAAGCTGCTTCTGAACACTCTTGTCCCTGCGTTTGTAAGGACCTGGGTCACCCCCTCAGGGCCAGGGACCAAAGTGTATCTGCAGTGTACTTTCCCATAAATAAACACTTTTTTTCTTAAGTTAAATGATATCAAAAGGATTTTCTATTATCCTGGGATGTTAAAACAATTAAACAGTACAGCCATGTCCCACAAGGCTGTGTATTCTATGAGAAGATGCTAATATCTGTTGATGGACCGTGATGAATTAGTTAATCACAGACATCAAAAACACTTTTATTTTGAATGTGTATATGTGTGTGTGACTGTGTTACTGTGAGTGTGTGTGTGTGTGGAGACCAGAGATTAGGCTCAGGCGTCATTCCTCAAGATGCCACCTACTTTGTTGTTTTGTTTTGTCTTTAGGTTCGGGGAGACATATTTTGATGTTTTGGAGATGGAGTCTGGATCTTGCTGATTAGACTAGGTTGGATGGCCAGCAAGCCCCAGATATCTACCTGTTTTCATGCCCATGTTCTGGAATTATAAGTATGCACCACCACACCCAGTTTTTATCACCTGGGTTCTGGAAATCCAATTCAGGTCCAAATGCATGCATGGTAAATATTTTATTGGCTGAGCCTCCTACCTAGCCTTTCATCAATATTTCTAAAGGGATGGATGGATGGATGGATGGATGGATGGATGGATGATGGATAGATGATGGATAGATGATGGATGGATGATGGATGGATGGATGAATGATGGATAGATGATGGATGGATGATGGATGGATGGATGAATGATGGATGGATGATGGATAGATGATGGATGGATGATGGATGGATGGAAAGATGATGGATGGATGATGGATGGATGGATGAATGATGGATAGATGATGGATGGATGATGGATGGATGGAAAGATGATGGATGGATGATGGATGGATAGATGAATGATGGATAGATGATGGATGGATGATGGATGGATGGATGAATGATGGATAAATGATGGATGGATGACGGATAGAGGACAGATGGATGGGTAGATGGATGAATGGATGATGGATAAAGGACAGATGGATGGGTGGATGGATGGATAGATGATGGATAGATAATGGATGGATAGATGGGTGGATAGATGATGGATGGGTGGACAGATGACAGATGAACATATGAATGAGTCAGAGACTATGGCTGGTGCTAGCTCTTCAAATGCATATGATAATGAACTTGAAAAAACCTTAGCCATTTGGATAATTTATCCTCAAATCCTGAGCTCTGAGATACAACATAGCCTACATTTCCTTCCTCTTATTTCCTTTTCTGATGCTGTGAACAAATGAAACAACATATTCCTGTGTACTGTGACCCCCCGGCCTCTGAGGCCTTTGCACACATCCTTCTCTGGGCCACTCCTTGTGTTCCTGGTCTCCGCTTGTTCCCAAATCGTTTCCAAACAGCCATAGCCTCAGCCTGCACAGAAGTCAACAAATCTCGGATAAGATCCATAGGCCTGGGTAGGCAGGCTATTACCTTTTATGGAGCTTTTCATTTAATCTTTTCACTAATTCTACCAACTCTGTGAGTTAAGATAGGATAGGGTGACATGTATTCATTCTTTATATTCATTCTCTCTCTCTCTCTCTCTCTCTCTCTCTCTCAAATACACACACACACACACACACACACGTGTATGTGTATATGTGCGTTTGTGCATGTGTGTGTATGTGTACTCTATGTAGAAATGAGATGCTCCAAGGGCTTCAAGGTCTCAGGACTCACTGGCTAAGATAAGACATGGCTGCTGTCATTTTTCTGATTCACCCCACTTCTCCTTAAAGAACTGTCTGTGCTTTGAGAAGCATCCTGCCTCCCACGGTTCCACATGCGCAGGCTGACTGGGCCCGTGCCTTCCCTGCATTTGTGACTTCTCATCACATTCTACTCTCTGTAGCCCTCGGCATAGACTACACCTTCCTCCTTGAAGTGCTCTTGGCTTTGGGAGACTCTTTCCCTTCTTATTTCTCTGATTCCATCTGTCCTCGACTCCTCAAAGCCAAGAGCTGAGCCTCTGCCTTGGCTGCTCTGCCCTGGTAACCACAGCAGTGGACTTCAGCAGTTTCTGCCATTTGCTTTTCCAGTCTGATAAAAATCTTGCTTTTGTTTCACTTGGAGGGAACACTGACTTAAGCAAATCTCAGTCCCCATGGGTGTGCCTGGGAGGCAACAACAGACTGAAGGCCCCATGTTCAGATGGAGTCAGCTAAGACAGGCTCCTGCTTACCCATGGTACAGAAATACCTGTTTACTCATCATGGCCTTGGCCAGCCAGCTCTAGGAACACTTGGCTTCACCTCAAGAGCACAGCACAAACAAAAGCATTCTTAGGGGCAGAGAGATGGTTCCGTGTTAAGAGCACTGGCTGCTCTTCCAGGACCCCAGTTCAATTCCTGGCATCCACGTGGTGGCTCACAACCACCTGTAATCCCAGTTCCAGGGGAGCCAACACCCTCCTCTGGCCTCTATAGGCATGCATGCACATGGTACACAGACATACATGCAGGAAAAACACTTGTACACATAAAATAAAATAAACAAATATTTAAAGTAAGAAGCATTCTTAAAGGAACTTGGGGAGAAATGGTTCATCCTACCATTCTTCTAACTTATGCTGAAATCAGAGGCCAGCTCCAGAAATAGGTCGGGGACTTATCTTCAAGGAAAATTCTACAGAAAGCCAATAAGACTATGAAAAGATCCATCAGTAGCATCCATCATTAGGTAAATTCAAATAAAATCTGCAGTGCAAGTGTTCTTCCCTCATTAAAGAGCCATGATCCAACGAAACAGTAATTAACTAGTGCTGCTGGACAGGCTCCGAAGACATCGGAACTCCTGCAAGGCCGGGGGGATACAAAGAGGAGCATCGGATACGGGAGACAGTCTAGCAGTTCCTCAAGAAGCTAGTCATGGAATTACCACATAACCCAGCAACTCCACCCACAAAGGAACTAAAAAGCAAAGGCTTGGCCTGATAGTTACACACCTGTGCTCACTGTTCACAACAGCTCATGGTGTAAACAACTCAACCATCCATTCACAGATGAATAGAGACAAGATGCTGTACACACCCATTGTTACTGGTTTATCTTTGTCTTACTATGAAGCAAAAGCTGGCATCGCACTCAAGGCAATCCTCCTGCCTCAGCCTCCTAGGGACTAGGATTTCAGATATGCACTACCATACTCACTCTGAAAATAGACAGGGTCAAGGTAGAGTGGCACAGACTGCAATCCCACACTGAGACAGGAGGATTGTCACAAGCCCTAGACCAGTCTGAGCTACATAGTGAGACCCTGTCTCAAAATGACAAAATTAAAAAATAGATGGTAGATATATAGACTGGTGAAAAAATATCAATGTTAGATATACAGGTGATTGACAGATGATAGATACATAGATAGACAGATAATAAATAGATTGCAGGTGTCATAAGTAGGTTTATTCCATCCTTTATCATCATCTGAGTGCATACCTTTCCACACTTAACCCCCATACTGCCCCTCCCTCACCCTCCCACATCTGGAACTGCTTCCCCAGGCATGCACTCTGACCAGTTCAGAATTGACAATCTATATTCCATTATTACATACATTGTTCGCAGACATATGCACCTAACTTTCTATCCTATCATTAGTACATATTTGTGGTAGTTGGGAAAATGTAGCCCCAATATAGCCACATCCTAATCCCTGGGACCTGGGACTGTGTTACTTCACACGGCAAAGAACCTTCGCACTAAGGTGGAGACGTGGAAGTGCTGTGTTAGATATTCTCCAGGAGGCTAGGATGGTCACATGAACCCTGAGCTGTACAGAACTTCACACACTGTAGAAGCAAAAAGAAAGGTCAGAGATGGGAGGAAGGAGCCGTCTGCCAGGATCAGAAGAAAACAGTCTCCTGGAAGAGTTTGCCATGAGTTAAAGCCAGCCTAGGCTGTAGAGAGAGTGCGGGGCTAGCCAGAGATATAAAGCAAGACCTTATCTCAGAAATACCATAGGAATAAAGAAAGAAAGAAGAGACTCTGGCCTGTAATTACTTCATTTGATAGTGAAATCCCAAGACTCCCTTCTTCCTGCTTCCAGGTGGAGTCCGGAGTTTGCGGCCTCTTGACCAAGAGCTTTCATGAACTGACCTACTCACTGCAGAGAAGCATGGCTAACTAAGGTGCAGCATGGCAGAAGATCCAGAAGGCCCCAGCATCCAGCATTCCCTCATTCTGTCTGGGGACTGGAGGGATGGGATGGCACATGTAGGTACAGAGGACTGGTGTCACACAGAATAGCAAGGCTGGGAGAAGGTGTGCCCAGGGAAATCCTGATCCCATCTGGTGGCCCAGAAGCCAAGCTGGCTGCTGAATCTCCACAGCTAATCACTGACACAGCTTCTGATGACCCAGCCCAAACCAGCCAGGCCAGGTATTTGATGACATTGGGATTCTAACGACACCATCAGCTGACTGCATTGGACCTTGGGTCAGGGATGAAAAAACACAGAAGTAATAAAATACAGAGAGGCTCTGTGGAGATTAGGCCAGGGTGATAAGATAAAATGGGTGGGTCATTTCCCTTTGAGGATGATGACATTGTATGGTGCAGTCTTGGACAGCCTCCATGTTCTTCACAAGTACTGGGTATGGTTGCCCTGGGCTAGTCTCATGGGTGCTAATGTGGACCATGGATCCTCTTCTCAGGAGAGAGAGTATCCAGGCTTCTTGGGAGCAGAATCTCTCAGGTATTCATATACAGTGGGCTATTAATATTTCTAGCAGCCCATAAATCTGCCAGACGCAGAAAAAAAAAATTCGTCTTGCAAGATGTTAAGGGAGTTACCTGGGGCAGAAGGTTCTGCAGGTTAGCTTAGGTCAGAGCTCGAGTGACATGCGGGGTCATTTGAGAGCAGTGTTAGTCCTGCATCCCAGGTGGATTCTGCTGCCATTCCTAACCCCCAGCCAGACACCCAGGCAGTTTGGCTCCAGCTTTGGGGAGACAACAGTGTGCTGCTGTTAGCAAGTTAGGAATAAGAGATGGGGGTCTAACTTCGTTCCTCTACATGTAGACATCCAGCTTTCCCAGCACCATTTTTGAAAATGCTCTTTCCTCCATGTGTACTTTTGGGGCCTGTCAAGTATCAAGCGGCCATAACGGGCTTACACCTGCGTCATCTATTCTGGCACATTCATCTATAACTGTGTTTTGTGCCAGAGCTGTGCTGTATTTATCGCTGTGGCTCTGTAGCATGAGTGGAGAGGAGTATGGTAACGTCTCCGGCATTATTCCTTTTGCTTGGGATTGCTTTGGCCAGGTTCTTTGTGTTTCCATATTACTTTTAAGGTTGTTTTTGCTCTTTCTGGGAAGCATGGCGGCAGTGAGGGTTTGTACTGACTCTGTACATTGCTTTTGGTAGGATGGTTATTATTACAGTAATATTGGACCAATCCATGAGCTGGGGAGGTCTTTCCATCATCTAGTATCATCTTCAATTTTTTCCCTCAGAGTTTTCAAGTTTCTGGTTTAGGGGCCCTTTACCTGCTTGGATCAATTCACTCCAGGTTTTGTGTTTTTGTTTTTGTTTTTGTTTGAGGCTATTGTAAACAGGGCTGTTTCCCTGGTTTCTTTATCAGGGTTTGCCATTGGTGTATAGCAAAGCTACTGATTCTGCTATGTTAGTTTCGGATGCTGCCACTTGGCTGAAAGTGCTGATCAGGTCTAGGAGTTTTCTAGTCGAGTCTAGGGTCTCATGCAAAGCATCATATAATCTATAACAGGGCTTTTCACTTGTGGCCCTTTTATTTCCCTCTTGTCTCACAGCTCTAAGACTCTGAGCACTTTGCTGAATTAGAAAGCAGAGCGTGGGCATCCCTATCTTGTTCCTGATTTTAACACAATTGCTTTGAGTTTTTCTCTGTTTAGCATAATGTTGGCTGTGGGATTATCTTATATGGCTTTTATTATGTTACGGTATGTTGCCTTCGACCTTAGTGTCTCCAGGAATTTTTATCATGAACAAATGTTGCATTTTGTCAAAGGCCTTTTCCTGCATCTGTTGAGAAGGTCATGTAAATTTTTTTCTTCAAGTTCTCTTACACACATTATATTATACTTACTGATCCTCATACATTGAACTATCCCTGTGTCACTGGGATAAGCCCAGCTTACATTGTGAATGATCATTTCGAAGTGTGCCTATATTCAGTTTGCAAGTATTCTGTTGAGAATGTGTACATTTGTGTTCAACAGGGATACCGGTCTGCAGGTGTCTTTTTTGCTGTGTCTTTATCTAGTTTTGATGTCAGGGAAGTGCTGAAAGAGTTTAGGACAGTGGCAGGCAACACCAGCCAGGTCCAAAACAAAAGCCATAGACAGCAGAATTGTACTTTGCAGGTCCCTTGTGAGAGACTGGGGAGGGAGAAGCAGTGTGCTATGAGTAGGTGGGTCCAAGGTCTACTGACATCACCTAACTAGACAAAGAGACGCTCTGTTTTCTTGCAGTGCTGAAGCAGGTGTGTGAGAAGTCCCAAGGCCATGCCTGAATAAGGGAACACGGAAAGACAATAGGCTAGTTAGTGAGTCTGTGACCACGGCCACTGGTGCTGCCTTCTCCATTTAGGGTGTTGTTCCAGAAGGGCCTGTTCCCAGGAAGCAGGGTGGAGGATGGGCCCTGCTTACCTGCTTACTCTATAGGACAAATGTCTTTTTTTTTTTTTTTTTTTTTTGGTTTTTCAAGACAGGGTTTCTCTGTGTAGTTTTGGTGCCTGTCCTGGAGCTCGCTCTGTAGACCAGGCTGACCTAGAACTCACTCTGTAGAACAGGCTGGCCTCGAACTCACAGAGATCCACCTGGCTCTGCCTCCCAAGTGTTGGGATTAAAGGCATGTGCCACTGTCGCCTGGCAGGACAAACGTCTTACAGAAAGAAGTTGTTTTCTGAAGCTCCAAGCCCAAGAAACACTTGGCACCTTCTTGAATCTGGGGTTCAAGGACAGTGGGATTCATATAGTTAGTCACATGACTTGTCTCCCATCTTCAAGTCAGAGAAGCATGGGGCACAACAGTTACAGCTCAGAGAGGTGGTATAGGCAGCCTGATTGATCTGTGGTATCAATTCAATGACCCTCTTGTCATGGTCTAAATATGAAGTGTCCTCTACTGGATCGAGCATTGGGAGCAAGGTCTCCAGCTGACAGTGCTATCTGGGGAGGCAGTGGAAGCTTTGGGAGGTGGGGACTAGCTGGAGGAGAGCCATCACTGGGGATGTGAAAGATGTAGCTGTCGGCATCCTCTCTGCTTCCTGGCCACCACGGGTGGGGGCGGGGGGGGGGGGGGCTCTGGAACCTGAGTTCTTCCTCCTTTTAAGATGTTCTTTCTCAGGTCTTGTCACAGTGACGTCTTCTTACAAACAACCTCTGGAGCAATGAGAATCAACCAAAGAACTCAGCATTAAATACCATGATCTTGACCAGTGGCTGCAGGAATTTCCCAAACAGCAACATTCGTTACCAAGACAACCACATCATCCCTGTGCGCTCTGGTAGCTGTCGTTACACGTGAGGCTGTGTTCTTCTCAGAATTCTGCACTCCAGGGCCTCCCATAACCTTGGCAAGGACGTACATTTGGTCTGTGTATTAGCTGCCCCCTGTCCTCTCAGGGGAGGAAACTGAGGCAGCTGGGAGGTGTGTCCTGCCTGGGTGGCAGTGTTGGTGAGGGGCGGAGTTGTGATAATGTAGTACTCTGACTCCAGCCCCCCTTTGCAAAGCCTGGTTCATCAGAGGCTGTTTCTCTAGGACTTCCCAGGCTTCCTCTGCGTTGGAGCATCTCCTTCCCTCTCCCTTATCTCTGGAACACAGGCTGAGTGCAAAGGAAAAGGGCCTTCACCACAGCCAAGATTCCTATCTGGCTTGGAACATGGGCCACGGCTAGGCTTCCTCTTGAGTTCCTGGCCTGAAGAGCCCTTGCCTGCAGCTGCCCTGGCCCCACAGCGGAAGCCAGCACAGAGGAAGATAAGGGGAAGGCAGGGGCCTGGGGCCACTTCCCTACCAGATGCTAGAACATATCTCCTGTGCTTTCCAACAGGGTGACTGCAGAAAGGGCTTCCCAGCTGGATTCATTTCCTAGGGTCACCACAAAGTTACCACAAACCAAGAAGTAATTCTGTTGTCCTTAACTCACAGAAAAATTCATCCCCTCACAGTTTTGGAGGCAAGAAATCTAGAATCAGGGTGTGGACAGGGCAATGAAACTCTGGAGAGGACCCTTCCTGCCTCTCCCAGCTTCTGATTACCGCCAGTGCCCTGCTTGAGCCATGCTGCCCGACCTTCTGAATCCCTTCCCAACATGGCTTCTCCTGTTCTTTTTCTAAGGACATCAGTCATTGAATTTAGGGACCAATCCTAATCCAACATGTCATCCCTTCCAGACAGGGTCACATTCATAAGCTGTGTGAGGACAGGAATTTGAGTGTACATTATTCAATCCATCTAGAAACTTCCTTTGAACAGCTCTCCTGAACACATAACCTTAAAACAAGAAGCTCACTATACATCTCAAAGGATGGCGGTGACCGGAAGAGGCCATTGACTATCTGTCAGGAAGGCTGGGGAAGCAGGGCCTGGGTTCCCACACCCCTTCCTGTCCATGTAAACCTCGAATTCTTCCCTAAACCAAGAGCCAAGACTCCTCCATCCATGTAGAAGAAGACCACCATCTTCCACAGCCACAGAAATCTGACTGTGGTTTGCCACAAGTAATCTAAGCACATTTCCATCCATTCAAATGGAACACAGTACCCTAAAGCTGTCAAAGGCTGTGAACTGGGGTGTAGGCCAGGGTGGAATGGGACACACCACATCTGATTTGGTCTGTATCTAGAGAGCAGCCTATGATGCTTGCTGAGGTCTACTACCAACACATTCCTGTAATCCCCACAAGGCACTCCCCTCAACCTCCAGGAATTCCCTTCTGGAGACTGAATAGCAGCTAGCTCTCCCAGAGTTACATGGCTCCTACAAAGGCCCAGGAAGCCTGAAATGGAAAGAAGAGGGGTGTCCTGGCTGGGCCTCTAGATTCTGACACATGGGGCAAGGCCACTGGTCACTGGGAACATGGAGAGAGATGAGAGGAGATGATACAGCTTGTGGGTGATATGGTCAAAAGCTCTCCTCGGCCACATAGCAGCTTGCCAGCTGACCGCATCCATAAAGTTTCCTCAGAGCCCTGCCTCAGACAGGAAACAGCATGAGGGCAGATAACAGCCACCAGGCAGGAAGCCCCGCCCACAGAGAGGGCAGCAGGTGCCTGGAAAGAGCCTCTGCCTTGCTCTGGATTTGCAGAGGATAAAGCATGGCAGACCCTGCCTGTCCACTTCCTCTAGGCAAACAGCAGCCCCCTCTCTCCAACTCACGTCCTTGGCCGTGAGCTTTGCTTCCTTATCCATTCCAGCCCCCATAGTTTCCAAAGACCCTACCATCCCTCAGAAAAATGACACCCAAAGAATAAAGAATTCTGAGCCAAAGCAAGCAGTACGCTGTCCCTGTGGCCACTCACTCTCACCTCCATTTGCCCTGAAAATATTCCTTTATTTAGCTGGTACTAAATTTAGGTTCTGGCCAACAGAATAGAATGACAGGAAAGCTCAGCCAAGCCCTGCAGCCTCCCACCCCACCCCATGCCATCCTGTTCCCACCTTCCCCTGCCAGCAGACAGGCCTGCCAACCTACTCCACCCGCGGGTAGCAGAGGACAACCATTGAGAGCCTGGTATTGGGCACCCTGTGCAGAGCCTCAAGTCATCAGATCCTCATGGAATGACCTCCTCACAACCTCTCAGGGTCCAGAATATGAAGTGGGGCAGCATCTATATATTAGAATAATATTTCTTAGCTGGGCTGTGCTCCACAGCTGGATATTTTCTGGCTAGGGGGATCTGTTGTCATTTTACAATTTCACTTCAGCTATAATGTAACTATGAAGATTATTCTACTTCCATGTTCACCGTCGGGAGATAGTTTCATAGAACAAGGGTAACCTCATGGGAGTGATACCTCAGTTGGTAATGTGCTTGACAACCAAGCATAAGCACCCATGGAAAAAACTGGGCATGTGGAGCCTGCTCATCGTCCCAGTACTAGAGACAAGCAGACCCTGGGGTTCTGACCAGCCAGCTAGCCTAGCCTAATCCATAAGCCCCAGGTCCAGGGTTTCAAAACACAAGGTGGTTGCACCCAAGGACAGACACCCCAGTTGATCTCTGGCCTCCACCTGCAGGCACGCACAAAAAGACTAAGTTTTAGAAGTGAGAACGAACCCATCATTTTTCACCCTTTGAATCTGATGTAAGCATTACTCACACTGGCACAGAGTAGAAGTCTAACCTAAAGTCTGCCAGCTGTGCCCCCGGTCATCAGTGTCCACCTCCCCGGGCACCCATCACCAGCACAAGCTCCTGGACCTAGTCCAAACTTCCTGATTCACACACTGTGAGCCACAGTTCCGAGAGCTTCCCGAGGCCCGCACCCCCACTGGAGTCTGATATTTGGTTGATAACTCCAGAACCCAGGAAACTGTATCATGCCACCCATTGCTCTCTGAACATAGGACATTCCTGCACATTTCACATTGGAATGGGTTCCTTTGGCCAATCAGATAACACCTTAAGTGCCAGAAGGTGGCTACACACCTACTGTTGCTCCCGTGTGATGTCATAACTGCTGTCCCTAGAGATGATGTCATTCTCTAAACACCAGGCACCGTACAGATCTAGTTCATCCTCCCAGCCACCTCTCATATCGAAAATAACAAACAAGCCGAAACCCTGCCATTAACCTCACTTCACAGATGACAAAATTAAAGCCCAGAGAAGTGAGGCAACTTGGGCAAAGCCACAAACCAGTTAGAACAGACTTAGGGCCACAGCATTCATTCTCTGTGTCCCCGGACATCAAGGCTGCAAGAAAGACCCTTATCTGGGACAGTAGCTAAATGATCATTGACACTGTAAGTGCAGAGGACACCAGGGCAGCCCAGACCCGTCCCTTCACCTCACACACAGGACAGGAGGCTGAGAGGAAGGAGGCAGCAGCCACAGGCTGTGTGGGGGCAGGTAGAGGGGATGAGGTTTGGGGGAGGGGACCACAGCCCTCTTTCCATTGCAAAAGCTTTCTCAGTTCCCTATGTGAGGACCAGAGGCTTGAGCTCCCGTGACCCTAAGAACATCCAACTTCCATTCATGATGAATTCACCAGATCTTTCCAAGGGCAGCAAGAGCCAGCAAGAGCTGGTCCCAACTGCCCATCCCATCCAGGGAAGCCACCCAGTCCACATTCAGCATCTCAGGGTCACCACTCTGAGCAGCCACAGCCAGGTTCTGTCTCCTATCAGGGTAAAAACCCTTCTTTTCTTTTTCCCACTGTCCTGCCGTCTGTATGGGGTACTGTCTGTCCCCACCTGACTCCAGCCTCTGCATGCCTTCTGTTTTCCCTCTTCATTCTTCTGAAATCTTCAAACACAGGTCACTGCCCCTTTCCCCACACACCGGGAGCAGATCGTGGGAGAGCACCATGATCCTGGCCAAGTATGTTTTTTCCCATTTTCCCCCAGCGGGTGAGCCTTTGCATGACAAGCCTTGTCTCGGCTGCCACCTTGGCCTCTTGACTGACCTTGTCTTCATTAGATGACAATGTGCTGTCACAGGGAATCAAAACCTTTGGCCCCATGATGGAGTCATCGCATTGTGCAAGGCCTCTGTACAAAGCCATGGACAGTCATCCCCTTATCCTCCCAAGAGGCCCTACAAACTCCCTGGGGAGACAGGACTTGACATGTCTCCCTGGGTACCTTCAGTGATCCCTGCTTGAAACACAGAGGTAAGGAGGTCTGTGATCCCCTGTGGCAGTCAAGAGCTGTCTACCACCAGGATAATGTGCCTGTTTTCCAAAAACTAGTAAATGCTGGTAAGACTGAGGAGTCTAAGAACCTTAAGTGTTAGGGACCTACCCAGCATGTGGGAGTGCAAGCACCTTCCTGCGGTTGGAATGAGAAATCCCCCCCCATAGGCTCATGTGTTTGAACATTTGGTCCCTTGTTGGTGGCACTGTTTGGGGAGGTTGTAGAACCTTTCAGAGGTGGAGTTTAGCTGGAGGAAGTAGTCACTGGGGGCGCGCTTTAGAGTTTTAAAGCTAGACAGACAGACAGACACACACACACACACACACACACACACACACACACACAGTTTCCTGTTCTCTCTGCCTCCTGACAGCAAGTCATTGTGATCAGCCAGCCTCATGTTCCTGCCACCATGATGGACTATATCCCCTAATAAGGTTAATTTTTAAAATACACAGATGGACATTCTAGAATGATCTAGCCAAACCCCGCCAATGGCTTGTCTACGTCCTAAGAACTCACACTCCCACAATGGAGATGTCAGTTCTAGGAAATGGGAGAAATTCATACAACATGTAAAATTTCTATCAGTCCACTATTCCAGGAATAAAGGAACTTTGGAGCACTGGACATCTCAACCTGAGATAATCAGGTCGGATGAGGACAGGCTAGTGTCTTTAGTCAAAGCTTGGCATGAACTAGAGATCAGTGTTTCAGGATCTGAGGAGGAGGCTGGGAGAGAGTCCAGTTGGTGAAGCGTTCACAGACATGAGGACCTGCATTTGGGTCCTCAGCACCACAGAAAAGCCATGGTCTCACATGCCTGTAACCCTAGCCTTGGGTGAGTGGGGTGGAGACCGATAGATTTCTGATGTTCTCTGACCAGCTCTAGCCTATTGGTGAGCTCTGGGTTCAGTGAGAGACACTGTCCAAAAGATAAGGGGGAGAACAATTGAGGATGACATCCAATGCCAACCTCTGGCCTTCACATGCACGCATGTGTACCCATGTGCACATATGTACATACACATGCACACACACATACAGAGAGTGGGGTGTAAGACTGTACTTAGATAGCTCAGTCTAAAATCCACAGAAGCACTTTGGTTTGCTCATCACCAATTAAACCTGTGCTGTGAGGACAAAGGGTCAAGCATTATCTGAAGGCTTGAGATTATCCTAATTTTTCCCCAAAGTCTGGCATCAAATTCAATGGGTAATCACAGCCTAAGAAGAAATCCTTAGAGGACACAGAGGAAGCGAGCTATGAGACACACTCTTGCCTGTGCCTACTTTCTGTGGGCCCTGGGTCCCAGCCCACAGCTGGATCGGTCAACCATCAGTTACCTCAACTTACATAGATTTAAATTGTGTCCCTAGACCAACTCAGAACTAGGAATTGACTCGGGAATGAACTGACCCTTCCTGCACCGGTCATTGCCCCCCACATAGAGATAGTTAGGTCCATAGAAGCTAGACCCCAGGGGACATATGACCATCCCGGCCTCCTCTTCAGGGCTCTGGTGTTTCCGATACTTCTACAGCCCAGATGCTGAATGTTCCAGAAGACGGCAATAAGACTTGAGGATTCCCATGAAGGACCAGAGCAGAAGACCTCACTCCTTCATACACAGTGATCCCATGACCTGGGCTTCCCGGGATCGAACCCACAGCCAACACTCTGTCCTTTTGCCTTTTATGCAACTGTTCCCATAGACCAACACAGGCCTGTCAAACCTTGTGTCCCGGCACTGGAGGATAGAGGTGGGGTCACGATCCCTCTCCACACAGACATTACAGACATCTCTCCAAACCACAGCGTGTGCGTGCGTGAGTGCCTGTGTGTGCGTGCATGCGTGCGTGCCTGCGTGCGTGCGTGCGTGCCTGCATGTGCAGTTCATCTGTTATGCATTCTAGGCTGCCTCTTCCTCCTACTCTACAATGTGGAGGGCCTGATTAATCATATCTGAAATTGTCCCAAGACCCCAAGGTGGGTGCTGTGCCCATTACAGAAACTCCCCATGAACCAGGCTATGTCCTCTGAAAGGCTTGGTTGAAGATCTCGTGAACTGTCTATTTGTGCTAGATTAGAATCAGGAAGAGGGAGGAAAACAAGGAGCTGACAGAGGAAAGACTCCCTTCCGGCCAACGTGACCCGCCAGCAGCCGTGATGATTACGGCAGCCCCCTGGAGACTGACAACCTTTGGCTCATCTTTGGACCCCAGGCCCCTGCTCATGTGTGACAGGGTAAACGGGCGCCCAGATAAGTCATTTACAGAGTGCTAATTACCCAAAATGAACAAATTATAATCATTAAGCTCAGTTTCATAAAACGTTTGGGTTAAGTAGCAGTCCTTTACTGTGAACTGCAAGGCCTAAATATTAATTAAAGGCCACTCTGGCCACCTGAGCTAAGGCGGGTCCTCCCAGTTCACAGATGAACACGGATGTTTTCACACAGCCTCTGTGGCTTCAATAGGTAGCTTCGCTCTCCAGAGGGATGGTGGGTGGCTACTGAAATCCATGTTTCCAAAGATACGGGAAGATGTCCCCCATGGGATTTCACATAAACACAAGAGGGACATATACTACTGGCAGGGTCATCTTTGAGACGTGTGGATGGGTCTCCGTGTCTGTCCGTGGGTATCCATGCATCGAGACCAGATGCCTTGGACTTTCCACAAGCTATCTGCGTCCCTGGACATGTTCAAAATGATCTGTTTTTTCCCTTGTTCTTCTCTGTCATTTCTAGATTTTTCTACAAGTGACACTTAGTTTATGTGATGTTAAAAGATAACAAAGGTATCTATAATTTTAAGAATAAAGGTTACAGCACATCTTTCCTCGCCCCCACTTCTCTTTGGCCTTTATTTGCTCAGCAGGGTGTTCACTTTTCAACCCTCTGCTCTCTGAGTTGAGAGGTTGTGCTAACTGTACATGGCACGTGCTCTGTGTGTGACATGTGCTCTGTGTTCAGTATGCATCCTGTATGTGATGTGTGTTGGGTGTACAGTACATCTGTCTGCAGTGTCCTGTGTGTGCAGTGTGTCCTGTGTGTGTGTCCTGTGTGTGCAGTGTGTCCTGTGTGTGTGTCCTGTGTGTGCAGTGTGTCCTGTGTGTGTGTCCTGTGTGTGTAGTGTGTCCTGTGTGCGCAAAGTCCTGTGTGTGGTATGTGTGTCCTGTGTGTGGGGTATGTGTGTGTGTGTGGTGTATTCTGTATGTGATGTGTGCATCCTATATGTCCAGTGTGTCCTGTGTATGTGTCCTATACATGCAGTGTGTTCTGGGTGTGGTATGTGCGTCCTGTGTGTGCAGTGTGTTTTGTGTGCACAATGTCCTGTGTGCAGTACACATACACACATGTACACATAAAATCTTATTGTATGCAGTGTGTGTCCTCTGTATGGTGCATGCGCTCTGCATGTGGTGCATGCCCTGTGTGACATGTGTGCTGTGTTTAGTGTGTGCCCAGTGTGTACAGTGTGTTTTGTGTGCAGTATACACCCACATACAATGTCTGTGTATCCTGTGTGGGGTGCATGTGTCCTGCCTGTGGTGCATGTCCTGTGTGACATACGTGCTGGGTGCCAAGTGCCTCCCTCTTAACCTACCTGGCTATCTTGGGACCAGGGAGAGAGAAGGGGGAGCCCCAACATCAAAGGTGTCACCATTGCCTGGTGACATCCTGCCCTGATAGCTAGAGGTGTCGGCTCAGACATCTGCCCTCCCTCCTCCCGCCTCCAGCTGCAGGCCGAAGCTTTGCACCTTCCTGCCAACCCGCCTCCTGCTCACGCTGTAGCAGTAACACACAGCAATAGCACCTGGACATGGGGCCAAAGGAAGCCCCTCAGACAACATGGAAGGGCATTTTCCACCAGCAAAACCCACCCATCACCCCAAAAGAAAAGATGCGATCCCTTTGATCCGCGTTGGGTCTGCCCACAGATGCTCAGGCCATTGCGAGCTGAATGGCCCTGCATGACGCAACCCCTCCAAATCCAGTCCAACTTCCAACCCCTCCAAGCACAGGCTGACCTTAGCAGCACTGGGGGGGGGGGGGGGGGGGGGGCGGTACGCTGGGTGCATGGGGGGCAGGAGGGTGTAGCTAGTCAGGGGTACATTTGGAGGGAGGGGGCATCCATGAGGTGCATTTTCCAAGAGGGTTTGTTTGCTTTGATTTGGTTTTCGTTTTTGCCTCTGCGGAGAAATCCAGGTGAGTCCAGGACACTCCTGTGGATACAGGAGTCTCAGCCCTGGACTTGCGGCACTGTGTCCCTGAGTTACAAAGAGCCTATACAGAAGGCTGTCTTCATGGGCTGTCCATCAACGGCGGTGGGAAGGGCATTTCTCCCACGATGGGAACGGGAGGTGCTTTATGGAAATGGATCAAAGTGGTGACAGCCCCCAGTGGACCTGCCAAGGGAGAGAGGCATTCAAAGCTGTGAGATCCCTCAACAGCCTCCAGCAGGTCTGGGTTCTCACAGAAGCAGCCCACCCCCAAGGCCAGGTGCTCAGGAAGTGAGCTACAAAGAGCGTGGGGGAGGGGAGGGGAAGAGGCCAGGGCCACCTGCAGAGGGCTGATCTGGCAGGAAAGAGGCCAGGCCTGAGGAACCGAGGAGCTGCACCCCTGAGCTGCCGCCAGCCCCGCCCACAAGACTCCTGACACCCTCTAACTCTCCTCGAAGGGGAGAGAGAGCCCCATCTGCACACCAGCAGCCCCACTGGAGGCCTCTCACATGTGGGAAAGTGAAAACGGCGGTGGGGAGGAGCTGGCCAGTGGCCACGGTGGCCACCATCTGCCCAGTCTAAGTAGAGCACAAGCTATGCCCAGAGCCTCCAGTGGGCCACTCCAGTGTGCTAGCCCCTCACTTTCCCCAAGTCTCCAAAATGGCTCCGCACTTCAGCTACACCACCCATCTGCCTCTCAACACCGATTGCCTCCCCCAGGACCTGGTGAAACCCCACCTCCAGCCTCCAATGGGGTTCCCAGGTGATTCTCTGAATTTTCTCAGCTACACAGACCTGGAAGCCATGACCCAGGAAAGTGTTAGGAGTCTGCCACTCCAACCATATGACTGCACATGTGCAGGTCAGTAGCTAAGCAAGGGGTCTTATGTCTTACGTCATCAATGAGCTGCGTGATTGTGCAAATGCGCACAGCATGGTCACGCAATCAGTGCATGCATGGAGTAGCTTGGTAAGCCCACCTGAGCATGTGCAGGGGAATCCTTAAAAAGCAGGACACAGACTCCTCCCTCCTCCCCCTACTCTCTCCTCTTCTTCTTCTTCTTCTTCTTCTTCTTCTTCTTCTTCTTCTTCTTCTTCTTCTTCTTCTTCTCTCTCTCTCTCTCTCTCTCTCTCTCTCTCTCTCTCTCTCTCTCTCCCCACATGTCTCTTCCCAGGGCCTCTGACCTTTCAGTGCCAGTAACCAGTGTCACTTATCATTATTTAAAACCAACAGAAAGGACCCTGACCTACCCAGGAACCCACTCCATAGAAAAGCGTGTTGATCCTGCTGGGCGGGAGGTCAGCTTTAATAAGAGCTTCCATCGTTTTTTATCAGCGCCCCACCCCATGATGTAGGCTTAATTTGATAACATCTGCAAAGACCCTATTTCCAAACACAGCCCAGGCCCCAGGGCACAGAACTTGGCCTTATCTTTTGGGGACACAATTCTACACTGAACAGAGTACTAATACCTATGCCCAAAGACAGAAAGCTCCATAGCACAAAGGTGTTTATAATATATACATTATTACTCAAAAAATACACAGAAATAACCTGAAGGCACTGTGTGAAAATTTTCCATTAGACTCTTAAAGTCATAAGAATTTACTGTGAAGTCTGGGGATAGAGCCCAGCTGGTGGAGCACTTCCGCGGCTTGCAGGAGGCCCTGAGTTTGAGCCCCGTTACCGACCAATCCTGTAGTAGTCTCAGCACTTGGGAGGTGGAGGCCAGAGGATCAGAAGCTCGGGGTCACCCTTGGTTATGTAGCAAATTTGAGGCCAGCCTGGGCTCTATGAGATACTTTAGAGAAAAAACAAAAACAAAAAAGCCACTACAGAGAAACTATTGACAAGATGACAAATTCTTCCAGCAATGCTAAATGGCCTAACGGCAACAACCGTGTACCGATGAATTACCACAGAGCAGACAGGACGCGGCAGAGGGAGACGGTCTTGGAATCTCATTTTTAAAATACTTGTAAATTAAAATGAAGGAGGGATGGAGATCGTTTCGGTCATCTCTACCGCTCGCCCGCTCTGAGATGTGGAGTCACTGAGCCCCCGCAAACCTCAGTTTTCTGACAGCCGATGAGGGAAGGTGGGGCCTTGGGTGTCAGTGGGTCACTGGGGGTCTGCGCATCCAGGAGTCCCCTGGAGATGACCACACGTCAGGAATGAACCTCTGCTGCCCTCGTCCTCAGAGGGCAAGGCTGTTGTCGTTGTCTTTTCAAACATCGGGGGAAGATGGGGAGTGATGTAAACACAGCTGATGTGAGTTCAGGAGCAGACACCGGTGTCATGGGAAGAAACTTCCAGAAGTTGTATTCAGCATCAGCCGGAAGTGGCTCACCTGCAGTGTCTCCAAGAACTCAGAGAGCTGAGTGTCACTGGAGAGTGTGGGACCGGAGTGTCATACACACGCGCGTGCGCGCGCGCGCACGCACGCACACACACACACACACACACACACACACACACACAGAGTCCCTTCATCCAGGGGACTCATTCATTCACTTGGATAGAGCCTTAGGGGCTGTGAGGACAGAGACAACCAAGTCCTGGGAGATGAAAGAGACTATCAGCCCCATATGTAGTCAGCAGCGTGAGTGTGTGTGTGTGTGTGTGTGTGTGTGTGTGTGTGTGTGTGAGAGAGAGAGAGAGATGTGGTGTGTGTGTGCCTGTGCATGCATATGTATGTGTGTAGTGTGTGTGTATATATGGTGTGTGTAGTGTGTGTGTATATATACACGTGTATGGTGTGGTATGTGTGTATGCATATGTGTGTGTGCATGTGTATATAATATCAACAGGGTGATCTCCCAGATGGGAAGACAAGGTACATCAAGGCAAAGTGCAGGGCTAGACCGTCTCTCTGGTGAGTCAGACCCAGAAGCAGACAGGAGGCACTGGGTTCTCTGTCCACACAAGTCAGTCCACTCTGTCCTGACAGAGGTTTTTGTTTCTGACCCTCGACTCCATTTAGCACACGGTCCTACGCAGTTTTCCCAACAGGATGCAGACGGACGTTCCCCTGAGGAGAACTTCTTGGCAGAAGTGGCCATTCCTGCTCACTTCCTGTCTGGGCTCATTGTCTTGCAGCTCTGAGGTCAAAGGCCACAACCCACAGAGCAAAGTTACATTCACACTCCATCCGGTGCGTGCAGGACACTCGCCTCTCAGACATCATTTATGGCCCATTCTTGTTCTAAAGAAAGCACACACCAAGGGCCAGGGCATGCCAGGTGGAGGCACCGGGGACGGGGACATCCAGCAGGATTCATGCACAATGACCATCACGAAGCTCCTAGGATCATCCTCAGCGGTGACCCAGACAGACCCACAGCAAGGGAGGACACATACACCACACACACACACACACACACACACACACTGTACACACACACACTGTACACACCACACACATACACTGTACACACACACATTATACACACACACATCACAAATACACACCACACACACACACACATTATACACACACACATCACACATACACACACACTGTACACACCACACACACACTGTACACACCACACACACACACACACACATTATACACACACATATACACCACACACATCACACACACACACCATACACACACACACTGTACACACCACACACACACATTATACACACACACCACACACACACACCCCACACACACACATTATATACACACACACACACACACCACACACACACACACACCACACACACACATATTATACACACACACATTATACACACACACACATTATACACACACACACACACACACATTATACACACACACATTATACACACACATACACACACCCCCCACACACACATTATACACACACACACACATTATACACACACACATTACACACACACACACATTATACACACACACACACACACTGTACACCACACACACACATTATACACACACACACACCACACACACACACACCCCACACACACATTATACACACACACACATATTATACACACACACACACACTGTACACCACACACACGCACGCACGCACACACACACACACGCACACCCCTAACTGGCTGCTCTCTCACCTCCGCCATCACTCTTGTCAAAGTCTTCACCGCTCACCCATGCCCCTGGGACTCTGCCTGGCAGCCCCCTTTCTGGTCACTGTGGTTGCTGCTGTCCACATGGGGCTTAGAGGAGCTCTTGACCGGGCGAACGGGGCCTCATGGCTGACGATGACACACAAGGTGTCATTTCCCCAGTCGGTGGACTGCTTACTACTTGACCACAAAAAGAATGAAGTGGGACACAGGTACAAGTACTTGAACAAGACAAGCCGGGCACAAAGCCTACATGTGGCACGACCCGGTTTGTATGAACCATACATCGAAGGCAGCCACGGAGACAGATCCGGCAAATGCCTTTCATCTGAACTTTCTGAAAGACGGTGTCACACTGGGACATTATTTAGCTCGAAGTCTGTCAGCCGCAGGCTCTTCCCTCATTCCCAAGCCACATCGTTCCCTGCAAAGCCTTGCCAGGGCGGCCCGACTCCCAGCCACCACTGCGGCTGTGACTTTCCAGCCATGCTAACCTCCTTCCAACACTGCCACAGGACCTTGACACGTGCCAGTGACATTGTGGGACGCGTCTTCCCACGGTTCACTCTCTCCATTCCATTCCATCTCAGACGCCACCTCCTTTCCCTTCTCCACAGTCACTCTCCAGATGTCAGTGCACACCTCTCCCGCAGCCCAGCTCCACGGGGGCCACTGCAGAGATGGAGGGTGAGAAGGACGCCAGCACAGCTCCTCCCAGCCTGAGATCCATACTCAAGCATGTGTATCCCTCATCCAGAACCACAGTAATGGATCCTACAGGCCACACAGGGTCACTTCACAACCGCACACCTCGGGGAAAGAAAGCCATTCATGAGTGACCACAGATCACCACAGATGCAGATTGGGTCTCCTGGTGCTCAGCCCTAGAGCTGAAGACAGCACACAAACCCTCGTCCTGGGAAACCACGCACCCTGCACCATCAGATCTACAGGGGCGGGACCAGCCTTCCTTTTCCTTCCGGGTAGAATGTTGGCTAGGGCTTGGAGTTAGGCTTGTGACAGGGTCAGCTTTGGAAGGGGCTTGAGTCCAAGCTGCAGTGTGAGGCCTCCTTCAGCTCCCGTTCACTAGACGACATGGAAACTTCTTAGGAAATGGGCGTTCATATAGTGGGAGGGTAGATCCTTCTTGGTATGTTGGCATGCCAAGAATGGACACCCAGACACCTATGGTGGCAGTTATTCTCTTGTTATTGTGACAAATGCCTAAAACAGGTAACTCCAGGAAGGGAGGGTTTAGTGTACCTCACTGTCTGAGTGCGTTAGGGAGGGCATGGTGGCCGAGCATAAGGCGGCTGGTCACAGTGCCTCTACTCAGGGAGCAGAGAAATGAATGCTGGTGCTCACTCAGCTCACTTTCTCCTTCTTCTACAGCCAGGGCCCCAGCCTTGGAATGGTGCCACCTGTATTTAGAACCTTCCTAGCTCATCTGGTAAATCCCTCCCAGGCAAACCCAGAGGTTAGTCTCTCCAGTGGTTCTAGATTATGTGGAGATGATTATCAAATAAACTACACACCTACCATTGATCGAGCCAACAAGTCCCGACACCTCAGGCCTTCCTTCCATGCGAAGTCTCGCCATGAGCGTATGTGGGCAAGCACGGGGCTCCTTTGCTCCAGGATCCTCAGCAGGATCTACAGCACAAAATTTCCATCCCACCCAGGACGCGGGGAGCCACTGGGGGTCCACTTCCCTCCGGATCCCTTTGACTTCTCCAGCCACAGCAACACCACCCTGCAGGTCAGGTCCTACACCATTCCCTGTGACCTCAGCCTGAACCAGAAGCTGCCCCTAGGTCATCCCAAGAGTTCTCGGAACACTACACATGGTGCATCCTTTTCCCATGGGTTCCCACCATGAGTGTGCTACAGAAGCTGTGCACTCATGTTCACACTCTTCAACTCTGACTTAGGAGGGCTGTTCCTGATATTACAGAGGACGGCTTCCCTTCCCTGGCAAGGACAGAGTTCTGTAAATCGAAGCTGGCTTTGTCACACTGCTATTACTCTTGTAGGCAAGAGGGTTTCTTAAGTTAGTGTTTGGAAATAATTTCAAACTTACTGGCAAAATAATACAGGGATTTTTAGGAAAATAAATTTTTTAAATGCCTGGACCTTTCAAATTTCAAAAATTGTTAGCCCAGCATAATGACACAATTTTAAATTTATTTGTTTTTATTTATGTGCACACATACGCGTAAGTATGGTGCCCATAAAGGCCAGAAGAGGGTCCAAAACCCTGGGAGCTGGAGGTGTATAGGTGCTTGTGAGCTGAGTGGTGCTGGGAACTGAACTCGGGTCCTCTGCAAGAGCAATGCTCACTCTTAACTGCTGAGCTGTCTCACAAGCTAACGCAACACACACATGCTGTGGGATGTTCTATATGGCAAATGTGTTGCTAATTAGTCAATAAATAAAACACTGATTGGCCATTGGCTAGGCAGGAAGTATGGGCAGGACATGGAGGAGAATAAAGCTGGGAAGTGGAAGGCTGAGGCAGAGAGACACTGCCAGCCACCACCATGACAACCAGCATGTGAAGATACCGGTAAGCCACGAGCCCTGTGGCAAGGTATAGATTAATGGAAATGGATTAATTTAAGCTGTAAGAACAGTTAGCAAGAAGCCTGCCACGGCCACACAGTTTGTAACCAATATAAGTCTCTGTGTTTACTTAGTCGGGTCTGAGTGGCTGTGGGACTGGCAGGTGACAGAGATTTGCCCTGACTGTGGGCCAGGCAGGAAAACTCAAGCTACACACACACACACACACACACACACACACAATTTTCCTGTGCCATTTTGGAGCAGGATATAAACATCATGGTACTTTTACACCTGAATATTTAACCAGTAATTTCCCTTATAGTGTACATAGTCCCTTACAGAGCCATAGAAAATATATCAAATTTTAGAAAGCTTCACAGGAACATAACTCTTTTGTCTGATCTCTATCTGTATGTATGTATATTTCACACATAAATAAATCCCTCTGTCAGGTTTTTCCTGCTCTCATGAGATCTGGCTCAGGACCAGGGATTGCACCTGGGTGTCGCTCTCTTCAGTCTCTTTCAATCTCCCCTAAAATAGCTCTCTACTTCTCCTGCCTTTGATGGTATTTTGTGGGATATGGGAGATTTCTTTTGAAACATGTCCCTCCATGTGGGCCTGACTGCTGTGTCCTGCATAGAGTTGTTCATGCAGCCCAGCTGGATACTTCATGAGAACATTATGACCTTCTGGGGCTGTCACATCCAGAGACCTCCCAGCCCATCTGTCCTCAGCCCAGACATCCACTCTGACCATGCAGCAGAGGCCTTACCCAGCTTCTTGGCGGTTTCTCCCACCAAGAGAGTCATCCATATGAACTAGGTGTTAAAAATCCTGGTCTTCTCACACATACACACACACACACACACACACACACACACACACACACACACACGCATACTCACGCGCACAGGATTTAGTGCCCATCTCTTTTTTAAACTAATATCTACCATAATGATGGAAATATAATGTTGAAACTGTCTTTCCTGACGGAGCCTCCCTTGTGTATTAGTTTATTAGTTTGTTGTCCTGTAGGCACAGCCTAGATGTTGAGGACATTGTTTTGGCTGTGTGCTTACAAATAATTCGATGCCCTCAGGGGATGCGGAACAGGGGCTGCTTCTCTCATAGTTCTGCTTGCAGGCCGAGGAAGACACAGATGCCTTTGTCTCTACAGAAACCATACAATATTTTTAACTATTCCACGGGACTGGGAAGAAGGCTCGGCTGGTAAAGTGCTCGCCACACTCACTGACAACACATCCTGAGTTCAATCCCCAGGACACACATAAAAAGACCGGGTATGGCCAGGTAACCCATGCTGCAACCCCAGCACTGCAGAGGCAGAGACAGGCAGATCCCTGACACTGCTGACCAGTCATTCTAGACAATTTGGTGAGCCCCAGACCGATGAGAAATGCTGCCCCCCAAAATACGATGGTGGCACCCGTGAAATGGCTCCCAAGATTGACCCCAACCTACACATGCACACATGCACATATACCCCTACATGAACACACACACACATGTATGGTGATACTTCATTTGTGCTGAAATGTGATTTTATTTGTATGTTAATAAATAAAAGTGCCTGGGGGTCAGAGCTAATAGCAAGTCATAGCAGAAGTCTGGCAGTGGTAGCACACGCCCTTAATCCCAATCACATGACAGGCAGATCCCTTTGTGTTCAAGGACACAGCCAGCATGGAGACACACGCCTTTAATCTTAATACCAACCATAGAGACCTGGAGGTCTGTATAGACAGGCAGTGACGAGGAGGTCATGTGGTTGGGTTTACAACCAATGAGAAGGCAGAACAGAAAGTCAATAAAAACACAGACACACAGGAAGTAGGTCTTCTTTCTCAGGGGAAGGACGGCAGCGGCACCGGGTGGTAAGAAGGCGGTTTTAGTCTCAGCTCTTAGCTACTGCTCTGACCTCTTGGGCTTTTAACTCTGCTTTTGGCTCTGTATTTCTTATTTAATAAGACTGTTACATCTACACACATGCATATACAAATTTTGTTCTGTGATGCTTATATTGTAATACAGAGACGGTGAATTTGTGGACCTACGTAGCACTGCTGTGGGATGTATGGCAAATGTGTTGCTAATTAATCAATAAAACACTGATTGGCCGTTGGCTAGGCAGGAAGTATAGGCGGGGCAAGGAGGAGAATAAAGCTGGGAAGTGGAAGGCTGAGTCAGAGAGACACTGCCAGCCGCCACCATGACAAACAGCATGTGAAGATGCCGGTAAGCCACGAGCCATGTGGCAAGGTATAGATTAAAGGAAATGGATTAATTTAAGTTATAAGAACAGTTAGCAAGAAGCCTGCCACGGCCATACAGTTTGAAAGCAACATAAGTCTCTGTGTTTACTTGGTAGGGTCTGAGAGGCTGTGGGACTGGCAGGTGAAAGAGATATATCCTGACTGTGGGCCAGGCAGGAAAACTCTAGCTACATAGCACTGTTAAAATTTCAACAGAAGGAGACGTTTTGTAATCCTGAAACTACATAAGTAAGACGGATGATGAACATCCCAGTAAAATGGTATGAACTATGTTGAAGGTAGAAGCACAGACCCTATCAGTAGAAAGCATGAGCAGATCTCACCATCCCTCCTTAGGATTCATCAGAGAGTGCAGCAGAACAGAAAGATGAAGACAGAGGATAGGCCAGGCCACCTTCCAGGCAGAAGATGGGATGCTGCTTGCCAATACAGATCCCAGGTTAGCTGGAAGACCTGCAATGATGTCAACCACAACCAAGCAGAGCCCATGATTTGTGTCTCAATTGCATCCTACGCTATTTCTCATCCCTTCTAAGACTGAGGGATGTAACATGAATTACTAACCGGTTTTATCAATAAAAAAATCCCAGAGCCAGATATTGGGGTGAAAGCTGAGAGATCAGAGGAAGAGAACAAGCCAGCCACAAGTTCTTCTCTCAGCCCAAGAGAGAGCTACTTCCTGTATACTCACACCTATATACCTTTCTGTGCCCTGCCATCTTACTTCCTCTGATGTAGCCCAGCTACATCACTTCCTGTCTGTCTGTACCGACCTCCACACCCCTATGTGTAGATGTAACCAACCATCTTATTAAATAAGAAACACAGAACCAATGCAAAGAAGAAAGCCAAGAGATCAGAGCTAAGAGCCTTACCCGCCTGCTGCAGCTAGCCTCTTCAGCCAAGAAAGACCTACTTCCTGTGTGTTTGTCTTTATATAGACTTTCTGTTCTGCCTTCTCATTGGTTGTAAACCCAAACACATGACTGCCTCGTCACTGCCTGTCTGTACAGACCTCCAGGTCTTCTGTGGTTGGTATTGAGATTAAAGGCGTGTGTCTCCAATGCTGGCTGTATCCTTGAACACACAGAGATCTACCTACCTCTGCTTACCAAGTGCTGGGATTAAAGGTGTGCGCCATGAACGCCCAGCTCTGCTATGGCTTGCTATTAGCTCTGAACCCCAGGCAACTTTATTTATTAACATACAAATAAAATCATATTTCAGTACAAATAAAATATCACCATACCTATGGTTAACTAGTGCTGGGATTAAAGGCATGTGCCACCACGCCTGGCTCTGTTCCCCAATGTGACCTTGAACTCACAGAGATCTGCCTCCCGAACGCTAGGATTAAAGGTGTGAGCTACCATTGCCTGACTTCTATGTGTAAAATAGTGGCTGGCTTTGTCCTCTGATCCCTAGGCAAGCTTTATTTGTTAGAGCACAAATATCACCACAGAGGGAAACCTAAAACAAGAGGCTGTGAAGGACCAATCCCAGTTACAGGGCGGCCTCGAAAGACAAATGACAGGCACCATTTGACTGGAAGTCAGTGAGCTGACCCAGTGTACGTCCTGATGGTGCCCTCTGTGACCACAGGGACAGTGCTGGACCCACGGAGGCCTCCATGTGGGTGCTTGGTTACTTCTTTCCCTTTTAGATACCAGAACATTTTACATGCAATAAGCTCATTCTCAACTTACATTCTCACTGTGATACAACTCCCATCTGATCCAAAATCACGTTCTAAACAATATCTAGATGTTGTCTTTCAGAACACCACTAAAAACGAATATATAAATATAAGCCCAAGTGAGTTAAAAAAAATCTATAGCCAGAAGAACCTACATGTTAAAAATATATATACCCGCTTCATTCATATTTGCCAAATTTGGAAATAACTGACATGATCTTCAGTAGGTAGGTAGATAAGCCGTGATACATGTAGACAATGGAATAAAGCACTATCAACCATGAGAAGAGGAGGATGCTTAAGCACATAGTGTGAGAGGCTGATCTGAAAAGGCTTCATAGGGTAAGATTCTTACCATATGACATCCTGGAGCTGTGAAGATGGCCCCCGAAACCTATCAGTGCTCACTGCAGGTTTACGGGGAGAGGATAAAGGGAGATGGGACGGCTAGATGAGACAGAAGGCAGCCAGACCACCTTGGACACTCTTAGAACGGTGTATCAAAACCAACAGGACCTTCAGACACAAAAGGCAAACCTCAGTGCAAACGGAGGGTTTCAGTTAACAGGAACACGCTCACCTCATCCACTTTAAGAGAAAACCACACTCACACGAGATGTTCCTAATAGAAAACTGGAGGGGGGGGTGTCAGGTGTAGGAAGGGTCTTAAATTCTATTTTCTTTTCTGTTAATTTTCTTTGAAATTTTATTTATGTGTATGTGTGTTTGTATCTGTGTCTACGTATGCCTATAACTGCAAGTGCCCGTATAGGCCAGAAGAGGGAGTTACCGAATGTGGGTCTGGGAATCAAACTCAGGTCCCCTGGATGAGCATCAAGCACTCTTAAACACTGAACAATCTCTCTGGCCTGGGGAATTCTACCTCCAACCCATTTTTTTTGGAAACCTTGCTAAAATAAATATATACAAACAGTAAAGCCATTCATTTAAATATATTCTTATAGTACAGTACCATAAAACCCACTGCCGTAAAACCTGCCCGTTATTCAGAGTTCATACAACACTGCTGTGTTTGTTAAAAGAGCAAGATGAACATGGCCCTGCCACCTACTGAATTCAGAGCTCATGCTGTGCATGGCCGTGTGGAGGACAGTGCTTTGGAAATTTAGACTTCAGTGGTCACAGCTGGCACACACAGAGGCTATTCATCTTCAAACACACACTGAGTGGTCCAGCAAAATTATTTAATAAACAAAGCAAAATAAGCTGAATTTCAAGGGTTGTGGGGAACTGATCAAAAGCTTGAGATAAAACCCAAATCTCCCAGCCAAGTTGTCCCTGACCACCCCCAATTAAGGCCCAAGCTTGAGCCTGGATTCTCCCCAGGCTACATCCTCTCCTGTGTCTGGCATATGTCTGCATCTCAGACACACTTGAATACTGATGCATCTTCAGCTAAACCCAGAGGTAATTCTGTGGACAAAGCACTGTGCTTCCAAAACTGCCAAGGACTTTCAACTGAATTAGTGAGCGCTCGCCCAACACGTCCTTTGAAAGTTAAGCTTCTCCAAGAAAAATGGGCTATCTCCCTAGGAACTCTGCAGAGCACGATCAGGGTCCAGCCTTGGTGCAGACTCGACCATCACACTCACCTACAGTCACTTATACAAAACCACAGAACTTGAGCTTGCCAACTGGGTCTCCCTGAGTCGGCAGCCAAGAGCTCATTCCAGGAGATAACAAGCCAGTCATGGGGGCGGGGTATAAAACCACCATCTCAGAGCACAGAGACCACCTTTCTAGAAGACAAGCCACAGAGTGCATAGGAAACAAGATACCCTTCCAGAGCAGCAGGCTTCTTTGAAAATACCTCCAACTCAGTAGGTTTAACTTTAAAAAAAGAAGAAAAAAAAATCCTAATGCAACTCTAGCTGCATCACCATGAATTCAGAGTAGCTATATAATTGGGGGCCTGCTGTAGACTGGAAACACAGCACCCCACTTCAGCAATCAAGACATCAAGTCTGAAAATACCACATCAAGCCACGAGCCAGCCTTGCTGAGGACGGATTCCTTGGACTCTGAACTGCCACAGCATCTGAGGTGCAGCCCAGGGTGAGAGCCTTGAACTGGCGCTCGTGTTTTAGCTTTGCTCAGACACAGGATAGATTTGGAGGCAGAGCAGCCATGCTTGAGGAAGCAGAAGTATGTCACAGACTTTTCAAAACCTGTGTCATCGATCAAACTAAGTTTTGTATGTTTTTGCAATAAGGGATCGACTCTTTGTTAACATTTTGAAATGTGCCTCTTGCCTTAACCAATCCTATTCTTGCTTTTTATGCGTCTCCAAAGACCATCCCCAAACTTGCTGGATGTGCTGCACGTGCTTGTGTGTGTGTGTGTGTGTGTGTGTGTGTGTGTGTGTGTGTGTATGTGTGTGTGTCACACATGTAGGGAGTACACACACGTGTGGGTGTCTCTACCATATTTTTTGAGGCAGGGTCTCTCACCGAGTTTGGAGCTTGCTGATCCACCTAGGCAGGCTGAACAGTGAGTCCCAGAACTCCTTCTGTGCCTACTTACCCAGTGTCCTCAAGCTGAGCTCTTCACGAGGACTCAGGTCCTCACGTTTATACAACAAGTGCTTCACTGACCGAGCTGTCTCCATGCCCTGCCTACATCTGCGTTGCCTCAAAGCCTCCAGCTTCTCCACGCTTTGTGAACGGAGAGCATCTCCAGAGGTTCCCAGCCCCCCTCACCGCTCTAAGGAAGCGACCAGTCCTCATGCCCTGGGGCCAACCTGGTTCTCATCCTCAGCTTCTCTCCCACATTGTGTCCACCGCGCAGGAAACCCTTCCAAAGAAAACAATCGACACTGCACCCTCCACCCAAAGGCTCCAAATGCTTGGTTGCTTGTACACCCTTTAAACCCTTGCCACGGTTGAAACCCTGACCACAACAGTCTGGGCCAAGTGTGGAGGACTTGGGACCCTGCCCCTCTGTATTTATCATCACCATGTGGTCCTGAAATCTGGCATCTGTCAAAAGTAAGAGGCCATTACGCCAAGAGCAAGGCTGGTATCAGGCTTGAAAAATGAAGGGTTCTGCTGGACCGGGCTGGGGCAGAATTTTCTTTGTGTCATTTTTAGCCATATTTGATGTTTGAATGGTAATAATGCATGGGGGACCAGAAATCTTATGAACGAATGCGTGTGAGAAGGGCCCTTCCTTCCTGCCCTGCTCACAGCATGTCCACTTCCTGCCCATCAGTTCCTGCTCTAGAAAGGAAAGTTTATATTCTTTGAATGTTTATGTGAATTATGCATACTATTATGCAAATGCAAGCAAATTCATACTCTCACCAACCCTTCTGCACACTATAAACCCTACTGGGAGCTTTCTTTAGGAGCCCCACTCCTTGGACATCTGTCCCCATTGTACATCAGAGGCACACCCCCACCCCCATTGCCCAGGTCTGCTCTACTGCATGGGTACCCACATGATATACATTTTTTGGAAACAAGGGTCTCACTCTGTAGAACTGGCTTGCCAGGCTTCAGACTCAAGGCAATCCTCCTGCCTTATTCTCCCGAATGCTGGAATTACAGGCATAAGCTGTACCCAACTTCACCAGTCTTCTCTTAAGGAACAAATATGTGTTGCCAACATCTTCCAATCACAAAATTACCCATCTCGTTTTCATATGCTTCATATTTGTTAACACCTCACACAGCATTAGCCCTAGCACCAGCAGGGGCATTGGCATGGGGAAAGAGTCTGGGAAGATGGCTGAGTCAGTAAGGGACCTGAGCACCTGAGTTTGGATACCCATCACCCATGTAGAAACCCAAGTGCAGCCATATATATCTGATTCCTGGCTATAGGGTGGGCAGGGGCAAAGACAAGAGGATCCCAAGGAGCTCCCTGGCCAGTCTACCTCAATCAGAACACAAGATCCTGTATCAGAATAAGTAAGGTGGATGCTGAGCATGGCATATACAATTGGAAGGCAGAGGCAGGTGGATCTCTGTGAGTTCAAGGCCATCCTGGTCTACATAATGAGTTTTAGGCTTTAGCCATGGCTATATAGACCCTCATCATCATCTTGATGATGATGATAATAATAATGAGAGAGAGAAATTGAGGAGGATACCTGCTGTCAAGCTCTGGCCTCCTCAAGTATTCACACACACATACCTGTGCACTTACACACATGCAATCACACACATATTCACCAAAAATATTAACTGGGGGGAATTGTACACTTGTGAGAAAAATCGGCAAATAGGAAAAGGTTTTGAAGAGCTATATGACAAGGAGGAAGGAGCCTACAGACCAGAATATTCCAAACCCAGAAAGAATAATGCAGTGCCCTGGTCCATGCCCTCCCCCACTAAGTGGCATATAAGATCCCTGCACATTCTTCACTGATTCTCATTATTGGTGCATCTTTCTGCACCCTGACTATTTCCTTCCAAATCTACCATATTTCTCTCTTATTTCATACACAAATGCATTTTATCTTTATCAACGCCACCTCCTTACTCCCTCCTCTAACCCCTGTTGGGTCCTTCCCCCACATTCTCTTCCCATCTCCATGTCTGATATAGATATACGATATGTGGGGAGGAGGAGAGAGACCTACTGAGTCCAATTTGTATTGCTCCCATGCATATGGAGATGGTGCTGTCCACTGTAGCATGCGCAGCTTACCAGGGTTCCCACTCCTGAAGAAAAGTGACTTTCTTCCCCATAACAGCCACCAGCTGCTTATAGCTTCTCAATTAAAATGGGGGTGCTTGTGAGTGGCCCCCATGCTGGAATATTGAATAGACTGATCTTGCATGGGTATGGTGTAGCAACCACAGCTGTTGAGCATTCATGAGGACTACTGCCTACTACATCCAGAGGGCATTTCACAGCTGTCATCTGGACCTCCAGCTCCTACAATCTTTTCTCTGTCAATGGGGTCTTTGTGGTGACAGCATTTCACCAGCTTGTTTGATATTCGTGTTCACATTCTTGTTCACTCATCTTTCCTGCATTAGCCACTGCTCCCATTGCTGTGACAAAAATGCCTGACAGAAAATGTAGGAAACAAAAGGTTTATGTTGGTTCCAAGTTTGAGGACACAGTCCATCGTGGCGGGAAGGGAAGGTGGCAGGAGATGAGGCGTCTGGTCACAGTGCATCTTCAGTCAGGAAGCAGAGAGAAATGAATCTTGGTGCTCAGGTGCTGTGGGATGGTCTGTATGTCAAGTGTGTTGCTGATTGGTCAATAAATAAATCACTGATTGGCCAGTGGCCAGGCAGGAAGTGTAGGCAGGACAAGGAGGAGAATAAAGCTGGGAAGTGGAAGGCTGAGTCAGAGAGACACTGCCAGCCACAGCGATGACAAACAGCATGTGAAGATGCCGGTAAGCCACGAGCCACATGGCAAGGTATAGATTTATAGAAATGGATTAATTTAAGCTGTAAGAACAGTTAGCAAGAAGCCTGCCACGGCCATACAGTTTGTAACCTATATAAGTCTCTGTGTTTTTGGGTCTGAGTGGCTGTGGGACTGGCAGGTGAGAGAGATTTGTCCTGACTGTGGGCCAGGCAGGAAAACTCTAGCTACACTCAGGTCACTTTTTCTTTTTTATTTTCAGTCAGTCAGGACCCCAGCTCATGTCATGGGACAGTGTGACCAGTTGGTCTTCTTTCCTTAATTTGTCTTCTCTGGACCGACCTCACAGACACACCGGAAGTGCATCTCCTCTGTGGTTCCAAATCCAGTCAAGTGGACAGTGAAGATCTGTCAACATTTCCCATCCCTAGAGCCCAGACACCTGTCTAGTAGAATATGAACGTGTTGCAGGTAGTAACTGGATGGCATTCCTGCCTGCCACATTTTACTCATGAAATAGTGTCTCTTGGAAATCACACACCCCTGAACACACACTCCTGGGCCCCTTTTCTTCTGTGGAGATTGTTATGGTCTTATCTTTCATCTTCAGCCCTTTGGTCCAGCTTGAGTCAAGGCTGAACACAATGGATCATTGGATTATTAAGATGAGCCACAGAGACCAGGCATTTCCTCAGCAGATACACACACAGAGGGTCCCTGTGTTGGGCCTACGCCTCTGCTCTGCAGGTACGTACTAATTTTAAATGTCAAATTGATGAGGCAGTAATAAGCCTATGAAAGTGTTTGAGGATTTTAACTAGCCTTTTAACTGGTAGATTAAGTAAAGCAAATTATCCTCCCAAGTGTGAGCCTTATCCAATCAGCCCAAGGTGTGAATTGATGTAAAAGGCAGATCCTCTGAGGAGAAGGCAGAGCTCTCTGCTAACATTATCAGACTGAGCTGCCGGCCTCCTCTTGCCCTCAGATTTGACTCTCCAGCTGCCAACTGCAGATCTTAGACCTTCTCAGCACCCATAACCATGTGAGCCAAGTTCTTAAAATGATTGTCTTTATCTATGGGGGTATTGTACTATATAAGTGAATATGTTACAGTATTTTATATGAGAGTGTGTTACGGTATTACATATGTGAGTATGTTATGGTTTTATACATGTGAGTATGTTACGGTATTAATATGAGAGTATGTTATAGTATTATACATGTGAGTATGTTACGGTATTACATATGAGAGTATGTTACGGTATTATACACGTGAGTATGTTACAGTATTATATATGTGAGTATGTTATGGTATTATACATGTGAGTGTGTTACATGTATTCCACATCTCAGACATACTGGCTGTTTCCCTGGGTTCCCCTGACATATAGCAGATATACTCAGACTCTCATGGCTGGTGTTCCCAGTAAGGATACTTTTAATGGTGCTGTTTGATTCAGACCCCCTGGGAAAACCATTTCAACCTCATTCACCAAGACAAGTTCCACTAAACACCTGTTAGAAGCACTGGAGTATTCTGTTTCTAAGAAAAATGACTCAGTGAATCAAATGTGGTAGAGGAATGTTATCCAGTTCATATCTGAGGTGCACTGATACTCTGATCATGAGTGCTAGCTGCATGATCTGAGGACCACTGTGAGCACTCGGGAAGTTTACTGCACAGTCCCTTCAGTTGTGTCTGCTCTCACTGAAACCTCCATGGAAACCCACCAGGAAGTGCTGAGATCCAGCTGGTGAAGGCTCATTGGCTGGTCCCTGCTAAGAACACTGAATGACACATCACATCTTTAAAAAAAACCACTCCAGTCAGAGGTGGTGGCGCACACCTTTAATCCCAGCACTTGGGAGGCAGAGGCAGGAGAATCTCTGTGAGCTCAAGGCCAGCCTGGTCTACAAAGAGAACTCTAGGACAGCCAAAGCTGTTACACAGTCACCATCTCGAAGTTATCATTTCACGGCACTCCCTTGGTTAGACTTTCAGACAGATTTTTGTCATTAGTTTAATTTGTAGCCATGGTGGTTTGAATAAAAATGGCCCCCATAAGCCCATAGGGAGTGGCACTATTAGGAGGAGTGACCTTGTTGGAGTAGGCGTGGCCTTGTTGGAAGAAGTATGTCACTGGGGGGTGGGCTGTGAGGTCTCAGAAGCTCAAGCCAGGCCTAGTGGCTCACCGTCTCTTCCTGCCTGCCTGCAGACCCAGATGTAGAACTCTCAGCTAACTCTCCAGTACCACATCTGCCTGCATACCACCATGCTTCCCATTACTATAATGGACTAAACCTCTGAACTGTAAGCCAGCCCCAATTAAATGTTTTCCTTTATAAGAGTTGTTGTGGTCATGGTGTCTCTTCACAGCAATAGAAACCCTGACCAAGACAGTAGCGTACAAGGGTGACCTTTCACCCACTGTGGAATCCAAATAGGCAGAATCACAAAAGAAACACTGGACTCACCCCACGTGTTCCCTTTCTGTGGAGTAGATGATGGACACACAGGTGTGAAGGACCGTCCCCAGAATCTTGGAAAGTAGCAACTCTACCAAGCTTGCCTAAACTCAGGTGCAACCCAGTGCTGTGTGAGAACATGAAGTAACATTTGTCAGCAAAGACAAGTGTAGCACTGTCCACACAGCCCACCTCTCTCCACACAGACGCCCTGCACTGCCTCTATGCCGCTCTTGGCCCCTCTGAGGAAGTCCCTTTAGAATCAGTGTTGAGCATCCAAGGAAATGCTAGTTGTTTGTGTTAAGCAAACACTCCATCTTTTTATAAGCTTTTTCTCATGGACAAAAACTGTGTTTCTCTTGGCTGGGAGCACAGAGGGAAAGGTTGGAGCCTCCTGTTCCTCAGAGGCTCCCTGGGAACTTGAGACCAGTAACCAGGAATGACAAAGTGGGAACTGGTGAGGGGAACTGGCCTCGCCACAAAAGGACTCTAGCCAAAGCCTTGCACTGAAAGGAGTTAAAACCAGAGAAGTGCATTAGATTTGGAAATAGGCCCCCACTCATTCACTTGTTTGTGTTTCCTAACTGGGGGCAGCTCCCTTTGGGTGTCCCCATGTCACTACCCTGCCCTCCCCGGGGACAAAGTCTGCTGTTTCACTTTCTGTTCTGCCCACCTGCCACCCCCATGGCACTGAGGGACCTTGGAAGGCAGCCTGGCTCTTGTCCCTGTTTGGGGACAGCTCTGTGATCGGCGTGGAACCATTACATTGGCATCAGACTGCTTCCTGCCTCTCCCACTGTACACTGTACACTGTACCAGGCCGGGTCTGCCCGAGTCCCTGAGGCCTTGTGCAGGAAAGTACACCCTACGCCAGAGAAGGAAGCACTGACAGGATTCCAGGGATCTGCTAGACCTGCAGTGTTCTGAGTGAGATGAGGTAAAATATAAACAAGATGAACCACTTTTCAGTTGGGAGGGAGGTGCTGGGGTCGCCCCAGAGCCACACAAACTAAGCTCAAGCTCCGCTGCTGAGCCACGTCCACCAGGCCTCACTGCAATGACTACTAATCCACTCATATACGTAACCCTCATTGCCAACCCTGTCTCCAGAACTCCTGCATCTTTCTGAGTTGACACTCTGTTCCCTTTCACATGAAGCCTTACCACTCTGCTTCCCAGCCCCCAGCAACCACTGCCCTTTCTATCTCTATGAAGACGACTACCCAGGAATCTCACAGTGAGTCAAGATGCACTCAGGTTGTGGTGTGTGTCAGATTTCCTTCCCTTTTAAGGCTGAGTAATATTCCATTGCATAGGGGACTGAGTTTATTTATCCACTGAAAGGGGAACTTGGGTCACTTCCATTTTGTGGCTGTTCTGAAGAATACTGTGAGAATGGAAGACAGGCACCTGTCAGGGTCCCTAATGCAGCTCAGGGAGTCTCCTGGCCTTACCTACCCTAGATACTCCCAAGCATTCCTGTGGGTTCGCTAATGATACCAGTTCCTGAACATCTCATCCATAGGTCTCAGTCACCATAGGGAAAGTTCCAGAACTCTCTGGAGGATGTTCTAGGGTCCAAGCCACTAGGAAAGGGCAGGATTCACTCCTATAAGTAAGCACACAGCATGATATAGAAGTCTGTACTAGGGCTTTGCCTCCGTGACCAATGCCTGATACAAACAAGCTGAGGACAGTTCACAGTTCCAGTCCATCATGGTGGAAGGGCAAGGCCAACTGGAGCTCTCCTCAGTGAAGCCCGGAAGAAGACTGAGGGCACCCGTGAGGACTTGATTTTTTTCTTTCCCATTTTAATGCTGTCCCAATCCCTAGCCTAGGGGATGGTGCTGCCCGTGTTCAGGGTGGGGCTTCCCCATAGGTATGATAACCCTGTCCTGGAAACATCTGTCTGATACACCCAGCAGCATGCTGTACCAACCAGCAGTGAGTGTCTCAGTCTGGTTAAGTTGGCAATCAAGATTAGCCCTTACAGAGCCAGGGGGACACGTCTCCACCCCACATCAGTGTCAAAGAGAAGCCAACACTGTCCTTTCCTGAAAGGAATAACAAGCTCTGAGTAGTGCAAATACAGATCAGAACTCTGTGTGTGTGTGTGTGTGTGTGTGTGTGTGTGTGTGTGTGTGTGTGTATGTGTGTGTGTGTGTGCGCGCGCATATGTGTGCACATGGAGAAAGGACCTAAGGTATACTTACTGTAGATCAGTCCCCAATGACATTGATCTATACCTTCCTGGTCCCCACATCATAAGTTCTCCAAGGCAGCCAAGGCCTCCAGCTGCCGCTCCAAGTGCCCACATCTCATGCTAGAACTTAATGCTCCCCTATCTAGATGAGTCAACCCCATCTATGGAGCCGAGCTGGTATGGGGGAGCTACATGTTCCTGGAGCAGATCTGATTTGAGAATCTGAAAACCAAGGAGTAGAGTCAAGTGTTTAACTGTCCATCCACAGATGCCACTTAGGAATACAGCAGCAGCCTCTGTAGGCAGCAGAGTCCAAAACATCTCAAGAACTTTAGCCTCCTGAGAGTCCGTGTAAACAGTTCTGAGGCCCATGCTGGACTGGTCCTGGAAAAGTGAGACCTGAGCATCTCCTTGGTCCTCAGTCTTGCCCTGGACATGGGTGTGAGTAGGAAAGTAACCAGCAAGTAGACAGGAGCCGAGCAGCCAAGCACCGTTGGGGCAAAAGCCAGGTCTGCTACAGCGCTGCCGCGGGAAGCAGAGAGGCTTCTGGGAGGGTGAAGTCAGTGAGAACACTGATGGCAGGGGACGTGCTGATGACTGAGCTGAGACTTGGGGCCTCCAGATCCCTGAGACACTGCATCCTGGAGTTGGAGGATGGTGGTGACAGTTGTGGTAGCAGCCACAGCAGGGGGGGTGTATTTCCTAGCCAGGAACCAGCAGACAGAGCAACAAAGCATTACACCTGACACTCCCCACCACCTCCTCACACTCCTCCCCACCACCACCTCACACTCCTCCCCACCTCCTCACACTCCTCCCCACCTCCATACTCCTCCCCACCTCCTCACACTCCTCCCCCACCTCCTCACACACCTCCTCACCACCTCCTCACACTCCACCCCCACCTCCTCACACTCCTCCCCACATCCTCCTCACACTCCCCGACCACCTCCTCACACTCCTCCTCACCACCTCCTCACACTCTCCCCACCCACCACCTCACACTCCCCCCACCACCACCTCACACTCCACCCCACCACCTCCACACACTCCTCCCCACCACCACCTCACACCCTCCCCACCACCACCTCACACTCCTCCCCACCACCTCCTCACACTCCTCCCCCCACCACCCTCACACTCCTCCCCACCACTCCACCCACTCCACCCCACCACCACCTCACCCTCCACCACCACCTCCCACACTCCTCCCCACCACCTCCTCACACTCCTCCTCACCACCTCTCACACTCCTCTTCACCACCACCCACACTCCTCCCCACCACCTCCTCACACTCCTCCCCACCACCTCCTCACACTCCTCCCCACCACCTCCTCACACTCCTCCCACCACCTCCTCACACTCCTCCCCACCACCTCCTCACACTCCTCCCCACCACCTCCTCACACTCCTCCCCACCACCACCTCACACTCCTCCCACCACCTCCTCACACTCCTCCCCACCACCTCCTCACACTCCTCCCCACCACCACCTCACACTCCTCCCCACCACCTCCTCACACTCCTCCCCACCACCACCTCACACTCCTCCCCACCACCTCCTCACACTACTCCCCACCCCACCTCCTCACACTCCTCCCCACCACCACCTCACACTCCTCCCCACCACCTCCTCACCACTCCTCCCCACCACCTCACACTCCTCCACCTCCTCACACTCCTCCCCACCACCTCCTCACACTCCCCACCACCTCCTCACACTCCTCCCCACCACCTCTCACTCCTCCCCACCACCTCCTCACACTCCTCCCCACCTCCTCACACTCCCCACCACCTCCTCACACTCCTCCCCACCTCCTCCCCACACTCCTCCCCACCACCACCTCACACTCCTCCTCACCACCTCCTCACACTCCTCCCCACCTCCTGACACTCCTCCACCACCTCCTCACACTCCTCCCCACCTCCTCACACTCTTCCCCACCTCCTCACACTGCTCCCCACCACCTCCTCACACTCCTCCCCACCCTCCTCCTCACACTCCTCCCCACCTCCTCACACTCCTCCCCACCACCTCCTCACACTCCTCCCCACCTCCTCACACTCCTCCCCACCTCCTCCTCACACTCCTCCCCACCACCTTTTGACACTCCTCCCCACCTCCTCACACTCCTCCCCACCTCCTCACACTCCTCCCCACCACCTCCTCACACTCCTCCCCACCTCCTCATACTCCTCCCCACCTCCTCACACTCCTCCCCACCACCTCCTCACACTCCTCCCCACTTCCTCACACTCCTCCCCACCACCTCCTCACACTCCTCCCCATCTCCTCACACTCCCCACCTCCTCACAATCCTCCCCACCTCCTCACACTCCTCCCCACCACCTCCTCACACTCCTCCCCACCACCTCCCCTCACACTCCTCCCCATCTCCTCACACTCCCCACCTCCTCACAATCCTCCCCACCACCTCCTCACACTCCTCCCACCACCTCCTCACACTCCTCCCCACCACCTCCTCACACTCCTCCCCACCACCTCCTCACACTCCTCCCCACCTCCTGTCTGCTCTCCTTCAAGAACTCTGAACCCTGCCCGGATGGTGGCTCAGGAGTCCTTACTCCCACGCCAACCCAGCCCCTCTGCCCACCAGCTGCTACCCAAGCCTCCAGAAACTCTCCCTTTGCCCACAGGCTGTGGCTGAATTTCCCAACAGAGTCTACCTGTGGAATCTGAAAGAACGCCTGTTAGGCCATGTTCCTACAAGCTGGTACTGAGGCTAGTCTGCAGAACTGCTGCGTAGCAGGACTGCCCTGTCTGGCATCTAGCCCAAGAGCCACCCAGGTGAACTACGCAAACACCAGACGTGGCGTGGTTCATCACTTTCTTCTGAGCCCATGAAATCACTTCCCCAGACCAGCTCTGTCATCTCCGTGAGATGACTTATTCATTAGCAAGCGTGAATAATGCCTAAATTTTACCACGGGATGTTCTCCTAAAGCCCGCCAAGGTGTGGATGACAAGCCATAAGTAGTCTTGTCTGCAGAGGCGGATTAGGCAAGTCCCTAATGTGCCGTGGGGTGCCTTGATTCATTCCCAGGAGTCACAGCCAACCCCCTCTGCCCAACGCTAACCCAGAAAACCCTGGGAAGGGACACCAGTACAGCCCCTCAAAGTATGGACTGATAGAAATCTCCATGTCTCCTTATGACCCCTTGGTCAGAGGCAGAAGACCTTGCTAAAATAATCCAGTTTCTTCATTCAAGACTGCTTATTCTCTCTCACCTTGGAAAAGTATACCACCAAGCAGTCTCTTTATTAATGAAATTTATTGTCCCAACTGGATCTCGGTTTTGCCTTTATCATTAACCACAACCCTGCCAGAGAAATCTAACCTGTTACACATATACAGATGTTACTACAGTACATAAATGCATCATTTCACACTTAACTTACATTAAATGTCCATTCAGAGAGTTCTACAAATATCTGCGTAAAGTTTGTATGTTCAGAGGGTGAATGGCACACATTAGCGGGCCAGCCACTCAGGAATCTGCAGGGCAGCCTAGCAGACTGGAGAGATCCAGGTAAGCTCCAAATCCTAAAATATCTACTATGTGGCTTTGTAAAGAAAGGGGACGCAAGCAGGGTGTCTGCCCTCCCTGGGTTGCTTGCTAGCAATAGGTCTCCAAGGATTTCCCACAAAGCAGCCTTCTCCCTGGCTTCCAGAGAAGGTGCCAGTACTTTCTAAAGGCTCTAGGCAGTGTCAGCTTAGAGATCATTCTAAAGTTGCTAAAAGTCTGCATGGGTGTGACTGTAAGTCCTGTCTTTCCATGCTCGTGAGCCACAAGAAAACTGGAGGGGAGGGAACGCCCTGCATGGGAGATTTTTCTTGGGGGATTCTGAGACCCAGGGGAACCTGTCACCTGAGCTGGGATGTGTGACTACGGTGTAGTGCAGGTACTAGAGGCTGTGGCCGGGACACAGTGGCTTACTCCCTGTCTTAGTCACTCTTCTATTGCTGTGATGAGACACTAGGACCAAGGCAACTCAGAAATGAGAGAGTTTGTCTGGGGAATATGGTTTCAGAGGGCTAGAGTCCGTAAGCATCATGGGGGAGCTTGGCAGCCAGCAGGCAGACATAGCTCTAGAGCAGTGGCTGAGAGTTTGCATGAGGCAGACAGAGAGAGCTGAGAACAGCATGAGTCTTCTGAATCCTCAAAACGCACCCCAAGGAACGCACCACCTCCAGCAAGGCCACACCTCCCAATCCTTCACAAACAGTGCGACCCACTGGAGATCATATTCAAACATATGAGCCTGTGGGAGCCGTTCTAATTCAAACTACCACACTCAAGACAAGAACCAACTCACTTTCTCTCCTTTTCAGATGCCCAAGTCCCCCCAACACCCGTGAGGGAACCAGATCCTGGAGTCACTGGGACTTTGCGACCAAAGGCCCCACATGAGCTGGTTATCTTTCCACAGGACACTCTGTGAATCCTCAGAGACAGGAGCCAGAATCCAAACAAAGGGCCACTCTGAAGTGACCTCCCCACCCTGGAAGAGGCTCTGCCCTCCAGGCTGACAAGTAAGTAGTCAGGGCAAGGCAGAGACAGGAGCCTCATGGAGAACTTCAGAGACGTTCTGATGCAGCTGTGGGTGGATGTCAGTCGCCACTCTGAAGTCCCACTGTGGCACAGAGCCTCAATGACTTGAGGGCAGATCTCTGAAGGAAATGTTGGCCTCGCCGAGGGCCGAGAAACTGTTGGCATTCTGAGTTCACGTGTCCACATTGGTTGGCATGGAACCTTGTGGGTAGCCAGGAGATCACGTTCAAGTCATTTTTCGGGAAATGAGGTGGCCCCCATCTTCCAGTCTACCCACCAGGAGAACTTTCTGGAATTTCACATACGCAAAGCCACAAGACTATGTATCAGTTATATGTCGTCTACTCCAAAGCTTCCCGCAAGAGAACCTAACAAAGTCACATGCTGTCAAGAATAAAATTATTCCACTTCCCACCCCCCAGGGGAAACCAGATAACTCTGCTTTTTCTAAGAAACTCCTACCCCAGAAGTTAAAATGGACCTGGAGAGATTTCTCATCAAAGCAATTCAAGACAATGACAGTTTCCAGCGTGACTGGAATTTCTGTAGTAGAAATGACGGATCCACTACTCGGGAACATGTTAATTGCCTTGGCTGCTTTCTCCATAGGCTTCCAGTAATTTTTGATTGTTTGGTTTTTTTTTTTTTTTAGAAAATATTGCACTGTGTTTTCCAGGGTTGTCATAGGGAGTTGGCAGCATAGAAACTTCCTGGAGAAAAATTACTTCAAAGGCTCGTGTCTACAAAACACACACACACACACACACACACACACACACACACACACGCACACGCACACACACACGCACACGCACAATCACACACACACACACACACACACACACACACGCACGCACACACGCATGCCATATCACACCACAGGCATGTGCCTGAGGACTTAGCAGGAGGAACAGAAAAAAAAATGAAGACGGAAATAGTGTGATGTGATCTGTAAATTTCTCTGGCACCTATGTGGGCCTTTACCATCTGCCAGCACACAGAAGTGATTGGCTTTTATTAAGACATTGTGATTATATACTACAGAAATACAAACCATATCAAATCCACAGCTAACGAACAGCTGACAAGCGATTGAGAGGCTGCTGCAAGGTGATGCTCCTGATGGACAAGTTGGGGACAGTGCCAGAGAACACGTATACACAGAGGGCCTGGAAGTGTCTTTCCATGGAGATTACTGGTCAGTGCAGAAGCCTGATAACCAGTACCCAGAGAATTCTCATCAATTCTCAGCAGTGTCAACGAGAGTGACGACTGACTGACCCAACACCATTTAACAAGTATCTGCCAGTTCAACAGTGTGTGGTGCTCAAAAACCAGCATGTTCACAAACAGACACACTCGTAAAACCTTCAGTGGGCTCTCTCTCAACCGTAAGGATCGTCTGCCTGTTTGGAGCCAGGTGCAAAGAGAAAGCACACAAGTGTGCAATGATTGATAAAACAACACAGGACGCCACGCTGTGGGAAAATGCCATCTGCCCTCCGACTTCACAACCTAAATGTTTTCATTTCTTTTCCTGATGCTTCAATAAAGTACCCCAAAGAAAGCAACTTAGGGTGCAAAGGGTCTATTTCAACTCACAGTCCAAGGTACAGTCCATCATGATGAGGAAGTCAAGGCAGCTGCTGGCATTGCAGACAGCATGTTAACCCAGTACACTTTCTCCATTTATACAGTCCAGGATGCCCAGCCCAGGGAAGGTCCTACCTGCTATTAAGATGGATCTTTCCACCTCGTTAATGTCATCAAGATAATCCCCCAAGGCATGCCCAGAGGCCCATCTTCCAGGTGATTCTAGATTCTGTCAAGTTGACAGTTAACCTCACCGTTGCCCTAAATTGACAAAAGCATACAGGGAGTTTGAGGAAGAAAGTGTGTAACTGCAGACCAGTTTGTTCTTCTGTCATGGAGGAGAGGTGGCCCACAGCAGTGTGCTTATGGAGCAGGCATCCCTTCTGAGGCCAGTGTGGAGGACCTGAGCCCTTCCCTTCCTCAGCCTGGCTTCTGTCCACACCCCTCTTCAGGCAGCAGGTTACACGCTCTACTTGAAGGCATTTCTCATTCATCCCTTGACTTCCCAGCTCTGACAAGGCCTACTGTCCAATCTCATATTTAATTTTTCCTACCTTTTTTTTTCTTTCCTCCTTCCTGTCCCAACATTTTCTCCTTTCCCGTAGCTGCTTTTAGAAATTTACCAAGCTCACTTTTGAAGTCTTGTCTGCAACTCAGTTTCTTTCCATTGAGTCTCAGGCTCCAGTGGACATGAACAGGAAGGAGAAGAGAAGGAGGTGGAGGTGGAGCACGGAGACTCACACCGACGATCCTAGCAGGAAGATCACAAGTTCAAGGCCAGTCTGGGCTAACATAGAGAGACTGCAGAAAAGAAGGGAAAGAGAGAGGAAATAAAGAGAAAAGAGCTACTTTCAGCCTTGAGTATGTGGCCGGGAAAGATGGGTTCATGCAAACTTCCCAGATCTTAACCATACTGATTGGAGGTGATATGGTATCACTGATCCCAGAGGCAGGAATATGAATAGCATGAGCTAAAACGGAGGCAGCCACAAGGCGAACACTCTTCTGGACACTCGGGGCAGAACCCATCTCCAGCTTTCTAGTGCCTGCCTGTCCATGGTGGAGTCTCCTCCACCTTCATGCAGCATCAACAAAAACACGTCAGCGTGGGTTGGCACGTGAGAAAACTGTTCCCACGTGTGCATGCAGGCATGAGTGCTTGATGCTTGTGTGCCTGCCTGACCTGAAAAATCTCAACCCTCCTGCCTCAACCTCAAGGCTGGCCTTAGAGGTGTTCTCCCTCCCCATCTACCAGCCCTGCATCTTCCTGTACACCTGCCAGGATACATTGCTCTCTCACAGGCCCCCAGGGCTGAGACCTCTGGAACAGAGTCATTTAAGCCTTTTCCTTGTTAAGTCAGTTGTTTCTGGTGTTTTGTCACAGTAACGGGAAAATGACTCACACACATCTCAAGTCAGAGGAGTCTAGGACTCTACATGATGCTATGGAGCAGATGTCTTCCCCTGTTCCTGGAACTTCCACCACCACTGGATTGTACATAAGTGAGAAGTAAATTCTTCTGTACTAAGCCCCTGAAACACTTGGTTATTGGCTCCAGGGTTTAACCTCTACTGATTAATTTAAACAGTCTGCATATAGGAGTGCCCCCTATTGGTAGAAAATACACCCAGGACCCCCCTCGCCCCCCACCCCAGTAGGTTCTTAAAACCTTGGGAAGCACTGCATAGTATACACATTGTGTTTATTTTCTCTACACATCTATGACAAAATTTAATTCAGAAATTAGGCAGAAGACGTTAACAGGACCAGGGATGGAAAAATGTCTGAGGGGTTAAGAGCACTGGCTGCTCTTCTAGAGAACCCAGGTTTGATTCCCAGCACCCACATGGCAGCTCACAACTGTCTGTAACTCCAGTTCCAGGGGATCTGACTTCCTCTTCTGTCCTCCGTGGGCACCAGCACACACATGCTACACACACATACATATGAGAAAAACATTCACATAAATAAGTCTAAACAAAGCAAAATGTTATGGGCTGGAGAGATGGCTCAGGAGTAAAGAATGCTCACTGCTTTTGCAGAGAACCTAGATTCAGTACCCAGCACCCACATGGTGTCTCACAGTCTGTAACTCCAGCTCCAGGAGCTTCACAGTCCTCTTCTGGTCTCGGCAGGCACTGCACACACATGGCACACACATCCATGCAGGCAAACACTCATACACATAAAATAAACTTTAAAAAAAAAAGCTAATGCTGAATAATAAAAGGAGTACTGTGCTGTTCTGAGTTATAGAAATGCTTCTCCCTTCAACATCTGCTTGTACTGTGGGTCTCATCAGCTTCAACATGTTTGCTTCTTTTTCTCTTTCCTTCTAAATCAAGATTCTCCTCTCCACTTAAATGGAGTGACATGCCTGCAGCTTCAGCTTGGCATACGGAATTGCCAGAATTGCTGCTCTTGTGCAGCATGAAATAAGGCTTTCCCTAAACACAAGCCCCATGACACACTGTGTATATCCACCAAGATGGCTGCTAGGTGGCTGCCGGGTAGGTAGCACATACCATGTGGATACCATGTGGCAGACAGAGGGTGACGCAGAACCCTGGTAGACTAAACAGGGTGACACAAGATTTCATCGCCCTGCTCAGAGTAGCACATGCCTTAAATGTCCGGCTTGCTCATTTCTGGAATTTTCCATTTCACATTTTACACTACTGTTGAGTTTGAGTAGCTGACTTGACGGAATAAGGCAGAACTAGTATGTAGAGAGCAGAGTTGGGGAGAGAAGAGAGGGGAGGAAAGGAGGGAGAAGAGAGGCAAGGAGAAGAGGGGAGGGAGGGGAGGAAGGGAAGGGAGAATAGAGGAGAGGAAGAGAATACACTGAGCTACCTAGAGAGGAGGAGCCAACACAGCCTTGTCTATCCCATCCCATGTCTCCCTTGGAGCCCCACAGGCTCTTCTTCGATGTGAGAAACAACCAGATCGAGTTTTGCAATTGCTGCTATTTTTAGCACATTACTATAGTCCCAGAGCTTCTGAAGCTGTGTGACTGGCCACAGTAGATGGTGGAAAAATACCATCAGGTACTATTTGGTGCAGAAGCAAGCTGGGTTGCTCAACAAGAAAAAGCCCAGTAAGCCGGTGCTCCTAGTGGGTCCTGGAAACCTTGTTTGGGTCGTGTGGTTCAGGAAGCCCGAGTACAGTCTTCCAGATGTGACAGAACAGCCTTCTTCTTAATGGTCCATGAGAACCCAGGGCCGGCAGCTCCCATCCCAAAGAGGGCAAGCAGCTTCCTAGTCCTTTAATTCAAGCTGTTCAGTTGAAATTCTGTGGCCCAAGACAATTTTGTAAATTTATATTTATTTATTCATTTATTTATTTCATATGCATGGGTGTTCTGCCTGCTGTGTACCATATGCATGCAGTGCCTACAAAGGGTAGAGGGGGGCAGAGGATCTTTAGGACTGGAGTTGCAGATGGTTGTGAGCTGCCATGTGGGTGCTGGGACTCAAACCTGAGTCCCGTGGAAGAGCAGCCGATCCTCGTAAACAGCTGAGCCATCATGACTCCGCCCCCAAGACACTTTTAATGAGTGGAGAAGGGACCACCAATGCATGGTATTTAACGCTTTTTCTGACCTGAAGTGATCAAGGGACCTTCTAAAACTAGATTAATAAAATGTACTGGGGCCCAAACTGCAGGGTGAAGTTCAGTGGTGGAGGCTGGGTCCCATGCCCAGCACTATAGAAAGAGGAGATCGAAGAGAGAGAGAGAGAGAGAGAGAGAGAGAGAGAGAGAGAGAGAGAGAGAGAGAGAGAGAGAGAGAGAGAGAGAGAGGAGAAAGAGGAGAAAGAGGAGAAAGAGGGGGAGGGGAGGAGGAAAGAAGGGGAGGAAAAGGGAAGAAAGGGGCAGAGGGAGTGAGGGAGAGGGATGGAAGAAAGGAGGAGGAAGGGGGTTACCGCCTGTGTTCCTGACCCCCGCCCCCCAGAGGAGCACTAAGGTTCTGACCATCAGTCTTGCACACTGACTGAGTTTTGGAGTCTATGAAGCATTTCTCAGTGACTCTGTCCTCTCTTATTCCTAACATCACCAGGAGGGGGCTGAGGGCTGCTGTCCTGCTATATGGATGAAGGAACTGAGGTTTAGAGAGCGCAAGGGACCTGCTGAAGGTTGTGGAGCTCCTTGGCATCAGAGCTGAGACCATCAGTGTCAGGACCCCACTCCTACAACCTTATGCAGATGGGAAACTATTACACCTACGTGTTATGCTCAATTCGAGAAGCAAACTCATCATAGCTCACCGAAACAATCTTGAATTTTCTAGAACATTTTCATACCCTCCCCTCTCTGTGGCTTCTGTTTACACACCTCTGATATAGAACCAAGTCACAAGTGTTTTTCTTAAGTATGCTCTCTGGGAGCCCCTGGTACCACATGTGAGTCCATCTACTCCCGCACTACCCGAGCCCCAGTTTCCAGCCTCCGCCTCGAGTTACCAGGCACAAGCCCTTTGTCTGAAATCTCTGTCTGACTTCAGACCAGATGGCCTGACTCTCAAAATCATGTCAGTATGGGTTCCCAGTGTGCTTGGCATCGAAGGAAAACACACAAGGGCCCTGAGATCAGCAATCAGCCAGGCTGCAGTAGGCATCCACAGTCAGGCAGTGGTCTCCAGCACCAACTCACACCTGACAGAACTGGCTGCTCAGAGGGCTGAGTCCAGATCTGAACAGGAAATCCACAGGATCGCCACCATGTGCATTCAGTGCCTGGGAAGGGCAGAAGAGGGAGTCGGTTTCCCTGGAGCTGGAGTTACACATGGTTGTGAGCCACCACGTGGGTGCTGGGACTTGAACTGGAGTCCTCTGCAAGAGCAACAAGTGCACTTAACCCCTGAGCCATCTGTCCACCCCTGGTTTAAATCATTGTCTCTGCTCTGTCTTTACAATAACAACTTCAGGGTGACCAAAGAAGTGAGTGGAGAAACTAATTCCAATCAATAAGCAAAGATGAATGACCTAGTGTGACACTTTGGAGCGCCCGATGGATTAAGGAAGGAAGCCCACGCGATCACAAGAAAACAGACCATTCCTGTGGAAGACAGCATCAGTGACATCATCTTGATGCTCCCCAACATTTGAACTTGAATCTACCCAAACCTCTAGCTCTAACTACGTCACAAGCATACATGAAAACCAAATGACATCCAAACATGCTAGAGACAATCACGGGGACATCAGCAACAATGTCAGATGCCCACATCTTCTACCCCCTGTACAGAAAACCACAGAGCAACCACATGGGCTTCCTCAATTTAAAAAAAATGGGATGGGAGTCAGCCTAAAAGAATGAATCAAATTTATTTGGATTCCAATATAAACAAACTATTGAAAAATAAAATTCATATGATAACCTGGGAAATATAAATCCTGGCAAAATACTCTGATATTTGAAGTATTATTTTTACATGAGAAAATGGTTTGTGATTACTTTTAAATTTTTTGTCTTTCTTATCTTTCAGTTCATGCATACTAAAGCATCTAGAGATAAAATTTGATTCCTGTAAACTGCTTAGAGATTCCTGGAAGGAACAAGGCTTGGAAGGGAAGCGGCAGGCCAATCGGGTGATGACCGAGCTGGCTGAGTGGTCAGTGTGCGAAGTCCATGATCTTCAACTCGTACATGTTTTCACATTTCCATAAGGAAATGTTTGTTTTTTTTTTGTTTTTTTGTTTTTTTTTTTTTTTTTGGTTTTTCGAGACAGGGTTTCTCTGTGTAGCTTTGCGCCTTTCCTGGGACTCACATGGTAGTCCAGGCTAGCCTCGAACTCACAGAGATCCGCCTGGCTCTGCCTCCCGAGTGCTGGGATTAAAGGCGTGCGCCACCACCGCCCAGCCGAAATGTTTTTTTTTTTAAATCATGCTTTAAAATACTTTTCAGTGACTTGGAAAGTGCTTATGGTAAAAACAATAAATAGAAGGAGACACAGGGAAAATATCAATGACCAGGGTGCTCCAGTCAAATGTCCAACTTTTCAGTGTGTCTCCAGGTCAATTCATTCCTTCCTCTACTGGGATTCCCCAACTTTCTGCAATTTGTATATCTATCTTGGACAACTCAGGGGCGTTTTATTCTGATCTCTAAGAGTAAATGAGGTCAGTCAGTAAAGTGCTTGCCATGCCAACATCAGGACCGAGTTCAGATTCCTAGCACCCACGTAAAAGCCAGGCCTAAACAGCACACATTCATAACCCAGTTCTGAGGAGACAGGCTGGGCTGAGACAGGAGGATCCTGGGAGCTTGTCGGCCAGCATAGCCAATCAGTGAGCGACGGGTTCAATGAGAGGCTGGTCTCAAAGATAAGGTGGTGAGAAAGGAAGACATCTGACCTCTGGCCTCCAGGTGTGTGTCCACACACACACACACACACACACACACACACACACACACACACACACAGAGTGGATGAACTGCAAGCCCATTTGAAATAATGCTCTTGAGCCTGGAGCATGCAGGGTAACACTGCCCACTGCACCCTCACACTTCAAACTCACCTACAGCCTGAGACAAGTGTGTCCCCCATTATTATCATGAGGCTCCGTATCATGCAATGAAAGTTTCACTACAGCAATGCAAAGTTCCAGTGACTAGACATGATGCCCCAGATGCCCAGAGGAGCAGAAACTGCC